>NC_057799.1:190149310-190477657 GCF_018294505.1 Triticum aestivum
CCCCCCGGCGCCGGGTGGTCCATAGTAGGCCCCGCACGATGATCTGACTGATGGCGCGTCTCCCGTCACCGTTCGATGGTAGTTCAAGCGTCTTCCTGGGCCCGTTCCCGAAGGACTTGATGTTGGTCGCGGCGTGTTCGCGGGTCGGACGACGCTGTAGAAACGTTGTCACCGACGTCGGGTCGACGGGCCGGTGGCTGTTGTCACGACCGCGGGGGGGAGAGTGCATCGTGGTTGCAGTGTCTCTGGTCCCCCCACCGCCGGCATGCACCGGATCGTCAGGACGCCGATGCGAGGGTCCCGTCCGGAGCGGCTCGTCTTTGTTGGCAAAGCTGACAAGGCTTCGGATGGTGGCTCTCCACTCGTCGAGCTTCTCCGCAGCAGGGGGAAGTCGAGGAGCAGCTGCACGCGCGCCAGTGCTTCTGCTGGCGTAGGCGGCGGCGAGATGTGTGTAGACCGTGACGCGCTCCGACTTTTAACCGGGTTAGAAGGGGCTCTGTCACGGTCTCGCGGTCGCACGCCGCCTGCACCAGCGGCTGAGCGCGCACGCCGGCCTGGTTCATCCTGTGAGTGGCGCACAGGGCTCTTTCTGCGGCGGTGCCCGGGGGCTCCGACATCGCGGTGTTGCTCATCGCGCACGGCCTGGGAAGGGCGCGGCGTGGGCGCCGGCTCGGGTTCCGTAGAGGCTACTGCGTCGCCCGCGGGCAGCACGGCCCCGCCCCCAGACCCAGCGGCGCGTGGCTCGTCGTCTCGGATTCGGACGACGCCGCTTGCCTGGCTTCGATCGCCAGAATGTCGTGGATGCTCGCGGGCCACGTCCCCGGCCCCATCTGTGGGCACCCGGTCACCTGCTCGCGCTGGCGCTGACGGGCTAGCCCCGGACGAGCCGATCGCTATGATCCCCTTTTTCTTGGGGGACATGGTGATGACGAAGTCGGTGTGCTAACCTTCAAACCGGATTTTCACAGCTTGCGCCCCCTACCTGGCGCGCCAAAGATGTCGGGGGAAATGACACCTATGGGATCACGAGGAATCCCTTTTGCTACAGTTGGCGGGCGCGGGGCTGTGGAAAGAGCGGGATTGAGAGATCAACATGGGTGGGGATTATCCAGGTTCGGGCCGCAAGGACGCGTAATACCCTACTCCTGCTGGTTTCTGTTTATCAGGTGTTCTTGGACTAGCTACAAGGCATGCAGGGTCCAAAAAGTCCGAATCCTCTCCCAGTACGCCGCGGGCCTCCTTTTATAGACAAAGGGGCTGCCACAGTGGCACACAGGAGGTGGAAAGCTATACAATGATCGAGTCTATCCTCTGGCACCGTAGGACAAACGCATTTAATGCGCTGCCCACGTGCCCTTCTTCCTTTATCGGGGACAGCAAGGAAGCTCGTCCCAGCTATCGCCGCCTCGCCTGGCTTCGACGCGCGTCCGAACTGACGAGGCGGGTAGTGCCACGCTGGCTGGCTGGCTGCTGAGTTGGTGCGGTGGCAGAGCCTTCACGAAGATCTGCATGCCACCACGCAGGTGCTTGCTGAGTTGGCCTAGAGGCCGCATGTCGCCACGCATGTGTTTGCCTAGTTGATGGGCTGGCAGCTGCATGGGAACGGCAGCGGAGCTTTGGCAGATGTGGGCCTGGCTGCGGCCCTGCGGATGTCTTCGGCAAGAGTCTTGCTGCGGCCCCGGCAAGGGTCTTGCCGTGGCGTCGTGGTTGTCCCCGGCAAGGGGCTTGCCGGGGGTCTCGTGGGTATCCTTGGCAAGGATCTTGCCGAGGATCTTCGTCTTCTGGTTATTTATCTAGTCTTGTATGCTCTTGGTCTTCACAAAGATCTGCATGCCACCACGGAGGCGCCTCCCGAGCCTTGGTTCCAGTGTGGTTGAAGGCATTGGAACTCTCAGGCTCAAGGGTGGCAGCCCTGCTGGCATTGGGCGAGTTGCTCCGGCAACGCTCTTGCCGGGGCTGTGGAGGCCGCCCCAGCAAGGGCCTTGCCGGGGGTGTCCACCTCGCCCTTCTGCTCTTTGTGTTTCTGGCTTGGCGTTGGTCTGGTCATCTTGTGCCTTTTCTTCCTCTGCCCCACCAAGCGTGGCCAGGGGCATGGGGCTGCGACTGCCCGCGCACAAGTAGAGGGGTGCAAAAAAGGGCCCCCTACTTTTGTACACCGACACGATGGAACAAAGACGAAAGAGGGGATACCATTCGGGGCATCCCCAAGCTTAGATGTGTGGTTGTCCTTGAATATTACCTTGGAGTGCCTTGGGCATCCCGAAGCTTAGGCTCTTGTCACTCCTTATTCCATAGTCCATCAAATCTCTACCCAAAAATTGAAAACTTCACAACAGAAAACTCAACAGAAAACTCATGAGATCCATTAGTATAATAAAATAAATCACCACTTTAGGTACTGTTGTGAACTCATTATAAATTTATATTGGTGTTATATCTACTGTATTCCAACTTTTCCATGGTTCATACTCCCCGATACTACCCATAGATTCATCAAAATAAGCAAACAACACATAGAAAACAGAATCTGTCAAAAATAGAGAAGTCTGTAGCAATATGAAACCTTTGTATACTTATGTAACTCTAAAAATTCTTAAAAATTAGGACAATATAGTAAATTTGTATGTCAATCTTGTGTAAAAAATTCAGATGAAAATCACGTTTCTGTGATTTTTTAAAACTCCGGCAATGAGCGCAAAAGTTTCCGTTTTTCAGCAAGATCAAATCAACTATCACCATAAACCATCCCAAAGGTCTTACTTGGCTAAAACACTAATTAAAATACAAAAACACAATTACTACAGAAGTAATAATGTGTATTTATTTAAAAACAGAACCAAAAACACAAAACAAACTTGGGTTGCCTCCCAACAAGCGCTGTTGTTTAACTCCCCTAGCTAGGCATAAAACATACATCTAGGTATTGTCATCTTTGGTATTAAATCCATGAGTGGCCCTCATAATAGATTCATAAGGCAAGTTAATTTTATTTCTTGGAAGGTGTTCCATGCACTTCCTTAACGGAAATTGAAATCTAATGTTTCCTTCTTTCATATCAATAATTGCACCAATCGTTCTAAGGAAAGGTCTACCAAGAATAATTGGACATGTAGGATTGCAATCTATATCTAGAACAATGAAATCTACGGGCACATATGTCGGTGTACAAAAGTAGGGGCGCACCTTTGTACCCCTTTACTTGTGCACGGGCAGCCAGAGCCGCGCGCCACGGCCCCACGTAGCAGGGCAAAGGAGGGAAGCCGGAGAGAAGCCGAAGCCCAGTACAAGACAACCAAGGCAACGCTAGGGCCAAGAACACAAAGAAGCAGAGAGGCGAAGCAGGTTCCCCCGGCAAGATCCTTGTCGGGGGTAGCCTCAGCGGCCCCGGCAAGATCCTTGCCGGGGGCAGCCTCAGCCGCCCCGGCAAGACCCTTGCCGGGGCAGCTCGTCCCCACCGACAGAGTGAGCCACCCTTGAGCCCACGTGTTCCAACTCAACCAATCACGTTGGAACTAGGGCTCGGGAGGCACCTCCGTGGTAACATGCAAATCTTTGTGAAGACAAGGAATATTCAAGATCAGATGAGGATTAAAAGACAACGATCCTCGGCAAGATCCTAGCCGGGGAGAGCCACAAGACCCCTGGCAAGATCCTTGCCAGGGACGACAGCACGCCACGGCAAGACCCTTGCCGGGCCGCCCGGCAAGGCCCTCACCAAGGACGCCAGCAGGGCCGCTTCCAGGCCCGCACCAGCCAAGTCTCCACCGTCGTTCGCATGCAGCTGCCAGCCCAACCAGCTGGGCAGGCACCTGCGTGGCAACATGCAGCTTCCAGGCCAACTCGGCAAGCGCCTGCGTGGCGGCATGCAGATCTTCGTGAAGACCCTACCACCGCGCCACCTCAGCTGCCTGCCTGCCTACATGGCACCGCATGCATCGCTGGCCAGGGCGCATGTCGAAGCAAGGAGGAGCGGAGACGGACGGGACGGGCCTCGTTCCCGTCCCCAATAAAGCAAGGGGACACCTAAGCGATGCATTAAATGTGTCTTGTCCTGTAGTACGAGCGATAAGCTCGCGGCAGTGTAGGCCTTTCCACCTCCTGTGTGCCACTATGGCAACCCCTTTCGACTATAAAAGGAGGCCCATGGCATACTGGAGAGGGATTCGGCTCTTTGAAACCACGCATCCACCATAGCTAGTTCGAGAGCTTAAGAACCCTCTGAAATACAGCCACCAAAGCAGGACTAGGGTATTACGCATCCTCGCGGCCCGAACCTGGGTAAACAATCCTTGTGGTGACTACTGATCCTGCTCTTCTCACAACCCTGCGCCCCGGCAACCGTAGTAGGGATTCTTGTGATCCCATATGTGTTGTTCCACACCGACATCTTTGGCGCGCCAGGTAGGGGGCGCAATTTTGAGAATCTGGTCTAGTAGTTAGCCTAGCGGTTCTTCATCGCCATGGCTCCCAAGAAGAAGACAGCCACGGCGATCGGCTCGTCGGGGGCCGAACAGCCCGTGCTAGTACGGGCGAGCAACGGCCCGGTCGCGGACAGAACCCGAGCCGCGGTCCGCGAGCACCAGCATCGCCCTGGCAGTCAGAGCCTGGTGAGCGGTGCCGTTCGTGCGCCAGGCGATGGGCCGCAAGTCACCAAATCCAAAGACGGGGCTGGGCCCCCCGCAGGCGGCGTGGGGCCCTCCAGGAGTGTCGTTGTGCCACCCATGGGCGGCGCAGCAACCTCCAAGACACCCACGCCGGCGACCACTGCGCGCTCTTCCCATGGTGTGCGCGACGAGCAGCATCACCACGCCGGTGACCCTGGACACCGTCGTGGGAAAAGCCCTGTGCGTCGTCCGCAGGACGAAGGAGTTCAGCATGCCCGCCGAAGTGCTGGCGAAAATGGCGCGCAGCCGCTGGGTCGTGATAGATCTCCTTCTAACGTGGTTAGAAGTTGAAGCACGCCACGGTCCACGCAGCTGTCGCCGCCACCCACGCCAGCAGAAGCTTTGGCGCGCGCAGCTGCTCCTCGACTTCCCTCCTGCTGCGGAGAAGCTCAACGAGTGGAGGGCCACCATCCGAAGCCTTGTCGCCGTCACCAACAAAGATGATCAGCGACCGGCGGGACCCTCGGGCCGGCGCTCCACCGAGCCACCACATGCCAGCGCTGGGAGGACCGGGGGTGCTGCGGTCACGGTGCACTCTCCTCCTTCTCGCCAGCCGCCACGGGCGTCGGCCCGTCGTGACGACGCTTGTTTTAATATCTCTATAGTGTCGTCGACCCACGGACCCACCGCGACCAGCGCCAAGTTCTTCGAGAACGAGCTCTCGAAGATGCTCGAACCACTATCGAGCACCGGCGTGATACACGCCACCAGTCGGACAAGCGGGCGGGACCCGCTATGGACCACCCAGCATCGGGGGGCTCCGGCGGCCTACCTTACGAGGTGGGCTGCCCAGCCTTTACCCGCGAGCTGCAGCAGTTCTAGTGGCCGTCCCACCGCACGTCAAGCCCGACGTCGGCGAGAAGTACACTAGCAAGACCCATCCGTCTGAGTTCCTCAGCATCTACACCATCGCGATGCAGGCTGCCGGAGCTCGTGACGACAAGGTGCTTGCCAATTACTTCTCGTTGGCACTGAAGCCCAATGTTATGTCTTGGTTGATGCACTTGCCGGCGGATTCCATTTCTTCTTGGTCGGATCTGTGCCATGAGTTCGTTGGCGCCTTCACAGGAGGCCACCAAGCTCATGGCCAGGCCAGTGATCTGCATATCATTCCCCAGAAGGAAGGGGAAACCCTGCACAAGTACATCCAGAGATTCAGCCGGGTACAGTACAACATCCCCAGCATTCATCCCGCCGCCGTGATTAGCGCGTTCCATCAGAACATGCGCAACCACAAGATGCGCGAAGAGCTGGCGATGACCAAGGTTAAGGATGTGGCCGAACTCTGTGTTCTGGCCGATAGGTGCGCCCGGGCTGAAGAGGGAAGGAAGTACCACGGCGAGGATGCCGGCGCGGAAACCGACTCTACTGATGAAGACACCGCCGCCCCGACGAAGAAGGGACGGTGTCGCAACAGGAAACGCAAGGGCAAGGCTGTGCTTGCCGTTGAAGGATCTGACGACACCGGCGCTGCCAAGAAGGTCAAGGCAGACGACCCCGGCAAGGAGATCACCGGGTGTGCCGCCTGCCGGGCCTTAGCAGCTGCCGACAAGCCAGGGGGCTCTGGCAAGCAGTACTGCAAGATCCACCGCACCAAGGGCCACGACCTCCAGAACTGCCGGCAAGTCGAGCTGCTTGCTGAGAAGCAAAAGGCCGAGTATGAGAGGCAGGACAAGGAGAAGGGCCAGGAAGGTGCCGAGGGATCCGGCAAGAAGCATGGCGGCCAAGGAGGCCACCGCGGCAAGGACAGCCAGCAAGAGAGGCCCACCCGGGGCCGTGATAAGAAGCAAGAAGACGATGATCATGATGAGGACGACGAGTCCAGCGAGCAAGAGTTCCAGAAGGCTACAGAGGCCATGTGCGTTGATGGTGGCGCCTCGCTGCATACTTCTCACCGCCAGCTCAAGCAGTGGGCGCGTGAGATTACAGCAGCGGAGCCGTCGTTCGACGCTCAGAAGCCGCTGAAGTGGTCCAGCACGCCCCTCATCTTTGACGCCGAGGACCACCCTGACCGCACAACTGCGGTAGGTGTTTGCCGTTGTTGGTCTCACCAACGATACGCAACCTCAAGGTGAACAATATGTTGGTCGACGGCGGGGCCGGCCTGAACTTGATCTCGCCCGTTGTGATCAAAAGGCTGCAAATTCCTGATGGAGACCTCGAGGAAACGGGCACGTTTCAAGGGGTCAATCCGGGGAGGAGCCAGCCGAAGGGGAAGGTCACGCTGCCCGTGACGTTTGGAGGAGAGTTGAACTACAGGACGGAGAGGATCTTCTTCGATGTGGCCGAGATCCCCTTGCCCTACAACAGGATCCTCGGTCGCCCGGCACTAGCCAAGTTCATGGCGGCGGCGCACTACACCTACAACATGCTAAAGATGCTCGGGCCGTTGACCATCATCTCTGTCCCCTCCGACAAGAAGGATGCGCTGATTTGCGCCGACCAACTCTACCGGGAAGCAGTTGCAGCAGCTGCTGTCAAGGCACTTGCTCCTACTGCTGAAGGCCCGGGAAGGAAGAAGAAGCCTGGCAAGACCTCTCGCACCCACTCCGGCAAGCGCACCTCCTCGGAGTGTTGTGCTACCGTCGAGGACATGCCAGAGAGCTCTACCAGCAAGAGCAAGAAATCCAGAGCTGAGCCACCGCAGACCAAGAAGGTGTCCGTCAGGGAGGATGGCACGGGGGGCTTTCACCATAGGCTCCACCCTAGACAGCAAATAGGAAGGCGCGCTCATCACCTTCCTGCGGGCGAATGTCGACGTGTTTGCGTGGCAAGCATCCGACATCCCCGGTGTTCCCAGGGAGGTGGTTGAGCACCACCTAGCTGTCTGTCCTCATGTGCGGCCCGTCAAGCAGAAGGTCAGAAAGCAGGCTTTGGAGAGGCAGGAGTTCATCATAGAGGAGATCAGGAAGTTGGAAGCGGCAGGTTTGGTGAGGGGAGTGCTCCATCCGACGTGGTTGGCCAATCCGGTAGTGGTGCGCAAGGCAAATGGGAAGTGGAGGCTCTGTATTGACTACACATATATCAATAAGGCTTGTCCTAAGGACCCCTTCCTGTTGCCACGCATCAACCAGATTGTCGACTCCACGGCCGGGTGTGATCTGCTGTCATTCCTCGACGCCTACTCGGGCTACCACCAAATCTTCATGACAAGAGAAGATGAAGAGAAGACAACATTCATCACCCCATGTGGTACGTATTGCTTTTTACGGATGCCTTTCGGGTTGAAGAGTGCTGGCTCGACGTTTGCAAGAGCAGTCCAAATTGGTTTTGAACCCCGGCTCCATAGAAATATGGAAGCATACATGGATGACATAGTGGTCAAAACCAAGGACGGGGCAACTCTTGTGCAAGATCTGGAAGGGACATTTGCCAACCTGCGCAAGATCAACCTTAAGCTGAACCCTGAGAAGTATGTCTTCGGCGTTCCGTCCGGCAAGCTTCTCGGATTCTTTGTGTCGCGGCGCGGGATCAAGGCAAACCCAGACAAAATCAAGGCTATTGAACAGATTGAGGCGCCCAAGCGGATCAAGGATGTGCATCGGCTCACTGGCTGCGTCGCCGCCATGAGCCGATTCATCTCCAAGTCCGCCGAGCGCGCCCTTCCTTTTTTCAAAATCTTGAAGAAGGCAGGCCCAATGGAGTGGACCCCAGAAGCCGAGGCAGCGTTCCAGGATCTGAAGAAATACCTTTCCTCCACGCCAATACTGGTTTCTCCTAAACCACAAGAGTCGTTGCTGCTGTATCTAGCGGCGACGAATCAAGTGGTCAGCGCCGCACTGGTGGCGCAGAGAGAGGTTGACAAGGAGGCAGTGGCAACGGCAGAACCAGCAGATGGCAAACCAAAGATTCCCTCGGCAGGGCCTGGTGCCGGCAAGGCGAGGCCCCCGGCAGTCTGATGCCACCAGGGCAGTGCCCGCGCAGTCGAATGAGGTGGTGCAGAAGAAGATGATGCAGCACCCGGTTTACTTTGTCAGCTCCCTCTTGCAGGGGGCTAGGTCGAGGTACTCCGGTGTGCAGAAATTGCTCTCCGGCCTCCTTATGTCCTCGAGGGAGCTGCGTCATTACTTCCAAGCCCACGAGATCACTGTCGTCACCCGCCTCCCGTTGCAACGGATACTGCATAACCCAGATGCGACCGGACGGATTGTGGAATGGGCTCTGGAGTTCTCGAGCTTTGGGTTGAAGTTTGAAAGCACCTCGACAATCCAGAGCAGAGTCTTGGCGGAGTTCATTGCAGAGTGGACCTCAACGCCCGACGAAGAAACCTGGGAGACCGCTCTCCCCGGCAAGGAAGCAGACCGCGACTGGATCATGTACTTTGATGGGGCTTTCTTGCTGCAAGGCGCCGGTGCCGGTGTGCTGCTTGTCGCACCCACCGGATAGCACCTCAAGTATGTGATCCAGATGCACTTTCCCAGGGAGATGTCCACAAACAACACTGCTGAGTACGAGGGGCTGCTTGCCGGTCTCAGGATCGCGGCAGACCTCGGGGTGAAGAAGCTCATCGTCAGGGGTGACTCGCAGCTTGTCGTCAGACAAGTCAACAAGGATTACTAGAGCCCATTGATGGAGGCCTACGTAGATGAAGTGAGGAAGCTGGAGGAGTGCTTTGACGGTATCCAAGCGGAGCACGTTCCCTGAGCGGAGAACGACATCAGCGATTACCTATCGAAGCATGCTGCATTCAAGCTACCTGTGGAACCAGGTACCTTTTTGCTCCGGTTAACTCAGCCATCTGTCGAACCGTCAACGGGGCAGAACAAGCGGAGGAAATTAGGTCCCGGCAAGTACTTTCCCGCCGAGCCCCTTGGGGCTGCCGGCAAGGATGTTGCCGTGCACACTGAGCCTGCCAAAGAGCAACTGGCTCCGGCAGTGTGTCAAGCAGCCCTAGCCGTGGAGACAACCGCTCCCATGGCAGAAGAGATGCCTGATAACCCACAAGTATAGGGGATCGCAACAGTTATCGAGGGTAGAGTATTCAACCCAAATTTATTGATTCGACACAAGGGGAGCCAAAGAATATTCTCAAGTATTAGAAGTTGAGTTGTCAATTCAACCACACCTGGATAACTTAGTATCTGCAGCAAAGTATTTAGTAGCAAAGTAATATGGAAGTAACGGTAACGATAGCAAAAGTAATACTTTTGGGTTTTGTAGTGATTGTAACAGTAGCAACGAGAAAGTAAATAAGTGAAGAACAATATGTGAAAAGCTCGTAGGCATTGGATCGGTGATGGAGAATTATGCTGGATGCGGTTCATCATGTAACAATCATAACATAGGGTGACACAGAACTAGCTCCAGTTCATCAATGTAATGTAGGCATGTATTCCGAATATATTCATACGTGCTTATGGAAAAGTACTTGCATGACATCTTTTGTCCTACCCTCCCGTGGTAGCGGGGTCCTAGCGGAAACTAAGGGATATTAAGGCCTCCTTTTAATAGAGTATCGGACCAAAGCATTAACACATAGTGAATACATGAACTCCTCAAACTACGGTCATCACCGGGAGTGGTCCCGATTATTGTCACTTCGGGGTTGCCGGATCATAACACATAGTAGGTGACAATAGACTTGCAAGATAGGATCAAGAACTCACATATATTCATGAAAACATAATAGGTTCAGATCTGAAATCATGGCACTCGGGCCCTAGTGACAAGCATTAAGCATAGCAAAGTCATAGCAACATCAATCTCAGAACATAGTGGATACTAGGGATCAAACCCTAACAAAACTAACTCGATTACATGATAAATCTCATCCAACCCATCACCGTCCAGCAAGCCTACGATGGAATTACTCACGCACGGCGGTGAGCATCATGAAATTGGTGATGGAGGATGGTTGATGATGACGACGGCGACGAATCCCCCTCTCCGGAGCCCCGAACGGACTCCAGATCAGCCCTCCCGAGAGGTTTTAGGGCTTGGCGGCGGCTCCGTATCGTAAAACACGATGAATCCTTCTCTTTTATTTTTTTTCTCCCCAAAAGTGAATATATGGAGTTGGAGTTGAGGTCGGTGGAGCGTCAGGGGGCCCACGAGGCAGGGAGGCGTGCCCAGGGGGCAAGCGCGCCCTGACGTGGATTATTCTTCAAGTATTTTTCATATTTTCCAAAAAGATGTTCCGTGGAGTTTCAGGTCATTCCGAGAACTTTTGTTTCTGCACATAAATAACACCATGGAAAGTGTGTTGAAAACAGCGTGAGTCCGGGTTAGTTCCATTCAAATCATGCAAGTTAGAGTTCAAAACAAGGGCAAAAGTGTTTGGGAAAGTAGATCCGACGGAGACGTATCAACTCCCCCAAGCTTAAACCTTTGCTTGTCCTCAAGCAATTCAGTTGTAAACTAAAAGTGATAAAGAAAAAGTTTACAAACTCTGTTTGCTCTTGTTGTTGTAAATATGTAAAGCCAGCATTCGAGTTTTCAGCAAAGATTATAACTAACCACATTCGCAATAACTCTTAGGTCTTATGTTTACTCATATCAATGGCATAATCAACTAGTGAGCAATAATAATAAATCTCGGATGACAACACTTTCTCAAAACAATCATGATATGATATAACAAGATGGTATCTCGCTAGCCCTTTCTGAGACCGCAAAACATAAATGCAGAGCACCTTTAAAGATCAAGGACTGACTACACATTGTAATTCATGGTAAAAGAGATCCAATCATAGTCATACCCAATATAAATTAATAGTAATGGATGCAAATGACAGCAGCGCTCTCCAGCTGGTCCTTTTTAATAAGAGGGTGATGACTCAACATGGAAGTAAATAGATAGGCCCTTCGCAGAGGGAAGCAGGGATTTGTAGAGGTGCCAGATCTCGGTTTTGAAATAGAGATAAACAATATTTTGAGCGGCATACTTTCATTGTCAACATAACAACCAAGAGATGGCGATATCTTCCATGCTACACTCATTATAGGCGGTTCCCAAACATAATGGTAAAGTTTATACTCCCCCTCCACCAACAAGCATCAATCCATGGCTTGCTCGAAACAACAAGTGCCTCCTACTAGCAATAGTCCCAGGGGGAGTTCTGTTTGCAATTATTTTGATTTAGTTTGCATAAAGCATGGGACTGGGCATCCCGGTGACCAGCCATTTTCTCATGAGTGAGGAGAGGAGTCCACTCCTCTTGAGAATAACCCACCTAGCATGGAAGATACGGACAGCCCTAGTTGATACATGAGCTATTCGAGCATACAAAACAGAATTTCATTTGAAGGTTTAGAGTTTGGCACATACAAATTTACTTGGAACGGCAGGTAGATACCGCATATAGGAAGGTATAGTGGACTCATATGGAATAACTTTGGGGTTTAAGGAATTGGATGCACAAGCAGTATTCCCGCTTAGTACAAGTGAAGTCTAGCAAAAGACTGGGAAGCGACCAACTAGAGAGCGACAACAGTCATGAACATGCATTAAAAGTAATAAACATTGAGTGCAAGCATGAGTAGGATATAATCCACCATGAACATAAATATCGTGAAGGCTATGTTGATTTGTTTCAACTGCATGTGTGAACATGTGCCAAGTCGAGTCACTTAAATCATTCAAAGGAGGATACCACCCCACTATACCACATCACAACCATTTTAATAGCATGTTGGCACGCAAGGTAAACCATTATAACTCATAGCTAATGAAGCATGGCATAACAAACTATGATCTCTAATTGTCATTGCAAACATGTTTATTCATAATATGCTGAATCAGGAATGATGAACTAATCATATTTACAAAAACAAGAGAGGTCGAGTTCATACCAGCTTCTCCCATCTCATTCAGTCCATCATATATTGTCATAATTGCCTTTCACTTGCACGACCGAACGATGTGAATAATAATAAGAGTGCATGTGCATTGGACTAAGCTTGAATCTGCGAGCATTCAATAAACAGGAGAAGACAAGGCGATATGGGCTCTTGGTTAAATCAACAATAATGCATATAAGAGCCACTTCAACAGTTTAATCATGGTCTTCTCCTATCGACCCCCAAATAAAAGAAACGAAATAAAACTATTTACACGGGAAAGCTCCCAACAAGCAAAAGAAGAACGGGAAATCTTTTTGGGTTTTCTTTTTTTTAATTACTACTACAGCAAGAAAAGTAAACTAACTAAAGCTATTACTATTTTTTGTTTTTCTTAAGGTTTTTCAAACACACAAGAAGAAAGCAAGAAAAAGAAAATAAACTAGCATGGATATTACAGTGAGAGAGTATCAGCACCAACATCTAGCAGTGAGTATGTGAACATGAATGTAATGTCGGTGGGAAATACGTACTCCCCCAAGCTTAGGCTTTTGGCGTAAGTTGGTTTATTGCCACGGATGGCCTGGCGGATATCCGTAATTGTAGCCGGGGTCGTACTGAGATGAAGAAGACTCTAACTGCCACTGGTTGGAAATCATCTCCGGATCCCACTGGTAATTAGACTGTCGTGGAGGTTCAAATTGTGGTTCCGGCTCCGTGGCTGGTGTAGGGTTCCGGTAGGCGTGAATGGCCACCAACGGAAAGAGATACAGACCTGCAGATAAATTAAACAAGGAGGGAGCAGGCAAGGTAATAGTCTCAGGGTGATGTTTATCAAAGAATAATTTGTATTTAAGAGCCCCTTCCCTATTCTTAACAATAAAGTCATGCGCTACCATACTCTTATAATCTAAATAAGCATTGGGCAGCAATTTTTCTTGTTTTTCATAGTGCCTAATAGGTATGTTATAATGTGCAGCAAGGCGTGAAGCGTAAATACCTCCAAAGATGGGGCCCTTTGTATGGTTCAAACTTAACCGTTTAGCAATAATACCGCCCATACTAACAGTGTTATCGCAGAATAAACCATGGAACAAAATGATAATATCAGGAACACTAAGGTTTCCACAGTTTCCACGACCAATTAAGCAATGACTAGCAAATATGGCAAAGTAGTGTAAAACAGGAAAATGTATGCTAGTGATTCTTGCATCGGAAACCTTCCTAGTTTCCCCTACAGTAATAGTATCAATGAACTCGTCCACATCTTTACGATGTGGTTCCTCTAAACTACCTTCAAAAGGTATTTTGCAAACCTTGCAAAATTCATCTAGTGGCATCTTCTTAACCACATCATATAAATGAAACTCTACTGAAGGAGGTGATTCCTTAGGATAATAGTAGAAGTTTTGCACAAAAGTATTGGTGAGTAAGAGATGTTGTTCGCGTTGGTCGCGGAGGAAGTCGGTGAGGCCTACATTCTCAGCCAATTCATAAAAATCATAATATATCCCAGCTGCTCTCAAGAAGTCATCGGAAGGCCATTCACACGGCCGAACCTCCGCGGTGTGAGGCAAATTATATTTGGGCCTCTGTGCTTCTTCACTCTGCTTTTCCTTCGAGCTTCGGCTCGATGAGCCCCTCAAAAATCTCTTCATTATTTTCTAGAAAAATCTGAAATTTTTAGTAACTTCAAATAAAAGTGAACCAAGCTCAACAAAATTGATAGCAACTACTCCTACAAGTGCCTAGAGCCTATATATCATGCATTAGAACTACTTGGAACCATATAAATTTGACATGCAAGCTCAAGAACATGGTCACCTAGGCAGCACAAATTTGCAATGAATAAAGCACTAGAACAAAAACTAATTGGACCAATGGGGGAGTCACATACCAAGGAACAATCCCCCCAAGCAGTTTTGTGAGAGGTGCTTTGAGCAAGGAGATCGAAAATCGCATCAAAATGAGCTAGAACTCGTGCTTGAGCTGGATGGTGATTTTTTTGGGAGGAAGAAGAAGTGTGTGGGTGCAGGAATAAGTGGAGGGGAGCCACCATGGGCCCACAAGGCAGGGGGCGCGCCCTGTAGGGGTGGGCGCGCCCTGGACCCTCGTGGCCAGGTGTTTGCTCCCCCTGCTGTGTTCTCAGTTCCAGATATTCTCAAATATTCCAGAAAAAATCATATTCCATTTTCAGGGCATTTGGAGAACTTTTATTTTCGAGGTATTTTTATATTGCACGGATAAATCAGAAAACAGACAGAAAAATACTATTATTACTTTATTTCAACTAAATAACAGAAAGTAGAAGGAGGGTACAGAAGGTTGTGCCTTCTAGTTTCATCCATCTCATGCTCATCAAAAGGAATCCACTAACAAGGTTGATCAAGTCTTGTTAACAAACTCATTCCAATAACATGGAACCGGAGAACTTTCGAATAACACTATGTTACCTCAACGGGGATATGCACATCCCCAATAATAAGAATATCATATTTCTTCTTGACAGTAGGAAGAGGAAATTCAAAACCTCCAAAAATAATCGATGGAATTTTTCCAATAGAATTGATACTATGAACTTGAGGTTGTTTCCTCGGAAAGTGTACCGTATGCTCATTACCATTAACATGAAAAGTGACATTGCCTTTGCTGCAATCAATAACAGCCCCTGCAGTATTCAAAAAAGGTCTTCCAAGAATAATAGACATGCTATCGTCCTCGGGAATATCAAGAATAACAAAGTCCGTTAAAATAGTAATGTTTGCAACCACAACAGGCACATCCTCACAAATACCAACAGGTATAGCAGTTGATTTATCAGCTATTTGCAAAGATATTTCAGTAGGTGTCAACTTATTCAAATCAAGTCTACGATATAAAGAGAGAGGCATAACACTAACACCGGCTCCAAGATCACATAAAGCAGTTTTAACATAGTTTCTTTTAATGGAGCATGGTATAGTTGGTACTCCTGGATCTCCTAGTTTCTTAGGTATTCCACCCTTAAAAGTGTAATTAGCAAGCATGGTGGAAATTTCAGCTTCCGGTATCTTTCTTTTATTAGTAACAATTTCTTTCGTATACTTAGCATAAGGATTCATTTTGAGCATATCAGTCAAACGCATACGCAAGAAGATAGGTCTAATCATTTCAGCAAAGCGCTCAAAATCCTCATCATCCTTTTTCTTGGATGGTTTGGGAGGGAAAGGCATGGGTTTCTGAACCCATGGTTCTCTTTCTTTACCATGTTTCCTAGCAACAAAGTCTCTCTTATCATAACGTTGATTCTTTGATTGTGGGTTATCAAGATCAACAGCAGGTTCAATTTCTATATCATTTTCATTACTAGGTTGAGCATCATCATTAACATTATCACTAGGTTCGTGTTCATTACCAGATTGTGTTTTAGCATCAGAAATAGAAATATCATTTGGATTCTCAGGTGGTTCAGCAATAGGTTCACTAGAAGCATGCAAAGTCCTATCATTTTTCTTTTTCTTCTTTTTAGAGGAACTAGGTGTGTCAATATTATTTCTCTGAGAATCTTGCTCAATTCTCTTAGGGAGGCCTTCAGGATACAAAGGTTCCTGAGTCATTTTACCAGTTCTAGTAGCCACTCTAACAGCATAATCATTATTCTTACTATTTAATTCATTGAGCAAATCATTTTGAGCTTTAAGTACTTGTTCTACATGAGTGGTAACCATAGAAGCATGTTTACTAATGAGTTTAAGTTCACCTTTAACTCTAGACATATAATCACCCAAGTGTTCAAGCGTATCGGAATTGTATTTCAATTGTCTACCGAAATAAGCATTGAAGTTTTCTTGTTTGACAATAAAATTATCAAACTCTTCTAAGGATTGTCTAGCAGACTTATAGTGAGGAATATCACCTTCATCAAATCTATAGATAGAATTTACCTTTACTACCTGTGTCGGGTTATCAAGACCATGAGTTTCTTCAATAGGTGATGGATTGAGATCATATGTTTCTTCAACAGGCGGTAAATTAAGACCATGTATTTCTTCAATAGGAGGTAAATTCTTAACATCTTCAGCTTTAATGCCTTTTCCTTTCATAGATTTCTTTGCCTCTTGCATATCTTCAGGACTGAGAAATAGAACACCTCTCTTCTTCGGAGTTGGTTTAGGAATAGGCTCAGGAATTGGCTCAGGAGCTAGCTCAGGAAGTGTCCAATTATTTTCATTTGTCAACATATTATTCAATAGAATTTCAGCTTCATCTAGTGTTCTTTCCCTGAAAACAGAACCAGCACAACTATCCAGGTAATCTCTGGAAGCATCGGTTAGTCCATTATAAAAGATATCAAGTATTTCATTTTTCTTAAAAGGATGATCGGGCAAAGCATTAAGTAATTGGAGAAGCCTCCCCCAAGCTTGTGGGAGACTCTCTTCTTCAATTTGCACAAAATTATATATTTCCCTTAAAGCAGTTTGTTTCTTATGAGCAGGGAAATATTTAGCAGAGAAGTAATAAATCATATCCTGGGGACTACGCACACAACCAGGATCAAGAGAATTAAACCATATCTTAGCATCACCCTTTAATGAGAACGGAAATATTTTAAGGATATAAAGGTAGCGAGATTTCTCATCATTAGTGAACAGGGTGGCTATATCATTTAATTTAGTAAGATGTGCCACAACAGTTTCAGATTCATAGCCATAAAAAGGATCGGCTTCAACCAAAGTAATTATCTCAGGATCGACAGAGAATTCATAATCCTTATGTTTCATTCTAGCATTAAAAGATATTTGCTTACATTTAGCTAATAACCTCTTTAGATCATATCTGTCATTGCAAGCTAAAATAGCTCTAGCAGCTCCTTCTTCCAGAACATAACCCTCAGGAACAACAGGCAATTCATATTTATTAGGGGGAGAATCTTCATCATCACTATCTTCAATATTATCAGTTTCAATAATTTCATTCTCTCTAGCCCTAGCAAGTTGTTCATCAAGAAATTCACCAAGTGGCACAGTAGTATCAGCATAGAAGTAGTTTCATCATAAGTATCATGCATAGCAGAAGTGGCATCATCAATAACATGCGACATATCAGAACGAATAGTAGTAGCAGGTTTAGGTGTCGCAAGCTTACTCAAAACAGAAGGTGATCCAAGTGCAGAGCTAGATGGCAGTTCCTTACCTCCCCTCGTAGTTGAGGGATAAATTGTTTTCTTAGCGTCTTTCAAGTTCTTCATAGTGACCAGCAGATATAAATCCCAAGTGACTCAAAGAATAGGGCTATGCTCCCCGGCAACGACGCCAGAAAATAATCTTGATAACCCACAAGTATAGAGGATCGCAACAGTTTTCGAGGGTAGAGTATTCAACCCAAATTTATTGATTCGACACAAGGGGAGCCAAAGAATATTCTCAAGTATTAGCAGTTGAGTTGTCAATTCAACCCCACCTGGATAACTTAGTATCTGCAGCAAAGTATTTAGTAGCAAAGTAATATGGAAGTAACGGTAACGATAGCAAAAGTAATATTTTTGGGTTTTGTAGTGATTGTAACAGTAGCAACGAGAAAGTAAATAAGTGAAGAACAATATGTGAAAAGCTCGTAGGCATTGGATCGGTGATGGAGAATTATGCCGGATGCGGTTCATCATGTAACAATCATAACATAGGGTGACACAAAACTAGCTCTAGTTCATCAATGTAATGTAGGCATGTATTCCGAATATAGTCATACGTGCTTATGGAAAAGAACTTGCATGACATCTTTTGTCCTACCCTCCCGTGGCAGTGGGGTCCTAGCGGAAACTAAGGGATATTAAGGCCTCCTTTTAATAGAGTACCGGACCAAAGCAGTAACACATAGTGAATACATGAACTCCTCAAACTACGGTCATCACCGGGAGTGGTCCCGATTATTGTCACTTCGGGGTTGCCGGATCATAACACATAGTAGGTGACTATAGACTTGCAAGATAGGATCAAGAACTCACAAATATTCATGAAAACATAATAGGTTCAGATCTGAAATCATGGCACTCAGGCCCTAGTGACAAGCATTAAGCATAGCAAAGTCATAGCAACATCAATCTCAAAACATAGTGGATACTAGGGATCAAACCCTAACAAAACTAACTCGATTACATGATAAATTTCATCCAACCCATCACCGTCCGGCAAGCCTACGATGGAATTACTCATGCACGGCGGTGAGCATCATGAAATTGGTGATGGAGGATGGCTGATGATGACGACGGCGACGAATCCCCCTCTCCGGAGCCCCGAACGGACTCCAGATCAGCCCTCCCGAGAGGTTTTAGGGCTTGACGGCGGCTCCGTATCGTAAAACGCGATGAATCCTTCTCTTTTATTTTTTCTCCCCGAAAGTGAATATATGGAGTTGGAGTTGAGGTCGGTGTAGCGTCAGGGGGCCCACGAGGCGGGGGCGCTCCCAGGGGGGCAGGCGCGCCCCCCACCCTCGTGGACAGGGTGTGGGCCCCCTGACGTGGATTTTTTTCCAGTATTTTTAATATTTTCCAAAAAGATGTTCCGTGGAGTTTCAGGTCATTCCGAGAACTTTTGTTTCTGCACATAAATAACACCATGGAAAGTCTGCTGAAAACAGCGTCAGTCCGGGTTAGTTCCATTCAAATCATGCAAGTTAGAGTCCAAAACAAGGGCAAAAGTGTTTGGAAAAGTAGATACGACGGAGACGTATCAACTCCCCCAAGCTTAAACCTTTGCTTGTCCTCAAGCAATTCAGTTGTAAACTGAAAGTGATAAAGAAAAACTTTTACAAACTCTGTTTGCTCTTGTTGTTGTAAATATGTAAAGCCAGTATTCAAGTTTTCAGCAAAGATTATAACTAACCACATTCGCAATAACTCTTAGGTCTCATGTTTACTCATATCAAAGGCATAATCAACTAGCGAGCAATAATAATAAATCTCGGATGACAACACTTTCTCAAAACAATCATGATATGATATAACAAGATGATATCTCGCTAGCCCTTTCTGAGACCGCAAAACATAAATGCAGAGCACCTTTAAAGATCAAGGACTGACTACACATTGTAATTCATGGTAAAAGAGATCCAATCATAGTCATACCCAATATAAATTAATAGTAATGGATGCAAATGACAGCAGCGCTCTCCAGCTGGTCCTTTTTAATAAGAGGGTGATGACTCAACATGGAAGTAAATAGATAGGCCCTTCGCAGAGGGAAGCAGGGATTTGTAGAGGTGCCAGATCTCGGTTTTGAAATAGAGATAAACAATATTTTAAGCGGCATACTTTCATTGTCAACATAACAACCAAGAGATGGCGATATCTTCCATGCTACACTCATTATAGGCGGTTCCCAAACAGAATGGTAAAGTTTATACTCCCCCTCCACCAACAAGCATCAATCCATGGCTTGCTCGAAACAACAAGTGCCTCCTACTAGCAATAGTCCCAGGGGGAGTTTTGTTTGCAATTATTTTGATTTAGTTTGCATAAAGCATGGGACTGGGCATCCCGGTGACCAGCCATTTTCTCATGAGTGAGGAGAGGAGTCCACTCCTCTTGAGAATAACCCACCTAGCATGGAAGATACGGACAGCCCTAGTTGATACATGAGCTATTCGAGCATACAAAACAGAATTTCATTTGAAGGTTTAGAGTTTGGCACATACAAATTTACTTGGAACGGCAGGTAGATACCGCATATAGGAAGGTATAGTGGACTCATATGGAATAACTTTGGGGTTTAAGGAATTGGATGCACAAGCAGTATCCCCGCTTAGTACAAGTGAAGGCTAGCAAAAGACTGGGAAGCGACCAACTAGAGAGCGACAACAGTCATGAACATGCATTAAAATTAATAAACATTGAGTGCAAGCATGAGTAGGATATAATCCACCATGAACTTAAATATCGTGAAGGCTATGTTGATTTGTTTCCATACCGGCAAGGGCGCAGCATACCGTCCGATTCCTCCAAACAGGGGAACTTCCTGAGGAGCAGGAACAAGCGGAAAAAGTAGCCCGTCGGTCTGCCCTGTACCAGTTCGTCGATGACGTCCTATACAGGAGAAGACCGAACGGTGTGAAATTGAAGTGCATCCCCCAGGAGGAAGGACTAGAGCTATTGGCACAGATACATGGAAGCATATGTGGCTCCCACATAGGGTCGAGGGCCCTTGCCGGCAAGGCGTTCCGGCAAGGTTTCTTCTGGCCCACCGCCCTCCAGGATGCGACGACACTAGTAACCAAGTGTGAAGCGTGTCAATTCCATTCAAAGAAGCTTCATCAACCAGCTCAAGCCCTTCAAACAATCCCTCCCTCTTGGCCATTCTCGGTCTGGGGGATCGATATACTGGGCCCCTTCCCCCGTGTTGTCGGGGGCTTTGAGTACTTGTACGTTGCAATCGACAAGTTCACAAAGTGGCCGGAGGTGGAAGCAGTGAGAAAGCTGACAGCACAGTCAGCCGTCAAGTTCTTCAAGGGACTAGTCTGCCGCTTTGGTGTGCCAAGCAGAATTATCACCGATAAGGGCACGCAGTTCACGAGCCACACCTTCATGCAGTACGTTCAAGACCTCGACAGCAAGGTCTGTTTTGCTTCCGTGGCACACCCCCGGAGCAACGGCCAAGCGGAGAGGGCGAATGCTGAAGTGTTGTGAGGCCTGAGAACGAAGACCTTTGACAGGCTGCACAAGAGCGGAAGGCGCTGGATTGATGAGTTGCCGGGGGTTCTTTGGTCGATCGGGACGACGCCAAATCGAGCCACCGGTCAGACACCCTTTGCCCTAGTGTATGGGGCGGAGGCAGTTCTCCCCACAGAACTCATATACGGGTCACCTCGAGTGCTCGCTTATGATGAGCTTGAGCAAGAGCAGTTGCGGCAAGATGACGCAACGCTCCTTGAGGAAGATCGTCTTCGGGCAGCTGTGAGAGCAGCACGCTACCAGCAAGCCTTGCGCCGCTACCATAGCCGCAAGGTTCATGCCCGAAGCTTTGAGGAAGGCGACCTTGTTCTTCGGCGCGTTCAGTCGGCCAAGAATACCAACAAGTTGACGCCGAAGTGGGAAGGCCCTTATCGGGTAATACGAGTCACCAGGCCCGGTGCAGTCCGCCTGGAGACCGAAGATGTTGTCCCAGTGAGCAACTCCTGGAACATCGAGCATCTTCGTAAGTTTTACCCGTAAGGCACGGCTTGCCGGGCCCCCCGGCAAGCCACCTTTTGTACAAGCTTTGCCGGCAAGGCATGTAACCCTCTGTACAAAGCCAGGCGCAGACCCTGAGCATAAATAAATGAAGCGCTGGCGCCCTAAGTCATAGCATGCATGCTAGGTTGAGTCTCTTCCTCGGTTAGGGTTGATAGTGCTTAGCGGCGACTAACCCCTAGCCTAGAGGTCGAGTGTGTGTCTTTCTGTTTTCTTTGGTTTGCAGGGCACTTCTGCTGAGCCACTTGGGAAATGGAGAATGAACTGGTGCTCCGGCCCCGGCAAGGCAAGGCTGCTGGGGGATGAAGATTTAAGGGTCCAACCACGGCGAGCCAAGGTTGCCGGGGCTACGGATTCAGATAAGTCTTTCATCCCCCTGCTATGCGTTTCCGTATGGAACTGGGACATGTGAAGCCTCGTTTATGTCTTAAAACCACCGTGCTCCCTTTTTCCTGTACCCGAGAGTTACTTCCTGGGTCGGAATTTGGTAGTAGTTGCGGTGGCGAAGAGATGAACGAGGAGCCTAACTCTACTTCGCCCCTGCCTCCGCCAAAAGCGCGAGAACGGTCGGCCGAAGAAGAGAAACGGCAAGGCCTGTTGCCGGGCGATAACGTTTATTATAAAAATAACAAGGATTCATCCTTGGCATGGGCCTTGCTCACGCACGAAGAACCCGGAAAGCACCCTTTTTCATTAAAAACGTCCCATACAGGTACAGTTTGTACGGAAAGAAAAACATGAGCAAGGGGGATTACAAGCTTTAAATCTAACAAGTGCCCGCAGGCTTACAAACTAAAAAGAGACAAAATGCTCGTAATCCCTTTCTTGTCCCTCTCCTCAGAAGATGGAACAGGACAGCGGGAGGGCAAAAAGAGCGCCTAGGCGAGGTGCGAAGAGCAGAAAGCTGGAAGATGAGGCAGCGGCTTGCCAATACGCGACGAAGGCGTCGGTGCCCGCGTACTCCGAGTTGACGGCCGCCACCTGCCTTCTTCGCCTTCTCCGGCCCTCCTACACCAGCCGCCCAAGGAGACGGCGGGGAGCACCCCGATGGAGAGCTTGACGTGGAAGGCCCTCGGCAGGGCGCGAGACCGGGGGAGGGGCGGCGCGGTCAGTCGGAGTCGGCGTCCTGCCGCCCAGCCCTCTCGTTGTCGCTGTCACTGTCCTCCTCGTCACTCCCGCTCGAGGAAGAGTCTTCATCGTTGGAGGAGCTCTCCACGCAGCACTTCAGGCGAGTTCCAAGATCTCCGAAGACCTTGACGGAGAGCAGGCCGCCCTCCATTAACTTGAAGTAGAGGACGAGCCCCACCGTCAGGCTATGGATGCGGGCAAACGTCTTCCACCCGCGACGGAGATACATGACATGAGGAGCGGGGAAGTCGACGTTGACTCACATGCCGCCGGTCCCGCAGCCCCTCATTTGCAACCTGAGGGTCTGGGGCGGATCGAGATCCATCTCCGCTGCAAAGGGGGTGGGAAGACGGAGACGACGACGCGGTGGCCGGCGCAGCCTGATGAAGAACTCACGGGGCCGGTCCCCGACATGACCCTCCATCGCGGGAGGCACCGCTGGCAGAGGCACGGCCGCCACGCCACCTCGTGCCCCTCTCCCCCGACCGCTGCGGTGACCTCGGCCACGCCCCCTCCCCCTTCCTCTTGTGGCTGGCTCCGCCGTCACGGGCTCGAGGGAAGGAGGGACGCGCTGACGAGCAGCGACCCTTGCTGCCACCATCGAAGGCCCAACACCTCCTCTCGCCATGGCAGGTGGAAGAAAGAAGCAAAGATGAAGGAGGATGGATACTGAAGAATGTGGGGTGGCGCCCTCTCTCCCCCTCTTTATAAAGGGGCGGGGTCGAGACCCAGCCGCCCCACTCAGCCAATCCAGCCGGCGGAGGCGCAGGGAATCAGGACTGACACGCTGCCCCAATCAGCGACGGCCCAGTTTCCCGCCTCCATAGCCTGCCACTTGCATGAAGGACGCGTGGCGAACGTGCAGGGTTGAAAGAACGGGTGAGGCGACCGTTCCCCACCCCGTGATCAAGGGGCGTGGGCGCCTTGAAGACTGCGACCCGAGTCCATCCAGTAAATGAGCCGCGCCTCCACGCCTCCCTCTTTTATGGGGAAGGCGCGAGCCGCCTCTTTACCATGATGTGACGCATGCGTGCGGAAACCGCCCCACGCATGCCGCCCACGTCACGCGCACCCCTCCACATCGCGCATTCAACGCGGGTCGTGGGGAAGCGCAGCGGACGAAGAGTTACCACGGTAAAATCTGCCCCTCCTGCCCGCGCACCGTTCTGGGCCTGGCCCAACAACGTGTCGCGCTTATGTGTGGCCCAGGCCCGGGGGCTCCTGTCGGTGTACAAAAGTAGGGGCGCACCTTTGTACCCCTTTACTTGTGCACGGGCAGTCAGAGCCGCGCGCCACGGCCCCACGTAGCAGGGCAAAGGAGGGAAGCCGGAGAGAAGCTGAAGCCCAGTACAAGACAACCAAGGCAACGCCAGGGCCAAGAACACAAAGAAGCAGAGAGGCGAAGTAGGTTCCCCCGGCAAGATCCTTGCCGGGGGCAGCCTCAGCGGCCCCGGCAAGACCCTTGCCGTGGTGGCTCGTCCCCACCGACAGAGTGAGCCACCCTTGAGCCCACGGGTTCCAACTCAACCAATCACGTTGGAACTAGGGCTCGGGAGACACCTCCGTGGTAGCATGCAGATCTTTGTGAAGACAAGGAATATTCAAGATCAGATGAGGATTAAAAGACAATGATCCTCGGCAAGATCCTTGCCGAGGAGAGACACAAGACCCCCGGCAAGATCCTTGCCGGGGACGACAGCACACCACGGAAAGACCCTTGCCAGGCCGCCCGGCAAGGCCCTCACCAAGGACGCCAGTAGGGCCGCTTCCAGGCCCATACCAGCCAAGTCTCCACCGTCGTTCGCATGCAGCTGCCAGCCCAACCAGCTGGGCAGGCACCTGCGTGGCAACATGCAGCTTCCAGGCCAACTCAGCAAGCGCCTGCGTGGCGGCATGCAGATCTTCGTGAAGACCCTACCACCGCGCCACCTCAGCTGCCTGGCTGGCTACATGGCACCGCATGCATCGCTGGACAGGGCGCATGTCGAAGTAAGGAGGAGCGGCGACGGACGGGACGGGCCTCGTTCCCGTCCCCAATAAAGCAAGGGGACACCTAAGCGATGCATTAAATGCGTCTTGTCCTGTAATACGAGCGATAAGCTCGCGGCACTGTAGGCCTTTCCACCTTCTGTGTGCCACTGTGGCAGCCCCTTTCGACTATAAAAGGAGGCCCATGGCATACTGGAGAGGGATTCGGCTCTTTGAAACCATGCATCCACCATAGCTAGTTCGAGAGCTTAAGAACCCTCTGAAATACAGCCACCAAAGCAGGACTAGGGTATTACGCATCCTCGCGGCCCAAACCTGGGTAAACGATCCTTGTGCTGACTGCTGATCCTGCTCTTCTCACAACCCTGCGCCCCGGCAACCGTAGTAGGGATTCTTGTGATCCCATAGGTGTCGTTCCACACCGACAACATAATTCCTATTTGCAACAATAAGAACATCATTAATCCTTCCCATAGCTTTCTTAATAGTGGAATCCGCTAGATGCAAATTTAAAGAACAATCATCAAATTCACGGAAACCTAGCACATCACATAAAGCTTTTGGAATCGTGGAGACACTAGCACCCAAATCACACAAAGCATGACACTCATAATCTTTAATTTTAATCTTAATTGAAGGTTCCCACTCATCATAAATCTTTCCAGGGATCGAAACTTCTAACTCAAGTTTTTCTTCAAAAGATTTCATCATAGCATGAACGATATGTTTACTAAAAGCTTTATTTTGATTATAAGCATGAGGAGAATTCAACATGGATTGCAACAAGGATACACAATCTATCAAAGAACAATTATCATAATTAAAATCCCTAAAATCCAAAAGAGTGGGTTCATCGCTACTTAAAGTTTTGACCTCTCCAATCCCACTTTTATCAATTTTTACATTAAGATCTTTAAACTCCGAATCATTGGAACGCCTTCTAACTAAAGTTGACTCATCTCCAATCCCATCTTTATCAAGATTTATATTAGAAAACAAAGATTCAATAGGAGTCACACCAAATACTTTAAGATCTTCATCATTATTTTCAAGAGACTCCAGTTTAGCGGCCATCTTATTTACCAAAGTAGTTTGCTTATCGGAAATTTGGCCCACTAAATTTTCAATATGAGAAATTAAGATTTAAGGCCATATATTTCCTTAGTAACATCATCAAGCACTTTATTAATATACTCCATCATAGTTTTTTGTTCTTTAAGTTCGTTCCTAAAGAAACTATTATGCTCAAATTGTAAGGACATGAAGCTTTTAGCATTATTTTCAATCTCTTCTAACTTCCTATAGTAAGGATCAAAGCTCTTAGGTTGAGCCATAGTGACAAACAAGCAATCTAGCACACAAGCAAACGAAGAGCAAACAAAAAGACAAACGAAAGAAAGGGCGAATAAAAAGGCAAATATCTTTGTATTTTTTTGAAAATGTTTTAGAAGTGGGGGAGAGGAAAATGAGAGGCAAATGGCAAATGATGTAATGCAAGAGATGAGAACCTCCCCGGCAACGGCGCCAGAAATTCTTCCTACTACTTCTTGAGCTTGCATTGATTTTTCCCTTGAAGAGGAAAGGGTGATGCAGCAAAGTAGAGATAAGTATTTCCCTCAGTTAAGAATCAAGGTATCAATCCAGTAGGAGGCACAAGCAAGTCTCCAATCTATGCACCTGCACAAACTAAAAAACACTTGCACTCAACGCGAAAAAGGGGTTGTCAATCCCTTCACGGTCCCGAACAAGAGTGCGATCTAATAGAGATAGGTATAAAAGATAAATAAAAAGGCAAACTAAAATAAATCTAAATACATTGCAGCAAGATATTTTTGGGTTTTCTGGTATATAGATCTGAAAATATATGATGGAAAATAGACCCGGGGGCTATAGGTTTCACTAGAGGCTTCTCTCTTGAAAGAAAACATACGGTGGGTAAACAAATTACTGTCGAGCAATTGATGGAAAAGCGCGAAGTTACGATGATATCCAAGGCAATGGTCATGAATATAGGCATCACGTCCGTGTCAAGTAGACTGACTCCTGCGTGCATCTACTACTATTACTCCACACGTTGACCGCTATCCAGCATGCATCTAGAGTATTAAGTTCATAAGAACGGAGTACCGCCTTAAGTAAGATGACATGATGTAGATGGATAAACTCAAGCAATATGATGAAAACCCCATCTTTTTTCCCTTGATGACAACAATACAATACGTGCCTCGCTACCCCTACTTTGTCACTGGGTGAGGACACCGCAAGATTGAACCAAAAACTAACACATCTCCCATTGAAAGAAGAACCAATCTAGTTGGCCAAACCAAACCGATAATTCGAAGAGAAATACAAAGATATTTAATCATGCATAAAAGAGTTCAGAAAGACTGAAATAATATTCATAGATAATCTGGTCATAAATCCACAATTCATCGGATCTCGACAAACACACTGCAAAAGAATATTACATCAGATAGAACTCCAAGAACAGAGGAGAACATGGTATTGAAGATCATAGCTAGAGAGAGAAGAAGCCATCTAGCTACTAGCTTTGGACCCGTAGGTCTGTCGTAAACTACTCACATTTCATGGGAAGGGCAATAGAGTTGATGTAGATGCCCTCCATGATCGAATACCGCTCCGTCAGGGTGCCGGAAAAGGCCCCAAGATGGGATCTGGCTTGCGGCGGCGGAAAAGTATTTTGGTGGACGCTTCTGTTGGTTTGAGAATATTTGGGAATTTATAGTGCAAGAATTAGGGTTGGAGGACTCCCGAGGGGGCCGCAAGCCAAGGAGCCCCCCCCCCTCGGGCGCGACCTAAGGGCTTGTGGGTCCCTCGGGACTCTTCTGGCCCCCTCTCCAAGCTCCGTGGATGTCTTATGGTCCAAGAAAAATCATCGCAAAAGTTTTATTCCATTTGGACTCCGTTTGATATTCCTTTTTCTGTAAAACTCAAAAACAAGGGAAAACAGAAACTAGCACTGGGCTCTAGGTTAATAGATTAGTCCCAAAAATAATATAATATAGCTTATTAATGCATATAAAACATCCAAAATAGATAATATAATAGCATGGAACAATCGAAAATTATAGATACATTGGAGATGTATCAGTTCCTACTTTACTTTCAAAAAGCACATGCACCACATATCAAGGGACGGCAGGGAGTTGCATTCTTTATGCGCTCTGGTTCATCATGTGTGGGCAACCAACATTTTATTATCCAAAATCTACTTGCTCTTCTTTAGCATGCTCCTCTTCGGTTCTTCTTTTATAAGTACTCTCTCTGTTCCTAAATGTAAGTCTTTGTAGAGATTCCTCCATGGACTACATACGGAGCAAAATGAGTGAACCTACACTCAAAAATGTATCTATATACATCTGTATGTGATTCATAGTGGAATCTCTACAAAGACTTGTATTTAGGAACAGAGTGAGTATAATAGTAGTACAGTATGTTCCTTGTAGTGAAGAGGAGCAGGGACATTTGTAGTGTACAGGTCCATTCGGTCGCTTGTCATGGACGCTTTCAACTCTTCGTGTTGGTCTTCATGTCGCTTGTCATGGACGCTTTCGACTCTTCGTATTGGGTCATATGTGTCGCCTTTGAGAGTTAGACTGATAGTAACAGTACTGCGCCTTTAGTTGTAGAGAGCTAGTATCTGAAGCCTTTCGAGCTGTACCGGCAATACTAGCACATATTTTCCAGCAAGTTCCACTCTCCTAGTTTTACTACTGATGCTTAGGGTTTTCCCACTATGATCTGCGTAGGTTCTTTGTGTCCTACTAGCAGCAGCCCACCCTTTAAAGCTAAATAACACACCAATCATAATTCCAAAGCTTAGTTGTTCCAATACGAATGTGACATGATATTCATATTACTTAACAGACATACATTTAATTGGTCAGCTAATGCTCCCACTTGAGTTTCCAAATGCATGTGGCAACAAAGAGAGAGACATCATGGAATTGTGTTTCTCTAGATGCTCTGATTCATCATGGGTGAGCAACCAATATTGAATAGAAAGAAACGGAATCTCCATAATATGCTTCCTCTTGTATTCTTTAACATATTCCTCTTATATTCTTCTTTAATAAGTGCAGTATGTTCCTCGTCAAGAAGGCAAGCAGGGACATCTGCAGTCGACATGTCTATTTGGCCGCTTCTGAAAGTTGCTTTTAGAAATTTGAGTTGGTTTGCCATAATATCCAGGAAATGTTGGGAGTTGTGCAGCCTTAGAGAGACTAGACTGATAGTAACAGTAGTGCGCCTTCAGGTGAATAGAGCTGGCCTGTACGGTGATCGATAGGCTTTCGATTAGTAGCGGTAATGCAACCCCATATTTACCAGCCAGTTCCACTTCCCCGATTTATTTATGATGCTTATGGTGTCCCCCTTTTATCGACACAACAATCTATGTAGTGGCTTTGTATCGTAATAGGAGCACTCCATCCTTCAAGCAAAACTACATGCCACTCATATTTCCAAAGCTTACATGTAATTGGTCAGCTAATGTTACTACGTGAGTTTTGAAATGCATGTGCGCCACATATAGAGGCATGTTGGAATACTATTTCTCTGTGCACTCTCATTGTCATGGTTTCGCAATAAACTTTCAATACAGTATAGTATGAACCTATCATCTGCCAACTATCCTTACTTCTGGAGCTCCCAACAGGGAGCCTATTTTTGTGTGTAGTTGTGCCAGATTATATTATGGTACGCACCAAATTACATCACACAAGGGCTCTCTCATCCAAATCCAGTGATAGCGCACAAGGGTTTACAAGGAGCCCTATTATATTAGAATATCCTCTGCATTACAAAGATAATCTCACTACTATTTATGTTGCCATGCTTCTCAGATATTGAACAAAATCGCAATGAATATGAGAATGCGCACATCAGAAGAGTATCACGGAACAGTGCAATGCCTAACAAGCATGGCATCAAGGCATCGAGTTTCATTCTGGATGGAATGAAGCCCACACCCTCCGCACCTACAAATTCGTGTTTAGAATATGATCCTAATGACTATTTTGAGCTCAAGGAGTCAAAGGCAGATGGCCTATCATGTTCACCCTACAAGGTGTCTGTTCTAATTTGCCAAGGTTTTATTGGTTGCACGTAACTTGCATAAGTTGTCTTGTGTTTCCATTTGTCATCATACCATGTTTTTTCATTCAAATGGTGTTCTTGTGTATCAGACATCCAAAAGGAAGAGAGTGATTGTAGAACCTGAAGGAGTAGTAGCAAAGTCCTTGAAAAAGGTGGTGGTACCGCAGAAATCAGACAGCACCCCACTTATATTGGCGATAGAACCAGCGCCACAAAACCTAGGATATCGCAACTATGTTGCTCGCTGCTTTGCTCTTGTTAGTACCTATTGTCTTGTATCGCTGTACTTATATTCATACCTGTTTGATTATGTGACATCACTGTGCATGATAACCTGCATATCCACTGTTCTCTCCTAATTATCAGATCTATATTAATGCTTACATTAATGTAGAATAAACCAATGCTTATGAAGAATTTTATCTCTACATTGTCCTTGTAAGTATCTATTGTCCTTTATCACTGTACTTATATTGTCAGCAAGTTGTTCATGTACCATCATTTTGCAGCTTTTTTCCCTTGGTATCCATTTTCTACACATCAGATCTATGTTTACTCTTACCTAAATGTTGAATAAAACCAATGTCATTGAAGTTGTTTAGCTCTGCATTACTCTTGTTAGTACCTTTTGGTTGTATGTGGTACCTACATTTATAGCTAGTTGATTATGTAGAATCACTCTGCATCTTTCCTTAAATAATCTCCATTTGTTCCTATATTATCACTTCTATATTTACTCCTAAACAAATGTAGAATAAAGGCAATGCTTATGAAGAAGACTTTGTGGTAAACTTCTTGAATTCCCCCCCCCCCCCCCATCAACATGGAAAAGGGCTTTATAGAGTCGGTCTTCATTACTAACGTAAGTTTGTCCTTCTCGAGCCTTCAAACTTTGTTGTGTATATTTGGATAGCAATGACTGCAACTATTGTTTATTATTGTCGCTTGCATCAAATTGCATGTTTAAAGTTTATTATGAAGAAGTTCACAAACATAAGTTTCTCCTTCTCAATTTCTGTTTTTAGTTGTACAACCTACTTCCTTATTCATACCATGTAAATTAAACTAAACATAGCAAGTGATCTTCGTTAGCACTGCATGTATGCTTGTGTTGTTGATCTGTACTCCAGTGGTGTGGTCAAACTACCAACTCTAGGACAATGTCATATCCGGCTATGTCTTAACTATGAACAATGCATGTTATGTTCATGTTATTTAAATCGTGTCTCTTTATTTACCAATCTGAAATGGGATAAATTGACAGTACACTCACCATCGATGCTTACACATTCTTTTCACTTCATGAATGCTTGTGTTCTTCATCTGTAATCCAGTGGTGTGGTGAAGCTGGCCACTCCTGCACAATGTCATTTCTTGCCATGTCTTAACTGTGAACAATTTTTATTCTATTTTAATCCAGGTCTCTTTATTTGCCACTAAGAAATGGGATGAATCAACGGCACTGCTGCTTATATGTGCAAAGCATGTTATCTGTCTGCTTTTTTCTGTTTCAGGGTGATATCACTCACGCCAAGAACTGCAATTGATGCTATGCAGCTAGAGTTGGCTATAAGTGTCATACAAGTGTAGTCATCAGCTTGCTCAGCTGCTTGCACTGCAGCTCCCAGGCAGAGCTAACCTTTCTAGAACTGTGTTGAAGCGTTGTCGGTTTTGTATATAATTTTAGGCGGCGTGTTTATTTGCATTGGTGGCGACCTTTGATGCCCAATGTATGTTCTGCTGTCTGGTTGCGCTTTATTATCGCTAGCGGGAAACTTTTATGCCAAGTGCATGTAATATGCAGTAATTTCTTTATTGTATAGTCTAGGTATATTCTTCGTCATGATGCTGTAATTTAATTTCTGTATATGATGTCGTCGCTCCCCGAAAAGTTCGTAAGCTTTGCGGAGCGCAACGGGCCTAAACGTTCGCTTTATTATATATAAAAATTATGGTACTAAAACTGGTCGGCGCACCAATCATTGTGAATGGGCCGAAATGTGGGCATGCAATCGTGTCCAACTAATAACAGGCCTAAATGTAAACTCACCAACTATTAGTTTCGGGCCTTTAACAGGCTTAGTAAACCAGTTGCCTAAATTGGGCTAGAAAATAGAATGGGCTTTAAACTATCTGAAAAGTAGATTGGGCCTGAACAGTGTCGGAGGCCCATGGTTGGCCTAGCCACAAAACGGGTCGTTAACAGGCCAAAATATGTGTCGGCCCACAGCTGGCCCAATAACATTATGGGTCGTAAGCAGACCGGTTGCAAAGCGGTCCATCATTAGGCCCGGCTATCTCACGGGCCTTTAATGGGCCAATAGTGTGACGACCGGATAATTAAGCTACAGTAACCCTCTACTAATGATGCCATGTCACCACTGTTACTCTTACTAAACTCACTCTGATTCAAATCACCTTCAAATTCAAATTCAACGTCAAGTCAAACGGTAAAACTTTTCAAATATTAAAACTAAAATGTTCGGGTTGTGCCAGATAATCCATACTAAATATTGGTGAAGAAACCACACTTCTTTAAAGTATTAAATTGCACTATAATAAGTAAAACAACGAATAACTATTATTTAGATGCTCTTAAAATAATAAACAAATACAAACTACTTTATTTAATGCGTCAAAATATTTGTGGCAGTGGCATAATTACATATCCTAAATTAGGTACAACTTTGGTATTTTACTAAAACTAAGATAAATAGAAACTAAGATAAAACAAAAAAGAAATAAAACAAGTAAAAGGAAAGACAAAAGGCAAAACAAACAATAAATAAAAGGCCCCCTGGCCAACTGGGCCAGACGGCCCAGCTGGCCGACCCACCTGGACCAGATGGCCACCGGGCCAACCAGGCCGGCCCAGCTAGCGCCCCCATAACCCCCAAACCCTAACCCCCGATCCCCACTACCCCCCACGATCCCCACCCGCTCTCCCATCCTACCACACCGCCGCCACCACACACAACACATGCGCACACACACACACGCACGCATCGTGCCTGGGGGAGGGGCGCCCCTGCTCGATCCCCTCCCCCCGCACGGCCGCGCCCGACGCAAGTCGCCGCGCCGCTAAGGCCACCGCCAGCCAGGCTCGGCGCCGCCCCTTAGGGACTCCCCTGCGCCCCCTCCTCTCCCTCGCGCGGTGCCCGCCTGATGCCGCGACCTCGCCTCATCACCGACCCCGACCCCGTCGCACCACGTCGGCGCCTCGACACAGGAGCCACACCCACGGCCACCTCCGGCGCTCCGGCGCCTGCCTGCTCATCCCCTGTTGCCGCCGCACGGAGGACCACCTCGCCGGAGCTTCCCCTCCCGCTGGATCTGGATCGGCACCCGAGCCGATCCCCGGTGCCCGCGCTCGCCACCGCTCCGCCGTCGCCACGCCACCTCGACCTCGTCTCCTCCCCACCTCGCGTCGTCCCCAGCCTCCTCCTCACCGGCTCCACCGAGCCTCGCCGCCCCTGTACCCCTGCAACGAACGTGAGCAGGACCCCCCTCCTTCCCTCCTGCCCCGCGGTCACCGTCGTACGCTCACGCTTCGCCCCTCGCCGTGGCCATTGCCCGGAACCGCGGTGCCCGCAGCCGCGAACCCCCCCCCATGCCGTGAGTGCGTCGTCCGGCCCGGCCACTCTGGCAGCGCCGGAGCCGCCGCCCGTTAGCCCGCTGACCGCGCCAGGTCCGCCCAGCTACGCTGCTCCCTTCGCCCGCTAACCACCGCGCCCGCTCGGGCTGTGCCCGACGCCCGCACCCGCTAAGGCCCACTGGCCCTATGACAAGTGGGGCCCAGCCCCAGAATGTCTATAAAAAAGATTAAAATAAATAATTAGTTAGTTAGTTAATTAATTAATTAACTTAATTAATTAATTTTAATTAAACTAATGAAACTTAGTTAACCTAATTAACTAATTAATAAATCCTGTTTAGTTAGTCTGAGTCAATGGCGGACGGGACCCAAACGTCTGTTGACCCGGTCAGCAGATGGTTGACTGATGACATCATGCTGACATCATAATTACAATTTATAATTGAATTAATTCTGTTAATATAAAAATGAACTAAAACTTTAAAAATTAAAATAAAATAAACCGTAACTCGGATGAAAATACTTTGTACATGTAAGTTGCTCAGAACGACGAGACGAATCCGGTTACGCAACCCATTCATCCGCCACACATCCCTAACATAGCAAACACGCAACTTTCCCCCTCCGGTTCATCTGTCCGAAAACGCAAAACACCGGGGATACTTCCCTGGATGTTTCCCCCCTTCACCGGTATCACCTCATACCGCGTTAGAACACTCCTAGCTCTGCCTGTTGTCCTGTTATGCACTTGCTTGCTATGTATTTACTGTTTCTCCCCCTTCTTATATCCGGTAGACCCCGTGACGATGGTGATGCCCCTGTGGTCGACTACGTCACCGACGACCCCTCCTTCTTGTCTGAGCAACCAGGCAAACCCCCCCCCCCCTTGATCACCAGATATCGCCTATTCTTCTCTATACTGCTTGCATTAGAAGAGTGTAGCATGTTACTGCTTTCGGTTAATCCTATTCTGCTGCATAGCCTGTCATTGTTGCTACAGTTCTTACCCTTACCTGCTATCCTATTGCTTAGTATAGGATGCTAGTGTTCCATCAGTGGCCCTACACTCTTGTCCATCTGCCATGCTATACTACTGGGCCGTGATCACTTCGAGAGGTGATCACGGGTATATACTATATACTTTATATACATGACACATGTGGTGACTAAAGTCGGGTCAGCTCGTTGAGTACCCGCAAGTGATTCTGATGAGGGGGCTGAAAGGACAGGTGGCTCCATCCCGGTAGAGGTGGGCCTGGGTTCCTGACGGCCCGCGACTGTTACTTTGTGGTGGAGCGACAGGGCAGGTTGAGACCACCTAGGAGAGAGGTGGGCCTGGCCCTGGTCGGCGTCCGCGGATACTTAAAAATAACACGCTTAACGAGTTCTTGGTATTTGATCTGAGTCTGGCCATTTGGTCTATACGCACTAACCAACTACATGGGAAAGTTATGGGCACTCGACGTCGTGGTATCAGCCGAAGCCTTCGTGACGTCAGCGACTGAGTGGCGCGTGCCGGATTGGACCGTAAGCCTGCTCTTGTATTAAGGGGGCTAATTCTGCTTCCGGCCGCGTACGCAACGTGCAGGTGTGCAATGGGCGATGGGCCCAGACCCCTGCGCCATAGGATTTAGACCGGCGTGCTGACCTCTCTGTTGTGCCTAGGTAGGGCTGCGACGTGTTGATCTTACGAGGCCGGGCATGACCCAGGAAAGTGTCCGGCCAAATGGGATCAAGCGTTGGGTTATGTGGTGCACCCCTGCATGGAAGTTTATCTATTCGAATAGCCGTGCCCCACGGTAAAAGGACGACCCGGAGTTGTACCTTGACCTTATGACAACTAGAACTGGATAATTAATAAAACACACCCTTCCAAGTCCCATATATAACCCGGTGATCGCTCTCTAACAGGGCGACACGGAGGGGATCGCCGGGTAGGATTATGCTATGTGATGCTACTTGGTGAACTTACCATCTACTCTCTCCTACATGCTGCAAGATGGAGGTGGCCAGAAGCATAGTCTTCGACATGATTAGCTATCCCCCTCTTATTCTGGCATTCTGCAGTTCAGTCCACCGATATGGCCCTTTACACATATACCCATGCATAGGTAGTGTAGCTCCTTGCTTGCGAGTACTTTGGATGAGTACTCATGGTTGCTTTTCTTCCTCTTTTCCCCCTTTCCCTTCTACCTGGTTGTCGCAACCAGATGCTGGAGCCCAGGAGCCAGACGCCACCGTCAACGACGACTCCTACTACACCGGAGGTGCCTACTACTACTACGTGCAAGCCGCCGCCGACGGCCAGGAGTAGTTAGGAGGATCCCAGGCAGGAGGCCTGCGCCTCTTTCGATCTGTATCCCAGTTTGTGCTAGCCTTCTTAAGGCAAACTTGTTTAACTTATGTCTGTACTCAGATATTGTTGCTTATGCTGACTCGTCTATGATCGAGCACTTGTATTCGAGCCCTCAAGGCCCCTGGCTTGTATTATGATGCTTGTATGACTTATTTATGTTTTAGAGTTGTGTTGTGATATCTTCTCGTGAGTCCCTGATCTTGATCGTACACGTTTGCGTGCATGATTAGTGTACGATTGAATCGGGGGCGTCACAAGTTGGTATCAGAGCCGACTGCCTGTAGGAATCCCCCTTCCGCACTCCTTGGCCGAAGTCGAGTCTAGACATATCAAAACTTTTACTAACATGGCTGTGTGGCTTATGGGCCCACGTCGCCATTGGGTGGTATTAGGATCTTTTATTCCTCGACCTATACTCTGGAACTCTGATCTCTCTTCTATTCGGGTTAAATGAATTTGCTAAACTCTAACATTAGGTTCTCGTAACAACTTTCTCCCGGAGAGCCCCTTATTACTGATGATCGTCTGCTGCACCAGAAGATTCCGAAGATAATCTCCGATGTTCTCTCGAGACACTTGTGCCCACCGCCTTGGCAAATTCCCTACCACTGTTATATCATTATGGATAGCTTCATACACTTGGCGTCCATACCTTCATTTCCAATTGCTCTTGTTATTACAAGATGCCCCGAAATACCCTCCGTTGTCCTGAGAATCCGTTGAGCCTATTGCCTTGCAGTTCTTTGCCACATGAATACCCCTATGGATAATTACTCGCGCTTGCCAAGTATCTGTTCGTCCACAGTTATTCATGTGTTTCACAAAATTATGTAGAATACTATTCGATCTTCCAAGAATCATCAGTAGCCTATTGCTCTTGTTCCTCCTTATCTGCTTACGTTATGGTTACTTCCATATGTCCAACAATATTCAAGAAAATCCTTTGTGATTTTATTATGATTATCTTGATTCAACATGTGTGCGAATGCACGTAATCATCAGTTGATCCTTATAAATTATCTTTCCGGCTCAGACGTCTTCCCGAACATGAGCTGGTTCTCGACCAATCAATTCGCCGTCGATTGTACCCCTAAGTCTAATCGACTTATCCATCCTTAATCAGAGCGTTTGCTTCTGATCCCTTGATTTGGGAATCATAATTCCTTTGCATTTGAGCTTTGAATTAGTCAGTTGTTTCTATAATCTTATCTCCTTGCATTCTTTCTTATTCTGGTTGAGTACCGATGCTCACATCAGATCCCTCATGGACCACCAGATCCTTTGTTGGATTTTATCTGACAGCATCCTTCATATTCAATAACCTTGTGAGCCTTTCCTCGGATACATAATGCCTTTGGTCAATTGTATCCTCTGCTTTCTCAACAATGCTCTACTTTCGAGCTTGTATAAATTACTCCTGAAGTTGTGGTATATGTTTCTAAGATGCCCCAATGGGTTGAACCTATACCTTCTCTAAAACCGTGTGAACCCGAAAGTTTTCACGAGTCATATTCTCCTGGTGATTTACCAGATAAAATTTCAACACTACAACTCCATCGAAAATGAGGAGTGAATGATAGGTTATGCATTGGAGAAGTGGGAGTCGACCTTGAACTTTGTGTTCATGCCCATGGACACGATGTAGATCTTGTCATGAAAGCTTCTCGTACAATAATTATCCCCTTGATATAATTTCATCTTATATCTGGGATTTGGTCTTTTGCAATCGTGGTTTCCGACCATATTGTTCTTCTTTGATCCAAATTTATCGGACAAGTTCAAGCACTTGTCTTCTGGAGAGCAATAACCTAGTCCAACCTCTACTTTGATCTGTCATCGAGTATTACCCCCCTGGTATCTCGAAATTATCATGGAACTGCATAACTTCTTATGAGTTCTTCATCAAGTACTACATTCTCACTGATTCCAATTTTTCACGGGCTCTGAGTTATTAAACACTCAAAGACACCAATAACTAAACCGAGTACACACTATGGTTCAACAACTGTTAGTAATCTTCTTTACTTACGAGTCTGTACCCGATCACGTCATTCCTAGCCTGACCGGTTAGCACAATTTTGGACGATGAGGTAACCTTACGCCGATCTTCCTCATCGTATCATTTCGCCTTGAACACAAAGCTTGATTTCGAGTTCGTGTCATACTCTTGGTTCCAATAATCTTTCGCCTCATCATTCCTTTGACTTGATGTCGTCACCGATCGATTACATCTTCATGAAATATCACGACAAATGTGTCGTCAACATCATCAACATTCTGAGCTCTTCCAAGATATCTATCGAATTCTTGATGAGAAATACCACCCTTTGCTCTCGATGATTTGTGTTATCATCGACCACTTTATTGCCTTTCGTTCAACACAAACTTGTTCGTGCTTTGTGATATACCTTGAGATCCTTGCTATCCAGCAATTGTTCTTCTTTACCTTGGAGTATTACCATATTTTATGTCAGGAATGTCGTGAGAATCTCACCACCTCTTGAGAATTCTTGATATAAGTGATACTTCACCATCACCATTCTTTTCTTGGTCCCTGTGTTGTTCCTAACAGGAATACCGATAGATGGACTAGTAATTTTAAAACTTCTAGCAACCTTATTGCTTTGAAGTTAATGGTCAACATTTCATTCTTAGACCATTGCTTATCGAATCGCCATTCTAACATTGCTTGTGCTACCTAAGTCCGTATTTCGGGTGCATGGTCAACCAATGTTCAGTCGTGTATGTTCTCTCGAGCATACCTCATTATATCATTTGAACTGACAAAAGCTATCTCCTTGTACACATAATTGTGGAAATCCATCTTTTGGAAATCTCAATGGACTGTCGCTGAGTCCATCAGCCACCTCCTAACCCTCTCCTTGGTTTAATGATGAACTCTTGTTTCGGAACTTGCTTTCATAGTTCATTTCCCCGAGAACCTTACAATATCATCTCGTTTAATTTGTGTCGCACCTTTTCTTCTCAGGCATCCTGAGTCTGAGGTGTCCTGACACCAATCAGATTTGAAACTTGGTCAGATATGATGGTTGGAACATAATTTCAAGAGTTATAACATTGGATCTCTTATGACACGGTAAGGTGATGTCATGCCTAGCACACCTGGCCGGAGGACCTAGTGTTATAGTTTCCTTTTTAACAAGGTTAACCATTCTTCCATGAGGAAATTGAATGACTTGTTTAATAAGTTTTTCCTGATGGATCCTTTGTGTATGCAAGGTCTGACCTTTGCTTGAAGACCTTGTCAATGCTATCTCGAAGCGCCTGTGTTACTCCGATCTTCAATAAGAACATTTGAAGCAAAATGCTATCTTTTCTTTATCAATTATCCAAAACACCGTTGTTTGGGTAATGACATGAAATTCCTCTCCCCTTACCTAAATGGTTTTCTACTTTCTATCTTATCATGGATACCATGCTCTGCTTGTCATTGGGAAGGATATACCCCTGAAATATCTGATAATCATATTTTCCTTTCCATTATTTGGTTTAACCTTTCTTGTTATCTATGTGATCTAAGTAGTAATATTCTCCTGCTTATGTAAACACCTCGGTGTATAATTCTGTCGGTGAGACCATGTTTCTACTGTTGATGACATTTCGGTAGCCACTGATGGACGAGAACATTGCCTAATGGTCCGCCTCGTTCAACGAGCAGGAAAATGGTTCTCTTCGTCCCTCGCCCTTGGTACCGACGTTGTTGCCGACATAATCGACAGACTATCCTCTGACATGCCTTGCTTACATGATTGTGCAAGATGTCACCGCCCTTCCTACTTTTAACCCACATGGTGGGCCAATAACCCACAGTTCCACAAGATCAAAACCTGACTCTCCTGTACACCCTGTTTCCATAGTTAATCCTTGCGCTTGGCTTCGTATGCAATTCACGAGCCACCTTCCTAGTAATCTATTCTGGTATCAGACGCAATACTTATTCTCTTGTTCTGGACCCTTTCACACTTTGTTTCAGACATCGAACGATTGTCTATCCGTTTGAAACTAATTATTATACCTCCGTACCTTACTCTTGATGTATTTTATATGTTCAACTCGAGAGATAATCTTATGCTCATTCATAGGTTAACCCCAGATTGTTACCCTCAAAAGCATTCTGTCGTAGTTGAGCTCCCCCTTACCTATTCATAAGTACGTTGGAGTTCCTGAAGGAAAGGACGACTTCACCATGATGACCTGAAGCAAAGAAATAAAGACGTCAATGTAATGGATCGATCTCTTCGAGAAGAGCAACCAAGGCCAAAAAGATCCGCTAGAATTTCGTAACCAAATCTCTTCCCCCTCATTTCCCCTCTTAAATCTCAGGACGAGATTTCTTGTAGTGGAGGAGAATTGTGACGACCGGATAATTAAGCTACAGTAACCCTCTACTAATGATGCCATGTCACCACTGTTACTGTTACTAAACTCACTCTGATAAAAAATCACCTTCAAATTCAAAATTCAACGTCAAGTCAAATGGTAAAACTTTTCAAATATTAAAACTAAAATAATCGGGTTGTGCCAGATAATCCATACTAAATATTGGTGAAGAAACCACACTTCTTTAAAGTATTAAATTGCACTATAATAAGTAAAACAACGACAAAACTATTATTTAGATGCTCTTAAAATAATAAACAAATACAAACTACTTTATTTAATGTGTCAAAATATTTGTGGCAGTGACATAATTACATATCCTAAATTAGGTACAACTTTGGTATTTTACTAAAACTAAAATAAATAGAAACTAAGATAAAACAGAAAGAAATAAAACAAGTAAAAGGAAAGACAAAAGGCAAAACAAACAATAAATAAAAGGCCCCCTGGCCAACTGGGTCAGACGGCCCAGCTGGCCGACCCACCTGGACCAGATGGCCACCGGGCCAACCAGGCCGGCCCAGCTAGCGCCCCCATAACCCCCAAACCCTAACCCCCGATCCCCACTACCCCCCACGATCCCCACCCGCTCTCCCGTCCTACCACACCGCCGCCACCACACGCAACACACGCGCACACACACACGCACGCATCGTGCCTGGGGAGGGGCGCCCCTGCTCGATCCCCTCCTCCCGCACGGCCGCGCCCGACGCAAGTCGCCGCGCCGCTAAGGCCACCGCCAGCCGGGCTCGGCGCCGCCCCTCAGGGACTCCTCTGCGCCCCCTCCTCTCCCTCGCACGGTGCCCGCCTGACGCCGCGACCTCGCCTCATCACCGACCCCGACCCCGTCACACCTCGCCGGCGCCTCGACGCAGGAGCCACGCCCGCGGCCACCTCCGGCGCTCCGGCGCCTGCCTGCTCATCCCCTGTTGCCGCCGCACGGAGGACCACCTCGCCGGAGCTTCCCCTCCCGCTGTATCTGGATCGGCACCCGAGCCGATCCCCGGTGCCAGCGCTCGCACCGCTCCACCGTCGCCACGTCACCTCGACCTCGTCTCTTCCCCACCTCGCGTCGTCCCCAGCCTCCTCCTCACCGGCTCCACCGAGCCTCGCCGCCCCTGTACCCCTGCAACGAACATGAGCAGGACCCCCCCCTCCTTCCCTCCTGCCTCGCGGTCACCGTCGTACGCTCACGCTTTGCCCCTCGCCGTGGCCATTGCCCGGAACCGCTTTGCCCGCAGCCGCGAACCCCCCATGCCCTGCATGCGTCGTCCGGCCCGGCCACTCTGGCAGCGCCGGAGCCGCCGCCCATTAGCCCGCTGACCGCGCCAGGTCCGCCCCGCTACGCCGCCCCCTTCGCCCGCTCGGGTTGTGCCCGACGCCCGCACCCGCTAAGGCCCACTGGCCCTATGACAAGTGGGGCCCAGCCCCAGAATGTCTATAAAAAAGATTAAAATAAATAATTAGTTAGTTAATTAATCAATTAACTTAATTAATTACTTTTAATTAAACTAATGAAACTTAGTTAACCTAATTAACTAATTAATAAATCTTGTTTAGTTAGTCTGAGTCAATGGCGGACGGGACCGACCGTCTATTGACCCGGTCAACAGATGGTTGATTGATGACATCATGTTGACATCACGCTGACATCATAATTAAAATTTATAATTGAATTAATTCTGTTAATATAAAAATGAACTAAAACTTTAAAAATTAAAATAAAATAAACCGTAACTCGGATGAAAATACTTTGTACATGAAAGTTGCTCAGAACGACGAGACGAATCCGGTTACGCAACCCGTTCGTCCGCCACACTTCCCTAACATAGCAAACACGCAACTATCCCCCTCCGGTTCATCTGTCCGAAAACACAAAACACCGGGGATACTTCCCTAGATGTTTCCCCCCCTTCACCGGTATCACCTCATACCGCGTTAGAACATGCCTAGCTCTGCCTGTTGTCCTGTTATGCACTTGCTTGCTATGTATTTACTATTTCTCCCACTTCTTCTCTCCGGTAGACCCCGTGACGATGTTGATGCCCCTGTGGCCGACTACATCATCGACGACCCCTCCTTCTTGTCTGAGCAACCAGGCAAGCCCCCCCCCCCTTGATCACCAGATATCGCCTATTCTTCTCTATACTGCTTGCATTAGAAGAGTGTAGCATGTTACTGCTTTTGGTTAATCCTATTCTGCTGCATAGCCTGCCATTGTTGCTACAGTTGTTACCCTTACCTGCTATCCTACTGCTTAGTATAGGATCCTAGTGTTCCATCAGTGGCCCTACACTCTTGTCCGTCTGCCATGCTATACTACTGGGCCGTGATCACTTCGGGAGGTGATCACGGGTATATACTATATACTTTATATACATGACACATGTGGTGACTAAAGTCGGGTCAGCTCGTTGAGTACCCGCAAGTGATTCTGATGAGGGGGCTGAAAGGACAGGTGGCTCCATCCCGGTAGAGGTGGGCCTGGGTTCCTGACGGCCCCCGACTGTTACTTTGTGGCAGAGCGACAGGGCAGGTTGAGACCACCTAGGAGAGAGGTGGGCCTGGCCCTGGTCGGCGTCCGCGGATACTTAAATAACACGCTTAACGAGTTCTTGGTATTTGATCTGAGTCTGGCCATTTGGTCTATACGCACTAACCAACTACGTGGGAAAGTTATGGGCACTCGACGTCGTGGTATCAGCCGAAGCCTTCGTGACGTCAGCGACTGAGCGGCGCGCGCCAAATTGGAACGTAAGCCTACTCTTGTATTAAGGGGGCTAGTTCTGCTTCCGGCCGCGTACGCAACATGCAGGTGTGCAATGGGCGATGGGCCCAGACCCCTGCGCCATAGGATTTAGACCGGCGTGTTGACCTCTCTGTTGTGCCTAGGTAGGGCTGCGACGTGTTGATCTTACGAGGCCGGGCATGACCCAGGAAAGTGTGTCCGGCCAAATGGGATCGAGCGTGTTGGGTTATGTGGTGCACCCCTGCAGGGAAGTTTATCTATTTGAATAGCCGTGTCCCTCGGTAAAAGGACGACCCGGAGTTGTACCTTGACCTTATGACAACTAGAGCTGGATACTTAATAAAACACACCCTTCCAAGTGCCAGATCTAACCCGGTGATCGCTCTCTAACAGGGTGACGAGGAGGGGATCGCCGGGTAGGATTATGCTATGCGATGCTACTTGGTGAACGTACCATCTACACTCTCCTACATGCTGCAAGATGGAGGTGGCCAGAAGCGTAGTCTTCAACATGATTAGCTATCCCCCTCTTATTCTGGCATTCTGCAGTTCAGTCCACCGATATGGCCCTTTACACATATACCCATGCATAGGTAGTGTAGCTCCTTGCTTGCGAGTACTTTGGATGAGTACTCACGGTTGCTTTTCTTCCTCTTTTCCCCCTTTCCCTTCTACCTGGTTGTCGCAACCAGATGCTGGAGCCCAGGAGCCACACGCCACCGTCGACGACGACTCCTACTACACCGGAGGTGCCTACTACTATGTGCAAGCCGACGACGACGGCCAGGAGTAGTTAGGAGGATCCCAGGCAGGAGGCATGCGCCTCTTTCGATCTGTATCCCAGTTTGTGCTAGCCTTCTTAAGGCAAACTTGTTTAACTTATGTCTGTACTCAAATATTGTTGCTTCCGCTGACTCGTCTATGATCGAGCACTTGTATTCGAGCCCTCAAGGCCCCTGGCTTGTATTATGATGCTTGTATGACTTATTTATGTTTTAGAGTTGTGTTGTGATATCTTCCCGTGAGTCCCTGATCTTGATCGTACACGTTTGCGTGCATGATTAGTGTATGATTGAATCGGGGGCGTCACAAATAGTCAGGTTGGGCTAAAATGTATCCACAAAGACTACGGGCCTTTAAGAGGCTAAGAGTCACTTCGGCCCAGAAATAGGCCCACAGGCAGCATCGGCGGTTAAATGGGCCGAAAGTGAAACCGGGTCGACAACGGCCCATATCTACCAATGGCCATTAGCATGCCGAAATTTATATCGAGATGAACTATTACATGGGCCTTTAAGAGGTTGTAGTTAAAATGGCCCGCAATGAGGCCGAAAGCACTGTGCCTGTTAATGGGCCAGATCAAATATGGGCCATAATTTGGCCCAAAATATGTCAGGCAGTTAACGGGCCGGATCCGATATGGGCCGTCATTTGGCCCAAAACATGACAGATTGTTAACGGGCCAGATCTGATATGGGTTTTCATTTGGCCCAAAACATGACAGGCATCTAACGGGCCAGATCTTACGTGGGTCATAATTTGGCCCAAACCGTGGCAGGCTATTAACGGGTCGACCCAGTGGAGTATGAAAAAATCTTGTTGGCCCTTGGCTGGGTCGGCCTTTTTTATCTTAAATGGGGTAATGTTGGGCTGTGCCATGTGTCAAAGTATCATAGGCATGTCTCCTCCATTGGATGGACGACATCTGTCCCAACACTGACTGACACGTGGATACTCCGACGAATCAGAATTTTACACATGGAAAACCCCCATTGGTTCAGGCTGTTAATGGGTTATCGGATCCAAACCGGAACCCGATAGCTTAACAGCGACCCGTTATGGTGGATGCCACGTGTTGGTTACCCTTGACGGAAGCACTTCCATGACGCGTCATTTATCGTCATGGAAGTGGACACTTCCGTGATGATAATTTTGGTATTGTCATGGAACACTTCTACGACAGCACAGGTATGACTATCTTGATTTTGTCATAAAATCGTCATGGATGTACATGCATGACAGAAAACGTGACCTACTGTGACAAACACGTATCATCACGGAAGTGGGTTTTTTTTGTAGTGCATGCATCAACCCCTATGCATAGAGTACCCCAATGTCACCTTGGGAATCCGTGAGTTGAGTGCCAAAACACGCATCAAGTGAATCAATATGAAGCCCCATTGTCACCACGGGTATTCATAGCAAGACATACATCAAGTGTCTTCAAATCCATAAAAGTATTCAAACCGATAATAACGAAATCTCAAAGCGAAAACTCAATTCATCACAACAAGATAGAGAGGGGAAAACACCATATGATCCAACTATGTTAACAAAGCTCGTGATACATCAAGATGGTGCCAAATCAAGAACACGAGAGAGAGAGAGAGAGGGAGAGAGAGAGAGATGAAACACATAGCTACTAGTACAAACCCTCAGCCCCGAGGGTGGACTACTCCCTCCTCATCATGGTGGCCGACGAGATGATGAAGATGGCCTTCGGTGATGATTCCCCCCTCCGACAGGGTGCCGGAACAGGGTCTAGATTGGTTTTTCGTGGCTATAGAGGTTTGCGGCGGCGGAACTTCGGATCTAGGTTAACTTTCGGGGTTTTCTAAATATATAGGATTTTTTGGCGTCAGGTTCACGCGAAGGCCCACTACCAACCAGGGTGCGCCATGGGGGTGGTGCACCCTCGTGCCTTGTGGGCAGCAGGGGCCCCCCTCTGGTGGTTCTTTGCTCCATTATTTTTTCTTTTCTTCCAAAAAAATCGTCAAAACATTTCGTCCAACTCCGAGAACTTTTATTTCTGCATAAAAAATAACGCAACGGTAGTTCTGCTGAAAACAGCGTCAGTACGGTTTAGTTCCATTCAAATCATACCAAAACCATATAAAATTGTTGTAAACATGGCATGAATACCTCATAAATTATAGATACGTTGGAGACGTATCAGTTGCTTCTTCGTGGACCCTTCGTGGGTGGCGCCCTCCATGGACTCGCAACCCCTCTGTGGGTTGAATGATGGGGAACATAGTAATTTCAAAAAAAATCCTACGCACATGCAAGATCATGGTGATGCATAGCAATGAGAGGGGAGAGTGTTGTCCATGTACCCTCGTAGACCGATAGCGGAAGCGTTAATACAACGCGGTTGATGTAGTCGTACGTCTTCACGATCCGACCGATCAAGCACCGAACGCACGGCACCTCCGAGTTCAGCGCACGTTCAGCTCGATGACGTCCCTCGAACTTCGATCTAGCCGAGTGTTGAGGGAGAGTTTCGTCAGCACGACGGCGTGGTGACGATGATGATGTTCTGCCGACGCAGGGCTTCGCCTAAGCACCGCTACGATATTATCGAGGTGTAATATGGTGGAGGGGGGCACCGCACACGGCTAAGAGATCAATGATCAATTGTTGTGCCTAGAGGTGCCCCCCTGCCCCCGTATATTAAGGAGCAAGGGGGGTTCGGCCGGCCAAGGGGAGAGGCGCGCCAGGAGGAGTCTTACTCCTACCGGGAGTAGGACTCCCCCCTTTTCCATGTTGGACTAGGAGAGAGAGGGGGAAGAGGTGGAGGGGAGGAAGGAAAGGGGGGGCGCCGCCCCCTTCTCCTTGTCCTATTCGGACTGGGGGGGAGGGGCGCGCGACCCTGCCCTGGCCTCCTCTCCTCTCTTCCACCTAGGCCCACTAAGGCCCATTAAGTTGCCGGGGGGTTCCGGTAACCTCCCGGTACTCCGGTAAAATCCCGATTTCACCCGGAACACTTCCGATATCCAAACATAGGCTTCCAATATATCAATCTTTATGTCTCGACCATTTCGAGACTCCTCGTCATGTTCGTGATCACATCCGGGACTCCGAACAACCTTCGGTACATCAAAACATATAAACTCATAATATAACTGTCATCGTAACGTTAAGCGTGCGGACCCTTAGGGTTCGAGAACTATGCAGACATGACCGAGACACGTCTCCGGTCAATAACCAATAGCGGAACCTGGATGCTCATATTGGCTCCCACATATTCTACGAAGATCTTTATCGGTCAGACCGCATAACAACATACATTGTTCCTTTGTCATCGGTATGTTACTTGCCCGAGATTCGATCGTCGGTATCTCAATACCTAGTTCAATCTCGTTACCGGCAAGTCTCTTTACTCGTTCTGTAATACATCACCTCGCAACAAACTCATTAGTTGCAATGCTTGCAAGGCTTATAGTGATGTGCATTACCAAGTGGGCCCAGAGATACCTCTCCGACAATCGGAGTGACAAATCCTAATCTCGAAATACGCCAACCCAACAAGTACCTTTGGAGACACCTGTAGAGCACCTTTATAATCACCCAGTTACGTTGTGACGTTTGGTAGCACACAAAGTGTTCCTCTGGTAAACGGGAGTTGCATAATCTCATAGTCATAGGAACATGTATAAGTTATGAAGAAAGCAATAGCAACATACTAAACGATCAAGTGCTAAGCTAACGAAATGGGTCAAGTCAATCACATCATTCTCCTAATGATGTGATCCCGTTAATCAAATGACAACTCATGTCTATGGCTAGGAAACATAACCATCTTTGATCAACGAGCTAGTCAAGTAGAGGCATACTAGTGACACTTTGTTTGTCTATGTATTCACACAAGTATTATGTTTCCGGTTAATACAATTCTAGCATAAATAATAAACATTTAGCATGATATAAGGAAATAAATAATAACTTTATTATTGCCTCTAGGGCATATTTCCTTCATTGAAGTCTCCATCAACGTGGACGTACGATAGCACCACCTATCAGAACCACGCCAAAAATCTTTGTGTCTCCATTGCGTTTGCTCATTCCGATTCCCATCACTTTTACATTCTTGCACTTGCATGATTTACTCTTTCCGCTACCTATACTCTTGCTATGCTTGTGTAAAATGTATTGTGTGCCCGTTAACATGTGCTAAACTCAACGTTAACTTGAAGAATCTTAAAAGATGCTACTTTTACTTGTTAAGGGTCTAATCACCCTCTCCCGCCCCCTCTAGACCCCCTCTTCTTGATCCTACATGGGGCAATAGGTTGTGTGCAGTACATGGGGTCTTCAACTCCAACGCCACCCGTAAAACGCACTTCAGAGTTAGCATCATCAGTCAATTCGTTTAAGTCAATCATCGCCAACCTAAGGAAAAAACAAAGCAAACAATGATTTCATGCAACTAACAACAAAAATCAAGGCTACTCTAGATGCAAATGTGTAACAGAAATCTCAAAAAACACTCAATGTTCATCTTTCGGTTGCATTAATTTCCTTTTGTATTCAACACTTTTTATTTTATGAATTTTTCATTTTATCCTTGTTCTTTAACAGGAATCGCGAAGAAGCAGAGACATGGCTTTTTATTCTTCATTTTTGCTGGAGTTACAGCTGCAAAAAGATCTTCACTCAAATGTGCATTATGAAGAAGGCAGAATACACTGTAGCTGAACTGTGTTGTTTTTCCTTTTTAGCAATGTGTAGCGTGTTCTATATGTCATATATATTTCAAACTTTTGTGTTAGACGTAACCCCCTCGACGTTGTTTTTCTCACTTCATAACTCATTTGCAGAACCTCTTCTACTATATCTTGATTAGTTGCCTAATGTCTACTAGCTTTTTGCTTCTATTTTGCAAAATTACTACCAAAATCCCAGTTTCGGCATATTTTTTGTATTATCTTCAGAAGCAAACCTCTTTTTAACAGGTGACAACTTCATTTTTCAACTACCAAATCTTTGGTTTGTATACAAGTTTTAGAAGACCTAGGTAGCATTTTTTTGGTAGTAGGGATATGAAGCTCAAAAGGAGTCTAAAAAGAAGGCAACTTACTAGGTACTTCTTCTACGTATCTCTCCTTTCCTCCAGTATCCCTTTCTCAAATTGTCTAGTTATCTATCTTTCTCGTGTTTTATTGTACCAATGAATAAAGATGTTATTTTTCTTGCCTGCAATGCAACATGTACTTGCCTATAGACTATAGTATATTACAGTACTTGCCTACAGCATAGCAAAAATGTGTTTGTTGTTAGTCATGCACAACTTTTAGACTTACAGATCTGAAATCTGTATGCCTGATAACTCGTACAAAAAAATGTACTCGACTGCATTTCTTTTAATCTGATAATTGATGAACATGAACATTGCGAAAAAACAAGTTTTTGTCTGCCTACTTGTAGTATCTTGCCTATGTTGTAGCAAAAAACCTTGTTAAAGGATATAATTCATCCTTTGGGTTGTAAGTACCAAGAACTTGCTTAAGAATCATATTTTTCATGTATTTAATGTGTTCAGTTTTTGTGCAATATCATTGGCAAAACACGCCTTTTTCTGCCTGCATTCAACATGGTTTTTGCCTGCTTTACAAACATTCACTTGCACAGAGTACAAACCTCAAATTGTTTTGCACATTAAGTAACAGAAAACTAGCATAGGGTTAACATGCTTTTTTGCCTGCAAATTCTTTTGTAATTGCATACTCCCTCTGTTAGTACAAAGTTGGGTCGTCTATTTTGGAACGGAGGGAGTACATCTTAAGAAAACCTGCCTGTTTAAGGCCAGAACAAAAAACTGCTTTTAGGTCCAATCAAACTTGCCTGCAATCTGCATGAAACTTGCTTCTCTTCTGTGTGATTTTTAACCTAAAGAAATCATGCGTACACTAAACACGCCTTTTCATGAACGATCGTTGTGGGATGCAAAGATACTAATTTGGAATCAAATTTGTGAAAATATAACGTTGCAGAATGGAATTTATGAAGCACTCGAAGTCCAGTTAAATAATCAGTTTCGTGATAGCTTAACAGCACGTTCTTCAATCATTCCAGCCTGCATCGCCCAGAAAGGGGGATGGATCATTCGTACAGCACGACAAGAAATACCAAATTTACTAAACCACGATGTAATCACATACTAAAAACCTATAACGTTTACATACTAGGAACCTATCACTATGGATCGAGTATTTGACAAAAAAACTACCACATTAGAGGTTACCGTCCCACAGAACTACCACTTTCAAAAAAATGACTGATAACTACCAAAAATTTCTAATTTTATGACTAAAAACTACCACTTTTGAAAAAAAGCCAGTTTAGACGATTTAAACACGTTTATGACATGCGGGGCCCACCCGTCAGAGCTGATGTGGCGGCAAAGTCAACTCCGTTTATTTTGACCGTTACGTTGACTGTTATTACAAGTGGGGCCCACCTGTCAGCATCAATCTTCTTCTTCCTCCTCTTCCTCTCTCACTTTGGCATTTCGTTGAACACTTGCTGTGCACCCGGGCTTGAGCTCCGAACTCCTCCATGACGACGCCCCGGCGCAGCACCTCCCTGGCGTTGGTTGGGGACTGGAACGGCGGCGCAACCACGGCGGCTGGAACTATGGAAGCGGCCGCCGAAGCTGACGGAATTTCCTCCGAGGCCGTCGGCGCCACCATCGGACGCAGCTCCTCGACGACGGCCTCCTTGAGGATCTTGTGCTCAAGCAACTCGGTGCGCAGGCGGGACTCACGCTCCTGCAGCTCCTCGACAAGGCGCGCAAGCTTGGCGGCGCCCGGCGCCGTGGCCGCGCACGCCGGCTACACCTGCACGGAGTACGGGAGGTGGGCGACGAGGAGCCCCAGGAGCTCATGTGGGAGCTCGGACCAAGGCAAAGCCTCCTCCAGCTCCTCGACGAGTCGCACGAGTTTGGCAGCGTCCGGCACCGTCGTGCGGGCCGGCTGCACCTGCACGGAGGAGCAGGAGGCGGGCGACGAAGCGCCCCAGGAGCTCATGTGGGAGCTCAAACCAAGGCGAGTATTAGCTAGGTTGGTTCGTGCATGCCGGTGGCGGTTGTCGCCGACAGAGGTGACCTCGTCGGAGTGACGGGAGGGAGAAAGGTGGTCGCCGGAGTGGTTGGGCAGCTCAGGCTCTCCCTTTCCAGACAGGATCGAGGCATGAGGAGAGGTGAGCACCGGCAGTGAAGGACGATGGAGGTAGCTCGCAGGTGCACAAGGTGTTTGAGGAAATGACACAAGAGAGAAAGGAGCAAGAGGAAGAGTGATGCTAACAGGTGGGTTCCACTTGTAATAACAGTCAACGTAAGTAAACATAATTGACTTTGCCACCACATCAGCCCTAATGGGTGGGTCTTGCATGTCATAAACGTGTTTAAATAACAGATCATTTTTCAAAAGTGGTAGTTTTTAGTCATAAAATTAAAAAATGATAGTTATAGGTCACTTTTTTGAAAGTGATAGTTCTATGAGACAGTAACCCCTAATGTGATAGTTTTTTATTAAATACTCCTATGGATCCTTCAGGCAAAACAAATAACAGGTACAATTAGAACAAGGAGCGACAAAATTGGTAATAAGCTTAAAGTTGAGTTCCTTTCAATTTCTTCAACCATGGAAACCGGATAAGATCAAGCAGCCTTACATCTGAGTTTAAACACCCGAAAATTTGTTTGCCATATTCACAGCCATGGGATGAAAGCAACTAATCCGACCACCAACTAGAAATTCTCCTAATACCAAGCCATCCAGGACTCTCCTGAAAACGAAGACACTAAATCCTACGAAACAAGAAACTCGTCTTTGTGATGCAAATGTATTCCAAGGTGCGGGCGGTGGCAGCGAGGGAAAGGTCAGGGCCTCAGTTGTCGTCGTCATCGACGGTGGACGCCTTGGAGGAAGAGGCCTTCTTGGGGAGGAGGTGCTGGTGGATGTTGGGCATCACACCGCCGCTGGCGATGGTGGCGCCGCCGAGCAACTTGGTCAGCTCCTCGTCATTGCGCACGGCGAGCTGGATGTGGCGGGGCACGATACGTGTCTTCTTGTTGTCCCTGGCGGCGTTTCCGGCCAGCTCCAGGACCTGGATCAAAGGGGAAGGACGACCAGATTAGAACAAGCAGCAACCAATGCAATGGATACATAGGAAAGCACATCGATTCCGCACCCAAGAAACCTTATCTTGACGAATTTGGACAAAAAATTACTTGGATTTCGACGCATTGCTATTAACATACGGCACGGTTCTAAACAGATCTAAGAATAGCCCGATTTGTCGGATCCCGCGACGGAACCGGATCAAGGAATAGAATACCGCGAGAACAGGGGCAAGGATGAGATCTGCGAGAAACGCACCTCAGCGGCGAGGTACTCAAGGACGGCGGCGAGGTAGACGGGGGCGCCGGCTCCGACGCGCTCGGCGTACTTGCCGGCCTTGAGGAACCTGGCGATCCTTCCCACGGGGAACTGCAGCCCAGCCTTGGAGCTCCTTGACGTCGCCTTCTTGGCCGCGCCGGCGCCGATTGCCTTCCCACGACCGGCCATCTCAGCAACCGAGGAGGAGGGGAACGACCGGAGCCGCAACTGGGAGGCGGAACGCGCGAGGGGACAGGAGGCGGTGGAGGCGAGAGAGACGCAGGTGGGAGGTTTCGCTCAGCGCGGGGGAGAATATATAGGAGGGTGGGGACGGGGCGACAGCCAATGGGCGGCGATCACGCGGATCGCTGGTTTGGGCCGTCGGATGCGCGAGATTGGACGGTGGATGCGAGGGCCGGAGCCGCGAGGGTTCGGATCCGGAAGCGGCGGGAGGGCGGGGGCATATGGGGCGGGGAAGGTTTTCGTTTTGGACTTTCCGCGGGAGTCCAGGTCTCTATGGGAATCGACGGAGTGGTCACGTGTTTTAATTTTCTATATGGCCCACTTGTCGGTGTTATTTCTTCTCCAGTAAAGATGCGTGCTTGGTCCACCAATAATGTAACTTTGCCTTAAAAAAACAATAATGTAACTCCTGACCTATGGAGTAGGAGTGTGTACTTTTGTAACCACATGCATATGTCTGTGTATTAATGCTACGGAATGGACAATAAGACCTTTTTTTTCAAGATAATGCACAATGAAACCTCAAAACCTCGACATCTTTAAATTGCCGAGGTTTCATTAAGCAGGGCAAGGGCTACTACAAGTCCAGCTTATTCAAACAAAATGCTATGGAGTAGAAGTATGAAGATTTAACACGAAACTCAAGTTTATACCTAGTTTTACCTTTGTCGATTTTTTAATCTTCAGAGTTGTGTTTAATTATTTTCATAAGACCTCATTTGAATTTAATAGTTTTATTCGTAAAATAACCTGTATAAAAAGAATCAAGCATGGATCGATCATTATGAGAAAACCGAGTATAAAAATTATGTATGATAATTTCTCTTGAGAGCTTATGATTGGGCATTTGTACATCATGTACTTAAGCCTCCCACAAGCTTGAAACATATTTTTTCTTCATGAGGCCAAAAATTATACATACTAGCAAGATGCCCGTGCATTGCACGAACATCAAGATGCATTTTTTTTACAAAACATCTGTCGTGATTGACCTATGCGGGAGTAATTTCATGTGTAAAAACTAATGATATCTCAAGAAAGAGGAGAGATAAGGTAGGGACGAGTGGGGCGTGGTGGTGATTGGTGGTCGGACTGAGCAGAGGCGTGGGGATGGACGACGCCGGCAGCGGCCACCATGCCAGATTGTTCCAGAGGCTTCCTTTTTTAATTGCTCAACAATGAGGTTATGGGAGATAAAGATGAACGAGGGAAGGCCTTATCTACAAATGTGGAGAGAGGTGCAGGTATCTTTTTGCAAAATTGCCATAGTTTGTTTTCTATCCGTCAGATATAGATCGGACGGTCTATATTGCAAGATGGCAGGCACACCATCATCACCAACTCGGTTTTTATAAGAGGGGAGATAATTCCGGTCACGATGAAACAATTCATAGGATAAAACTTCTGGTGAAATTTCAATTTCAATCGGTTTCAATCGCATGTTCAAGGATATACCATGTCAATGTCTTTACCTCCGAAGATAAAGGGAAAATCTTTTTCATAACTCCATCGTTGAATAAACCTGCAAACTTAAACAATCCACAAATTTCATCCACGTAGATTAAGTGCATGTCGGGATGTATTGTTCCATCTCCTACATAAAAATTAGCTAGCCGTTTCTCTATTATACCCGAAAGAATCTAATAATAAATATTTTCAGTATGTGCAGTAGGTTGAGGGGCAACTCTTTGTGCCTCCGGTCGAGGTGAAGATTTGCCACTATAATTTTGGGGTTATGCATTAGAGACAATTACATTCACTTTAATTAGGGCACCATCTAAATCCATTGAGACGACACCGTATGAAATATGGTTTGGCAATAAACCTATGTTGACGTTTCTTAAAGTTTTGGGATGCGATACTTATGCGTGATAAGCTCAAATCCAAAGAGGAGAAGTGCATCTTCATAGAATACCTTATATCACAAATCTGAAGGCAAATCTTTGTTGTCAAGAATTGATCCTTTTACAGAGAAAAAGTTTTCTCTCGAAAGAAGTGAGTGAGAGAAAGATAGAATTTGATGAGGTTATCGAACCTTCACTTGAATCTGAAAGTAGCGCATCGCATAAAGGTGTTCCTATGATGCGTACACCAACTGAAGAGGAATCTAAAGATGATGATCATGAAACTTCGGATCGAGTCAGTACCGAACCTCATAGGTCGATAAGGACACGTACTGCCCTGAGTGGTACGGTAATCCTGTCATGATGTTATACAATGATGAGCCTACAAACTATGAGGAAGCGATGATGGGCCCGGATTCCGACAAATGGCTAGAGGCCATGAAATCCGAGATAGGATCCATGTATGAGAACCAAGTGTGGACTTTGATAGACTTACCTGATGACCGATAGGCCATCGAGAACAAATGAATCTTTAAGAAGAAGACAGACGCTGATGGTAATGTCACTGTCTATAAAGCTTGACTCACCGCAAAGGGTTTTCGACAAGTTCAAGGAGTTGACTACGATGAGACTTTCTCACCCGTACCGATGGTTAAGTCTCTTAGAATTATGTTAGCAATTGCTGCATTTTTTATTAATGAAATCTCGCGGATGGATGTGAAAACCGCTTTCCTTAAGGAAAAGTTGTATATGATGCAACCCAAAGGTTTTGTGGATCCTAAGGATGCTAAAAAGGTATGCAAGCTCCAGCGATCCATCTATGGACTGGTGCAAGCATCTCGGAGTTGGAATATACGCTTTGATGAGGTGATCAAAGTTTTTGGGTTTATACGAAGTTTATGAAGAAACTTGTATTTACAAGGAAGTGAGTGGGAGCTCTATAGCATTTCCGATAAGTATGTGTGGATAACATATTGTTGATGTTGGGGAATGTTGCATGGGAAACAAAAAACTTCCTACGCTCACCAAGATAAATCTAGGAGATGAACATCTATGAGAGGAGAGATTGGATCTACATACCCTTGTAGATCACTAAGCCAAAGTGGTAAGAAATACGTGTGATGTAGTCGAACGTCTTTGCGATCCAATCACGATCCGTCCATGAACTCCCGATCAAGTGCCGAACGGACGGCACCTCCGCGTTCAACACACGTACGTCTTGATGACGCCTTCACCTCCTCGATCCAGCGAGCGATGGTGAAGTGGTAGCCCGAGTTCTCCGGTAGCACGACGGCGTAGCGACGGTGATGGTGGAGCAATCTCAGCAGGGCTTCACCAAGCCTAGAGGAGAAGGAGAGGAGCTACGAGGGAGAGGAAGGGCAGCACCGTGGCATCATGGGTGCGGCTGCCCTCCCTCTCCACCTCTATATATAGGGGGAGGAGGGTGGGCGCCCTAGGGTTTCCCCTAGGGGGCGGGGGCCACCACAGATGGGGCATCCCTAGGGAAACCATAGTAGGGTGGCTTGGCCCCCAAGCCAAGTGGGGCGCCGGCCTAGGTGGGCTCCCGCACCCCTTGGTCGAGTGGGATGGGGTTTTGGTGGCGCCCATCCCCTTGTGAGCTGGTGTGTCCCCCTTTCCCTTGGCCCATGAGCCCCCCAACACTTGCCAATCCCCTCGAAACGCTTTTCGGTCCTCCGACGAAACCCGGTACCTTCCAAAACACTTCCGAAATCCGGATCCCTTCATCCTATATATCAATCTTCACCTTCGAGCCATTCCGGAGTTCCTCGTCATGTCCAGGATCTCATCCAGGACTCCGAAAAACCTTCGGACACCAACACAATAACTCAACTATACTTAGATCATTACCAAACGTTAAGTGTGTAGACCCTGCGGGTTCGAGAACTATGCAGACATGACCGAGACACCTCTATGGTCAATAGCCAATAGCGGGACCTAGATGTCCATATTGGTTCCTACATATTCTACAAAGATCTTTATAGGTCGAACCTCGATGCCAAGGATTCAGCTAATCCTGTATGCAGTTCCCTTTGTCCATCGGTATGTTACTTGCCCGAGATTCGATCGTCGGTATCTCCATACCTAGTTCAATCTCGGTATCGACAAGTCTCTCTACTCATTCCATAATACAAGATCATGTGGCCAACTCTTTAGTCACATTACTTGCAAGCTCATTGTCATGTTGTATTACCGAGTGGGCCCTGAGATAACTCTCCATCATACGAAGTGACAAATCCCAGTCTTGATCCATGCCAACTCAACAGACGCCCTCGGATATACCCGTAGAGCACCTTTATAGTCACCCAGTTACGTTGCGACGTTTGATACACACAAGGTACTCCTCCAGTGTCAGTGAGTTGCATGATATCATGGTCATGGGAACAAATACTTGACATGCAAAAAACTATAGCAATAAACTTGATATGATCAAATGCTATGCTCATAGTTTGGGTCTTGTGCATCACATAATTCTCCTAATGATGTGATCCCATTATCAAATGACAACTCATGTCTATGGCTAGGAAACCATAGCCATCTTTGATCAATGAGCTAGTCCGGTAGAGGCTCACTAGGGACATGTTGTCTACGTATCCACACATGTATCTGAGTTTCCAGTGAGTACAATTATAGCATGGATAATAAACGATTATCATGAACAAGGAGATATAGTAATACCACTTTATTATTGCCTCTAGGGTATATTTACAATAGTCTACCACTTGTACTAGAGTCAATAGTCTAGTATTACATGGTAATGATTCTAACACCCACAGTTTGGTGTTGATCATGTTTTGCCCGTGGAAGAGGTTTAGTCAACGGATCTGCAACATTCAGATCCGTATGCACTTTGCAAATTTTTATGTCCTCCTCTTTGACCGCATCGCGGATGAAATTGAAGCGTCACTTTATGTGTCTGGTCCTCTTGTGAAACCTTGGTTCCTTGGCCAGATCAATGGCACCACTGTTGTCACAGAATAGAGTCATTGGGTCTAGTGCATTGGGCACAACTCCAAGATCTGTCATGAACTGCTTCATCCACACACCTTCCTTCACTGCCTCGAGGCAGCTATCCACTCCGCTTCGCATGTGATACGTCTCCAACGTATCTATAATTTTTTATTCTTCCATGCTATTATATTATCTGTTTTGGATGTTTAATAGGCTTTAATATACCTTTTTATATTATTTTTGGGACTAACCTATTAACCAAAGGCCCAGTGCAAATTGTTGTTTTTTTTTGCCTATTTCAGTGTTTCGCAGAAAAGGAATATCAAACAGAATCCAAACGGAATGAAACCTTCGCGAGGATCGTTTTTGGAACAAATGCAATCCAGGAGACTTGGAGTGGACGTCAAGGAAGCAGCGAGGAAGCCATGAGGCAGGAGGGCGCGCCCCCCACCCTCGTGGGCCCCTCGCAGCTCCACCGACCTACTTCTTTCGCCTATATATACTCTTATACCCTGAAACCTTCCGGGAGAGCCGAAACACTTTTTCCACCGCCGCAACCTTCTGTACCCGTGAGATCCCATCTTGGGGCCTTTTCCGGCGCTTCGCCGGATGGGGATTCGATCACGGAGGGCTTCTACATCAACACCATGGCCTCTCCGATGATGTGTGAGTAGTTTACCACAGACCTTCGGGTTCATAGTTATTAGCTAGATGGCTTCTTCTCTCTCTTTGGATCTCAATACAAAGTTCCCTCGATTCTCTTGGAGATCTATTTGATGTAACTCTTTTTGCGGTGTGTTTGCCGAGATCCGATGAATTGTGGGTTTATGAACTTGATTATCTATGAATATTATTTGATTCTTCTCTGAATTCTTATATGCATGATTTGATATCTTTGCAAGTCTCTTCGAATTATCGGTTTAGTTTGGCCTACTAGATTGATCTTTCTTGCAATGGGAGAAGTGCTTAGCTTTGGGTTCAATCTTGCGGTGTCCTTTCCCAGTGACAGCAGGGCAACAAGGCACGTATTGTATTGTTGCCATCGAGGATAAAAAGATGGGGCATATTGCTTGAGTTTATCCCTCTACATCATGTCATCTTGCATAATGCGTTACTCCATTCTTATGAACTTAATACTCTAGATGCATGTTGGATAACGGTCGATGTGTGGAGTAATAGTAGTAGATGCAGAATTGTTTCGGTCTACTTGACACGGACGTGATGCCTATATTCATGATCATTTCCTTAGATATCATCATAACTATGTGCTTTTCTATCAATTGCTTGGCAGTAATTTGTTCACCCACCGTAATACATGCTATCTTGAGAGAAGCCACTAGTGAAACCCCCGGGTCTATTTTCCATCATATTAATCTCCCGTCAACTAGCAATTTCTGTCGCCATTTATTTTGCAATCTTTACTTTTCAATCTATACAACAAAAATACCAAAAATATTTATCTTATTATCTTTATCAGATCTCACTTTTGCAAGTGGCCGTGAAGGGATTGACAACCCCTTTATCGCGTTGGTTGCAAGGTTCTTAATTGTTTGTGCAGGTATTAGGGATTTGCGTGTAGTCTCCTACTGGATTGATACCTTGGTTCTCAAAAACTAAGGGAAATACTTACGCTACTTTGCTGCATCACCCTTTCCTCTTCAAGGGAAAACCAACACATGCTCAAGAGGTAGCAAGAAGGATTTCTGGCGCCGTTGCCGGGCAGATCTATGCACAACTCAAGACATAACAAGTACCCATCACAAACTCTTATCCCTCGCATTACATTATTTACCATTTTCCTCTCGTTTTCCTCTCCCCCACTTCACCTTTGTCGTTTTATTCGCCCTTTTTCGTTCGTCTCTTTTTGCTTGCTTCTTGTGTGTCCGTGTGTTAGATCGTTTATTTTGCTGTTATGGCTAGTCCTTCTATCACTGTTAGTACTCCTGATTTTGAAGTTCTCCACTTCAAACAAAGACAAGGAGAAAACTTAAAAGATGCTTGGTATAGGATGGTAGAATCTTATCGTAGTTGCACCATAGAGGGAGATTTCAAGATTTTACTTCGCAATTTTTATGTTGGGCTTACCTTACTCCATAGACAAGTTCTTGATTTTTTCGCGAAAGGGAACTTTATTGAAGTTGACCCTAGTATTGCTTATGAAATTATAGAGGGGATAGCAGGAGTACTTCCCCCACAAAAGGGACTTCACCTTACGCAAGAAGGAACCCAAATCTTAGAGAAATTATGCGAATTGAAAAAAATTATTGAACCTCTTAAAAATGTTGGTGGAAATCTTAACCGCATGAATATGTTGATTACACTCTGCAATAAGCGGTTGGATGCTCTAGATCTAAAGATCTCCGAGCATGAAGGGAAACGTAAGGAACCTCCCGGATCCGAACATAACTCCATTTAAAAGATAAACACCAAAGATGGCAATACCTAGATCTATTCTTGTTTTTATGCCTAGCTAGGGGCGTTAAACGATAGCGCTTGTTGGGAGGCAACCCAATTTTATTGTTTCTTGCTTTTTGTTTCTATTTAGTAATAAATAATTCATCTAGCCTCTGTTTACATGTGTTTTTATGTTTTAATTAGTGTTTGTGCCAAGTAGAACCAATAGGATCTTCTTGGGTGATAGTTGTTTGATCTTGCTAAAAAGACAGAAACTTTACGCTCACGAAAATAATTGTTAAAATTCACAAGAACGTGATAAAATACCAATTATTTTTGGAGTAAATCAATATACAAATTATCCATATTGTCCTTTTTTTTAATTTTTGGAGTTCCATAAGTATTCAAACAAATCAGATTGCTATAGACTGTTCTGTTTTTGACAGATTATGTTTTTCGTGTGTTGTTTGCTTATTTTGATGAATCTATGGCTAGTATCGGGGGGTATGAACCATAGAGAAGTTGGAATACATTAGGTTTAACACCAATATAAATAAAGAATGATTTCATTACTGTACCTTATGGTGGTGATTTGTTTTCTTATACTAACGGAGCTCATGAGATTTTCTGTTGAGTTTTGTGTTGTGAAGTTTTCAAGTTTTTGGGTAAAGATTTGATGGATTATGTGGCAAGAGCCTAAGCTTGGGGATGCCCAAGGCACCCCAAGGTAAAATTCAAGGACAACCAAAAGCCTAAGCTTCGGGATGCCCCGGAAGGCATCCCCTCTTTCGTCTTCGTCTATCGGTAACTTTACTTGAGGCTATATTTTTATTCACCACATGATATGTGTTTTGCTTGGAGCGTCTTGTATGATTTGAGTCTTTGCTTTTTAGTTTACCACAATCATCCTTGTTGTACACACCTTTTGGGAGAGACACACATGAATCAGAATTTATTAGAATACTCTATGTGCTTCACTTATATCTTTTGAGCTAGATAATTTTGCTCTAGTGCTTCACTTATACCTTTTTAGAGCACGGTGGTGGTTTTATTTTATAGAAATTATTGATCTCTCATGCTTCACTTATATTATTTTGAGAGTCTTTTAGAACAGCATGGTAATTTGCTTTGGCTATAAAATTAGTCCTAATATGATAGGCATCCAAGATGGGTATAATAAAAACTTTCATATAGAGTGCATTAAATACTATGATAAATTTGATACTTGATAATGGTTTTGAGATATAAAGGTGGTAATGTTAGAGTCATGCTAGTTGGGTAATTGTGAAATTGAGAAATACTTGTGTTAAAGTTGGCAAGTCCCGTAGCATGCACGTATGGTAAACGTTGTGTGACAAATTTGAAGCATGGGGTGTTCTTTGAGTGCTTTCCTTATGAGTGGCGGTCGGGGACGAGCGATGGTCTTTTCCTACCAATCTATCCCTCTAGGGGCATGCGTAGTAGTACTTTGCTTCGAGGGCTAATAAACTTTTGCAATAAGTATATGAGTTCTTTATGACTAATGTGAGTCCATGGATCATACGTACTCTTACCTTTCCACAATTTTCTAGCCTCTACGGCACCGTGCATTGCCCTTTCTCACCTTGAGTGTTGGTGCAAAATTCGCCAGTGCATCCAAACCCCGTGATACGATACGCTCTATCACACATAAGCTTCCTTATATCTTCCTCAAAATAGCCACCATACCTACCTATTATGGCATTTCCATAGCCATTCCGAGATATATTGCCATGCAACTTTCCACCGTTTCGTTTATTATGACACGCTGCATCATTGTCATATTGCTTTGCATGATCATGTAGTTGACATCGTATTTGTGGCTAAGCCACTTTCATAATTATTTCATACATGTCGCTCTTGATTCATCGCATATCCGGTACACCGCTGGAGGCATTCACATAGAGTCATATTTTTGTTCTAGTATCGAGTTGTAACATTGAGTTATGAGTAAATAAAAGTTTGATGATCATCATTATTAGAGCATTGTCCCATGTGAGGAAAGAATGATGGAGACTATGAAAAAAAGAGGCCAAAGAAGCCCAAATAAAAAAGAGGCCAAAGAAGCCCAAGAAAAAAAATGAGAGAAAAAGAGAGAAGGGACAATGTTACTATCCTTTTTCCACACCAGTGCTTCAAAATAGCACCATGATCTTCATGATAGAGAGTTTCTTATTTTGTCACTTTCATATACTAGTGGGAATTTTTCATTATAGAACTTGGCTTGTATATTCCAATGACGGGCTTCCTGAAAATGCCCTAGGTCTTCGTGAGCAAGCAAGTTGGATGCACACCCACTTAGTTTCTTTTGATGAGCTTTCATACACTTATAGCTCTAGTGCATCTGTTGCATGGCAATCCCTACTCATCGCATTGACATCAATTGATGGGCATCTCCATAGCCCGTTGATTAGCCGCGTCAATGTGAGACTTTCTCCTTTTTTTGTCTTCTCACATAACCCCCATCATCATATGCTATTCCACCTATAATGCTATATCCATGGCTTGCGCTCATGTATTGCGTAAGGGTTGAAAAGGCTGAAGCGCGTTAAAAAGTATGAACCAATTGCTTGGCTTGTCATCGGGGTTATGCATGATGGGAGCATTTTGTGTAACGAAAGTGAAGCATGGCCAAACTATATGATTTTGTAGGGATAAGCTTTCTTTGGCTGTGTTATTTTGAGTATGCTTGAAGTATTACTGTTTTTATGTCAATATTAAACTTGAACATTCATGCCACAATAAAGAGAATTACATTGAAAATTATGTTAGGGAGCATTCCACATCAAAAATTCTGTTTTGTCATTTACCTACTCGAGGACGAGCAGGAATTAAGCTTGGGGATGCTTGATACGTCTCCAACGTATCTATAATTTTTGATTGTTCCATGCTATTATAATATCTGTTTTGGATGTTTAATGGCTTTAATATACCTTTTTATATTCTTTTGGGACTAACCTATTAACCGAAGGCCCAGTGCAAATTGCTGTTTTTTGCCTATTTCAGTGTTTCGCAGAAAAGGAATATCAAACAGAATCCAAACGGAATGAAACCTTCGCGAGGATCGTTTTTGAAACAAATGCAATCCAGGAGACTTGGAGTGGACGTCAAGGAAGCAGCGAGGAAGCCACGAGGCAGGAGGGCGCGCCCCAGGGGGTGGGCGCGCCCCCCACCCTCATGGGCCCCTCGCAGCTCCACCGACCTACTTCTTTCGCCTATATATACTCTTATACCCTGAAACCTTCGGGGAGAGCCACGAAACACTTTTTCCACCGCTGCAACCTTCTGTACCCGTGAGATCCCATCTTGGGGCCTTTTCCGGCGCTCCACCGGAGGGGGATTCGATCATGGAGGGCTTCTACATCAACACCATGGCCTCTCCGATGATGTGTGAGTAGTTTACCACAGACCTTCGGGTCCATAGTTATTAGCTAGATGGCTTCTTCTCTCTCTTTGGATCTCAATACAAAGTTCTCCTCGATTCTCTTGGAGATCTATTCAATGTAACTCTTTTTGCGGTGTGTTTGCCGAAATCCGATGAATTGTGGGTTTATGAACTTGATTATCTATGATTATTATTTGATTCTTCTCTGAATTCTTATATGCATGATTTGATATCTTTGCAAGTCTCTTTGAATTATCGGTTTAGTTTGGCCTACTAGATTGATCTTTCTTGCAATGGGAGAAGTGCTTAGCTTTGGGTTCAATCTTGCGGTGTCCTTTCCCAGTGACAGCAGGGGGAGCAAGGCACGTATTGTATTGTTGCCATCGAGGATAAAAAGATGGGATTTATATCATATTGCTTGAGTTTACCCCTATACATCATGTCATCTTGCCTAATGCGTTACTCCGCTCTTATGAACTTAATACTCTAGATGCATGCTGGATAGCGGTCGATGTGTGGAGTAATAGTAGTAGATGCAGAATCGTTTTGGTCTACTTGACACGGACGTGATGCCTATATTCATGATCATTGCCTTAGATATCATCATAACTATGCGCTTTTCTATCAGTTGCTCGGCAATAATTTGTTCACCCACCGTAATACATGCTATCTTGAGAGAAGCCACTAGTGAAACCTATGGCCCCCGGGTCTACTTTACATCATATAAGTTTCCAATCTACAATTCTTGTTTACTATTTATTTTGCAATCTTTATTTTCCAGTCTATACCACAAAAATACCAAAAATAATTATCTTATTATCTTTATTAGATCTCACTTTTGCAAGTGGCCGTGAAGGGATTGACAACCCCTTTGTCGCGTTGGTTGCAAGGTTCTTATTTGTTTGTGCAGGTACTAGGCCACTTGCGTGTAGTCTCCTACTGGATTGATACCTTGGTTCTCAAAAACTGAGGGAAATACTTACTCTACTTTGCTGCATCACCCTTTCCTCTTCAAGGGAAAACCAACGCATGCTCAAGAGGTAGCAGCATGTAGAATCAGCTACCGCGCTTTGCTTGGAACTGCACTAGCTTACAGCTCCCCCATTTAGAATATATATGTATTCGGTTTGAGACTTAGAGTCATCCGGATCAGTGTCAAAGCTTGCGTCGACATAACCCTTTACGATGAGCTCTTGATCACCTCCATAAACAAGAACCATTTCCTTAGTCCTTTTTAGGTACTTAAAGGATATTCTTGACCGCCGCCCAGTGTTCCACTCCTGGATCACTTTGAAACCTTCCGGCCATACTTATGGCAAGGCTGACATCCGGCTTTGTGCACACCATGCATACATGATAGAGCCTATGGCAGAAGCATAGTGGATGACACTCATCTTTTCTCTATATTCTGTAGTCATTGGGCATTGAGTCTTACTCAACTCCACATCTTGCAAGACATGCAAGAACCCCTTCTTGGATTGATCCATTTTGAACTTCTTCAAAACCTTGTCAAGGTATGTGCTTTGTGAAAGTCCTATCAAGCGTCTCGATCTATCTCTATAGATCTTGATGCCTAATATGAAAGCAGCTTCTCCTAGGTCCTTCATTGAAAATCTCTTGTTCAAATATGCCTTCACGTTTTCCAAAAGTTCTACATTGTTTCCAATCAGCAATATGTCATCCACATATAATAAAACGCTACAGAGCTCCCAGTCAATTTCTTGTAAATACAAGATTCTCCAAAAACTTGTATAAACCCAAACGCTTTGATCACCTCATCAAAGCGAAGATTCCAACTCCGAGATGCTTGCACCAGTCCATAAATGGATCATTGGAGTTTGCACACTTTGTCAGCATTCTCTGGATTGACAAAACCTTTCGGTTGCATCATATACAACTCTTCCTTAAGGAGACCGTTAAGGAACGATGTTTTGACATCCATCTGCCAGATTTCATAATCGAAAAATGTAGCTATTGCCAACATGATTCTGATGGACTTAAGCATCGCTACGGGTGAGACTAGTCAACTCCTTGAACTTGTGAAAACCCCTTTGCCACAAGTCGAGCTTTATAGATGGTGAAATTACCGTGCGTGTCCGTCTTCTTCTTGAAGATCCATTTATTTTGAATGGTCTTTCGCCCTTCAGGTAATACTTCCAAAGTCCATACTTTGTTTTCATACATGGATCCCATCTTGGATTTCATGGCCTCTAACCATTTGTCAGAATCCGGGCCTACCATCGCTTCTCCATAGCTCATAGGATCATCGCTGTCCAACAACATGACCTCTAAGATAGGGTTACTGTACCACTCAGGAGCATTATGTATCCTTGTCGACCTACAGGTTCGATAGTAACTTGATCCGAAACTTCATGATCACTATCATTAGCTTCCTCTTCAACTGACATAGGTGCCATAGAAACATCTTTCTGTGTTGTGCTACTCTCTGGTTGAAGTGAAGGTTCAACAACCTCATCAAGTTCTATCTTCCTCCCACTCAATTCTTTCGAGAGAAACTCTTTCTCGAGAAAGGACCCATTCTTAGCGACAAACACTTTGCCCTCGGATCTGAGATAGAAGGTATACCCAATCATCTCCTTTCGTCGTATGAAGACGCATTTGTCCACTTTGGGTTCGAGCTTTTCTGGCTGAAGCCTTTTGACATAAGGATCGGATACGTCTCCAACGTATCTATAATTTATGAAGTATTCATGCCATGTTAAAAAAAAAATTATATGGTTTTGGTATGATTTGCATGGAACTAACCCAGACTGACGATGTTTTCAGCATAACTACCCTGGTGTTGTTTTTTGTGCAGAAATGAAAGTTCTCCAAATGAGCTGAAACTTTTTGACAAATTTTTTGGAACAAAAGAGACCCCCGAAGCTTCGTGGAAGGACCAAAAGGTGAAGGAGTACGGCACAAGACACCGGGGCGCGCCTGGGCCCTTGCCCGTGCCCCGGTGGGTTGTGCTCACCTCGAGGCCCATCTTCGCGTGAAACCGACGCCCAAAAATCCTATAAATAGAGAAACCATCCGAAGTTAACCTAGATCAGAAGTTCCGCCGCCGCAAGGCTCTGTAGCCACCAAAAACCAATCTAGACCCTTTCCGGCACCCTGCCGGAGGGTGGAATCATCTCCGGTGGCCATCTTCATCATCCCGGCGGCCACCATGATGAGGAGGGAGTAGTCCACCCTCGGGGCTGAGGGTTTGTACCAGTAGCTATGTGTTTAATCTCCCTCTCTCGTGTTCTTGAGATGTCATGATCTTGATGTATCGCGGGCTTTGTTAATATAGTCGGATCATATGGTGTTTTACCCTCTCTATCTTGTTGTGATGAATTGAGTTTTTCCCTTTGTGATTTCGTTGTTATCGGATTGAATACTTTTATGGATTTGAGAACACATGATATATGTCTTGCAATTGAATACTCGTGGTGACAATGGTGTTGGAAATATGCCCTAGAGGCAATAATAAATGGTTATTATTATATTTCTTTGTTCATGATAATAGTCTATTATTCATGCTATAATTGTATTGTCCGGAAATCGTAATACATGTGTGAATACATAGACCACAACGTGTCCCTAGTAAGCCTCTAGTTGACTAGCTCGTTGATTAACAGATAGTCATGGTTTCCTGACTATGGACATTGGATGTCATTGATAACGGGATCACATCATTAGGAGAATGATGTGATGGACAAGACCCAATCCTAAGCATAGCATAAAAGATCGTGTAGTTTCGTTTGCTAGAGCTTTTCCAATGTCAAGTATCTTTTCCTTAGACCATGAGATCGTGCAACTCCCGGATACCGTAGGAGTGCTTTGGGTGTGCCAAACGTCACAACGTAACTGGGTGACTATAAAGGTGCATTACGGGTATCTCCGAAAGTGTCTGTTGGGTTGGCACGGATCGAGACTGGGATTTGTCACTCCGTGTGACGGAGAGGTATCTCTGGGCCCACTCGGTAATGCATCATCATAATGAGCTCAATGTGACTAAGGCGTTAGTCACGGGATCATGCATTGCGGTACGAGTAAAGAGACTTGCCGGTAACGAGATTGAACAAGGTATTGGGATACCGACGATCGAATCTCGGGCAAGTAACATACCGATCGACAAAGGGAATTGCATACGGATTGATTGAATCCTCGACACCGTGGTTCATCCGATGAGATCATCGTGGAGCATGTGGGAGCCAACATGGGTATCCAGATCCCGTTGTTGGTTATTGACCGGAGAGGCGTCTCGGTCATGTCTGCATGTCTCCCGAACCCGTAGGGTCTACACACTTAAGGTCCGGTGACGCTAGGGTTGTAGAGATATATGTATGCGGAAACCTGAAAGTTGTTCGGAGTCCCGGATGAGATCCCGGACGTCACGAGAGGTTCCGGAATGGTCCGGAGGTGAAGAATTATATATAGGAAGTCCAGTTTCGGCCACCGGGAAAGTTTCGGGGGTTACCGGTATTGTACCGGGACCACCGGAAGGGTCCCGGGGGTCCACCGGGTGGGGCCACCTATCCCGGAGGGCCCTGTGGGCTGAAAGTGGAAGGGAACCAGCCCTTAGTGGGCTGGGGCGCCCCCCTTGGGCCTCCCCCATGCGCCTAGGGTTGGGAACCCTAGGGGGGAGCTTCCCCCTTGCCTTGGGGGGCAAGGCAACCCCTTCCCCCCTTGGCCGCCGCCCCCTCCCCCTTGGAGATCCCATCTCCTAGGGCCGGCGCACCCCCCCAGGGGCCTATATAAGGGGGGGGAGGGAGGGCAGCAACCTACAGCCTTGGGCGCCTCCCTCCTCCCCTGCAACACCTCTCTCTCTCTCTCGCAGAAGCTTGGCGAAGCCCTGCCGGAGACCCGCTACATCCACCACCACGCCGTCATGCTGCTGGATCTCCATCAACCTCTCCTTCCCCCTTGCTGGATCAAGAAGGAGGAGACGTCGCTGCACCGTACGTGTGTTGAACGCGGAGGTGCCGTCCGTTCGGCACTCGGTCATCAGTGATTTGGATCACGGCGAGTATGACTCCGTCATCCACATTCATTGGAATGCTTCCGCTCGCGATCTACAAGGGTATGTAGATGCACTCCTTTCCCCTCGTTGCTAGTAGACTCCATAGATGCATCTTGGTGAGCGTAGGAAAATTTTAAATTATGCTACGATTCCCAACAGTGGCATCATGAGCCAGGTCTATGCGTAGTTACTATGCACGAGTAGAACACAAAGTAGTTGTGGGCGTTGAGTTTGCCAATTCTTCTTGCCGCTACTAGTCTTTTCTTGTTTCGGCGGCATTGTAGGATGAAGCGGCCCGGACCGACCTTACACGTACACTTACGTGAGACAGGTTCCACCGACTGACATGCACTAGTTGCATAAGGTGGCTAGCGGGTGTCTGTCTCTCCTACTTTAGTCGGAACGGATTCGATGAAAAGGGTCCTTATGAAGGGTAAATAGAAATTGGCAAATCACGTTGTGGTCATACGTAGGTAAGAAACGTTCTTGCTAGAAACCTACAAACCACGTAAAAACTTGCAACAACAATTAGAGGACGTCTAACTTGTTTTTGCAGCAAGTGCTATGTGATGTGATATGGCCAGAAGATGTGATGAATGATATATGTGATGTATGAGATTGATCATATTCTTGTAATAGGAATCACGACTTGCATGTCGATGAGTATGACAACCGGCAGGAGCCATAGGAGTTGTCTTTATTATTTTGCATGACCTGCGTGTCATTGAATAACGCCATGTAAATTACTTTACTTTGTTGCTAAACGCGTTAGCCATAGAAGTAGAAGTAATCGTTGGCGTGACGACTTCATGAAGACACAATGATGGAGATCATGATGATGGAGATCATGGTGTCATGCCGGTGACAAAGATGATCCTGGTGCCCCGAAGATGGAGATCAAAGGAGCATGATGATATTGGCCATATCATGTCACTATTTGATTGCATGTGATGTTTATCATGTTTTTGCATCTTATTTGCTTAGAACGACGGTAGCAAGTAGGATGATCCCTTATAATAATTTCAAGAAAGTGTTCACCCTAACTGTGCACCATTGCGAAGGTTCGTTATTTCGAAGCACCACGTGATGATCGGGTGTGATAGATTCTAACGTTCGAATACAACGGGTGTTGACGAGCCTAGCATGTACAGACATGGCCTCGGAACACACGCAATACACTTAGGTTGACTTGACGAGCCTAGCATGTACAGACATGGCCTCGGAACATGGAGGACCGAAAGGTCGAGCATGAGTCGTATAGAAGATACGATCAACATGGAGATGTTCACCGATCTTGACTAGTCCGTCTCACGTGATGATCGGACACGGCCTAGTTAAACTCGGATCATGTTTCACTTAGATGACTAGAGGGATGTCTATCTGAGTGGGAGTTCATTAAATAATTTGATTAGATGAACTCAATTATCATGAACTTAGTCTAAAAATCTTTACACTATGTATTGTAGATCAAATGGCCAACGTTGTCCTCAATTTCAACGCGTTCCTAGAGAAAACCAAGCTGAAAGATGATGGCAGCAAATATACGGACTGGGTCCGGAACCTGAGGCTCATCCTCATAGTAGCCAAGAAAGATTATGTCTTAGAAGCACCGCTAGGTGATGCACCAATCCCACAGAACCAAGACGTTGTGAACGCTTGGCAATCACGTGCTGATGATTACTCCCTCGTTCAGTGCGGCATGCTTTACAGCTTAGAACCGGGTCTCCAAAAGCGTTTTGAGAAACATGGAGCATATGAGATGTTCGAGGAGCTGAAACTGGTTTTTCAAGCTCATGCCCGGGTCGAGAGATATGATGTCTCCGACAAGTTCTTCAGCTGTAAAATGGAGGAGAACAGTTCTGTTAGCGAGCACATACTCAGAATGCCTGGGTTGCATAACCGCTTGTCTCAGCTGGGAGTTAATCTCCCGGATGACGCGGTCATTGACAGAATCCTCCAGTCGCTTCCACCAAGCTACAAAAGCTTTGTGATGAACTACAATATGCAGGGGATGGAAAAGACCATTCCCGAGGTATATTCAATGATGAAATCAGCGGAAGGGGAGATCAGAAAAGAACATCAAGTGTTGATGGTGAATAAAACCACTAAGTTCAAGAAGGGCAAGGGTAAGAAGAACTTCAAGAAGGACGGCAAGGGAGTTGCCGCGCCCGGTAAGCCAGTTACTGGGAAGAAGTCAAAGAATGGACCCAAGCCCGGGACTGAGTGCTTTTATTGCAAGGGAAGTGGTCACTGGAAGCGGAACTGCCCCAAATACTTAGCGGACAAGAAGAAGGCCGGCAACACCCAAGGTATATGTGATATACAAGTAATTGACGTGTACCTTACCAGTACTCGTAGTAGCTCCTGGGTATTTGATACCGGTGCGGTTGCTCATATTTGTAACTCAAAGCAGGAACTACGGAATAAACGGAGATTGGCAAAGGACGAGGTGACGATGCGCGTCGGGAATGGTTCCAAGGTCGATGTGATCGCCGTCGGCACGCTACCTCTGCATCTACCCACGGGATTAGTTTTAAACCTCAATAATTGTTATTTAGTGCCAGCTTTGAGCATGAACATTGTGTCTGGATCTCGTTTAATTCGAGATGGCTACTCATTTAAATCCGAGAATAATGGTTGTTCTATTTATTTGAGAGATATGTTTTATGGTCATGCCCCGCTGGTCAATGGTTTATTTTTGATGAATCTCGAACGTGATGTTACACATGTTCATAGTGTGAATACCAAAAGATGTGAAGTTGATAACGATAGTCCCACATACTTGTGGCACTGCCGCCTTGGTCACATTGGTGTCAAGCGCATGAAGAAGCTCCATGCAGATGGACTTTTGGAGTCTCTTGATTACGAATCATTTGACACGTGCGAACCATGCCTCATGGGTAAGATGACCAAGACTCCGTTCTCCGGAACAATGGAGCGAGCAACCAACCTATTGGAAATCATACATACCGATGTGTGCGGTCCAATGAGTGTTGAGGCTCGCGGAGGATATCATTATGTTCTCACTCTCACTGATGATTTAAGTAGATATGGGTATGTCTACCTAATGAAACACAAGTCTGAAACCTTTGAAAAGTTCAAGGAATTTCAGTGTGAAGTTGAGAATCAACGTGACAGGAAAATAAAATTCTTACGATCAGATCGTGGTGGAGAATATTTAAGTCACGAATTTGGTACACACTTAAGGAAATGTGGAATAGTTTCACAAATCACGCCGCCTGGAACACCTCAGAGAAATGGTGTGTCCGAACGTCGTAATCGCACTCTATTGGATATGGTGCGATCTATGATGTCTCTTACCGATTTACCGCTCTCATTTTGGGGCTATGCTTTAGAGACTGCCGCATTCACTTTAAATAGGGCTCCGTCGAAATCCGTTGAGACGACACCGTATGAATTATGGTTTGGAAAGAAACCTAAGCTGTCGTTTCTAAAAGTTTGGGGATGCGATGCTTATGTCAAGAAACTTCAACCTGAAAAGCTCGAACCCAAATCGGAAATATGCGTCTTCATAGGATACCCTAAGGAAACTATTGGGTATACCTTCTACCTTAGATCCGAAGGCAAGATCTTCGTTGCCAAGAACGGGTCCTTTCTGGAGAAGGAGTTTCTCTCGAAAGAATTGAGTGGGAGGAAAGTGGAACTTGATGAGGTGATAGTCACCCCTTCCGAACCGGAAAGTAGCGCAGCGCGGGAAAATGTTCCTGTGGTGCCTACACCGACTGGGGAGGAAGTTAATGATGATAATCATGAAGCTTCGGATCAAGTTACTGAACTTCGTAGGTCCACAAGGACACGTTCCGCACCAGAGTGGTACGGCAACCCTGTCCTGGAAATCATGTTGTTAGACAACGGTGAACCTTCGAACTATGAAGAAGCGATGGCGGGCCCGGATTCCGACAAATGGCTAGAAGCCGTGAAATACGAGATATAATCCATGTATGAAAACAAAGTATGGACTTTGACTGACTTGCCCGATGAGCGGCGAGCCATAGAAAACAAATGGATCTTTAAGAAGAAGACGGACGCAGATGGTAATGTGACCATCTACAAAGCTCGACTTGTCGCTAAGGGTTATCGACAAGTTCAAGGGGTTGACTACGATGAGACTTTCTCACCCGTAGCGAAGCCGAAGTCCGTCCGAATCATGTTAGCAATTGCCGCATACTATGATTATGAGATATGGCAGATGGACGTCAAAACGGCATTCCTTAACGGCTTCCTTAAGGAAGAGTTGTATATGATGCAGCCGGAAGGTTTTGTCGATCCTAAGAATGCTAACAAAGTGTGCAAGCTCCAGCGCTCAATATATGGGCTGGTGCAAGCATCTCGGAGTTGGAACATTCGCTTTGATGAGATGATCAAAGCGTTTGGGTTTACACAGACTTATGGAGAAGCCTGTGTTTACAAGAAAGTGAGTGAGAGCTCTGTAGCATTTCTCATATTATATGTGGATGACATACTATTGATGGGAAATGATATAGAATTCTTGGAAAGTATAAAGGCCTATTTGAATAAGTGTTTTTCAATGAAGGACCTTGGAGAAGCTGCTTATATATTAGGCATCAAAATCTATAGAGATAGATCAAGACGCCTCATTGGTCTTTCACAGAGTACATACCTTGACAAGATATTGAAGAAGTTCAGTATGGATCAGTCCAAGAAGGGGTTCTTGCCTGTATTGCAAGGTGTGCAATTGAGCACGGCTCAATGCCCGACCACGGCAGAAGATATAGAAGAGATGAGTGTCATCCCCTATGCCTCGGCCATAGGGTCTATTATGTATGCCATGCTGTGTACCAGACCTGATGTAAACCTTGCCGTAAGTTTGGTAGGAAGGTACCAAAGTAATCCCGGCAAGGAACACTGGACAGCGGTCAAGAATATCCTGAAGTACCTGAAGAGGACTAAGGATATGTTTCTCGTTTATGGAGGTGACGAAGAGCTCGTCGTAAAGGGTTACGTCGACGCTAGCTTCGACACAGATCTGGATGACTCGAAGTCACAGACCGGATACGTGTATATTTTGAATGGAGGAGCAGTAAGCTGGTGCAGTTGCAAGCAAAGCGTCGTGGCGGGATCTACATATGAAGCGGAGTACATGGCAGCCTCGGAGGCAGCACAGGAAGCAGTCTGGATAAAGGAGTTCATTACCGACCTAGGGGTGATTCCCAATGGGTCGGGCCCAATGACTCTCTTCTGTGACAACACTGGAGCTATTGCCCTTGTGAAGGAGCCCAGGTTTCACAGGAAGACCAGGCACATCAAGCGTCGCTTCAACTCCATTCGTGAAAGTGTTCAAAATGGAGACATAGATATTTGTAAAGTACACACGGACCTGAATGTAGCAGATCCATTGACTAAACCTCTCCCTAGGGCAAAACATGATCAACACCAGGACACAATGGGTGTTCGATTCATCACAATGTAACTAGATTATTGACTCTAGTGCAAGTGGGAGACTGTTGGAAATATGCCCTAGAGGCAATAATAAATGGTTATTATTATATTTCTTTGTTCATGATAATAGTCTATTATTCATGCTATAATTGTATTGTCCGGAAATCGTAATACATGTGTGAATACATAGACCACAACGTGTCCCTAGTAAGCCTCTAGTTGACTAGCTCGTTGATCAACAGATAGTCATGGTTTCCTGACTATGGACATTGGATGTCATTGATAACGGGATCACATCATTAGGAGAATGATGTGATGGACAAGACCCAATCCTAAGCATAGCATAAAAGATCGTGTAGTTTCGTTTGCTAGAGATTTTCCAATGTCAAGTATCTTTTCCTTAGACCATGAGATCGTGCAACTCCCGGATACCGTAGGAGTGCTTTGGGTGTGCCAAACGTCACAACGTAACTGGGTGACTATAAAGGTGCATTACGGGTATCTCTGAAAGTGTCTGTTGGGTTGGCACGGATCGAGACTGGGATTTGTCACTCCGTGTGACGGAGAGGTATCTCTGGGCCCACTCGGTAATGCATCATCATAATGAGCTCAATGTGACCAAGGCGTTAGTCACGGGATCATGCATTGCGGTACGAGTAAAGAGACTTGCCGGTAACGAGATTGAACAAGGTATTGGGATACCACGATCGAATCTCGGGCAAGTAACATACCGATTGACAAAGGGAATTGCATACGGATTGATTGAATCCTCGACACCGTGGTTCATCCGATGAGATCATCGTGGAGCATGTGGGAGCCAACATGGGTATCCAGATCCCGCTGTTGGTTATTGACCGGAGAGGCGTCTCGGTCATGTCTGCATGTCTCCCGAACCCGTAGGGTCTACACACTTAAGGTCCGGTGACGCTAGGGTTGTAGAGATATATGTATGCGGAAACCCGAAAGTTGTTCGGAGTCCCGGATGAGATCCCGGACGTCACGAGAGGTTCCGGAATGGTCCGGAGGTGAAGAATTATATATAGGAAGTCCAGTTTCGGCCACCGGGAAAGTTTTGGGGGTTACCGGTATTGTACCGGGACCACCGGAAGGGTCCCGGGGGGTCCACCGGGTGGGGCCACCTATCCCGGAGGTCCCCGTGGGCTGAAAGTGGAAGGGAACCAGCCCTTAGTGGGCTGGGGCGCCCCCCTTGGGCCTCCCCCATGCGCCTAGGGTTGGGAACCCTAGGGGGGAGCTTCCCCCTTGCCTTGGGGGGCAAGGCAACCCCTTCCCCCCTTGGCCGCCGCCCCCCCTTGGAGATCCCATCTCCCAGGGCCGGCGCACCCCCCAGGGGCCTATATAAGGGGGGGGGGAGGGAGGGCAGCAACCTACAGCCTTGGGCGCCTCCCTCCTCCCCTGCAACACCTCTCTCTCTCTCGCAGAAGCTTGGCGAAGCCCTGCCGGAGACCCGCTACATCCACCACCACGCCGTCGTGCTGCTGGATCTCCATCAACCTCTCCTTCCCCCTTGCTGGATCAAGAAGGAGGAGATGTCGCTGCACCGTACGTGTGTTGAACGCGGAGGTGCCGTCCGTTCGGCACTCGGTCATCGGTGGTTTGGATCACGGCGAGTACGACTCCGTCATCCACGTTCATTGGAACGCTTCCGCTCGCGATCTACAAGGGTATGTAGATGCACTCCTTTCCCCTCGTTGTTAGTAGACTCCATAGATGCATCTTGGTGAGCGTAGGAAAATTTTAAATTATGCTACGATTCCCAACAAATGGGGTATCGTATTGATTCACTTGATATATGTTTTGGCACTCAACTCGCGGATTCCCGATGTGACATTGGGGTAATCTATGCATAGGGGTTGATGCACGTTCTTCTCTTTGTTTCTCCGGTAGAAATCTTGGGGCACTCTTTGAAGTTCTTTGTGTTGGATTGAGTATTATGAATATGAATTTGCTTTGGTGTTATTTTAGTACAAACTCTAGGATAGATCGAACGGAAAGAATAGCTTTGTGTTATTTTAATATGAACTCTTGAATAGATCGAACGGAAAGAATAGCTTTGAGGTGGTTTCGTACCCTACAAATAATTTATTCTTATGTTCTCTGCTAGATAGGAACTTTGGAGTGATTCTTCATCACACTTTGAGGGGTGGTTATATGATCCAATTATATTAGCATTGTTGAGAGATTGCACTAGTGAAAGTACGGACCCTAGGCCTCATTTTCAAGCATTGCAATACCGTTTTTGTGCCCATTTACTATTTGCTACCTTGCTGTTTTTATTTATTCAGATTATAAAAATACATTTCTACCATCCATATTACACTTTTATCATCATCTCTTCGCCGAACTAGTGCACCTATACAATCTGCCATTGTATTGGGTGTGTTGGGGACACAAGAGATTTCTTGCATTTGGTTGCAGGGTTGTTTGAGTGAGACCATCTTCATCCTACACCTCCCACGGATTGATAAACCTAGGTCATCCACTTGAGGGAAAATTGCTACTGTCCTACAAAACTCTGCGCTTGGAGGCCCAACACGAGTCTACAAGAATAAAGTTGCGTAGTAGACATCAAGCTCTTTTCTGGCGCCATTGCCGGGGGGGGGGGGTGAGTGCTTGGAGGTATATCTTTAGATATTGCAATTGAACTTTTAGTTCCTTGTTTTATCACTAGTTTGGTTTATAAAAAGAAAAGTACAAATAATGGAATTGAGGTTGCATCATATTATTGATCATCTTTATAATATCTTTCTTGAAAATGATCGATCGGAAGATTGTGCTCAGTTGTTAGAAGAAGAAGTCAATAAAATGTTTGGCACAAAATATTTGAATGATGAGCATGGTTGCAATGTTGCTAGTATGAATTGTTTGAATATCCGTGATGCTAATGATATGCAAAGCCATAAGCTTGGGGATGCTATGTTTGATGAAGATGATATTTTTAGTCCCCCAAGCTTTGATGAGAAAATTTATCATGATGATTGCATGCCTCCTATTTATGATGATTATATTGATGAAAGTGGAGTTGGAGAGGTCATAACTTTATCTAGTGATGAATCCACTATTTTGGAGGAGGTTGCAATTGATTATGACAACAGAGTTGCTATATATGATGATTATGGTGATGACATGTATGCTATATTGAATAATGATAACCATGAAACTTGTCATCATGATTTTAATTTTCACTCTCATGATAGTTATTTTGTTGAGTTTGCTCCCACTACTATTGATGAGAAGAAATTTGCTTATGTGGAGAGTAATAAGTTTTCTATGCTTTTGTGTCATGAAAAGAATGCTTTATGTGATGGTTATATTGTTGAATTTCTTCATGATGCTACTGAAAATTATTACGAGGTAGGAACTTATGCTTGTAGGAATTGCAATAATACCAAGTTTCCTCTCTATGTGTTGAAAGTTTTGAAGTTATGCTTGTTTTGCCTTCCTATGCTAGTTGATTCTTGTTCCCATAAGTTGTTTGCTCACAAAATCCCTATGTATAGGAAGTGGGTTAGACTTAAATGTGCTAGTCATATGCTTCATGATGCTCTCTTGTGTTTCAATTCTTATCTTTTATACGAGCATCATTGAACTCCTCATGCCTACCTAAAAGGCATTAAAGAAAAGCGCTTGTTGGGAGACAACCCAACATTTTTACCTACTATTTTTGTGTGTTCACATGATTATGCTACTATAGCAATCATGTTTTGTTGCCTTTGTTTCAATAAAGTGCCAACTAAAGCCTTTGGGATCATGTTGGGTGATAGTTGATTTGACTTGCTGAAAAACAAAAAAATTTGCGCTCAGTCCAGGAATTTTGAAAATTCACTGGAACATGCTTTTGATATGAAATTTTTATAGGTGATAGATATACAAATTCTCTATGTTGTCCTAATTTTTCAGAATTTTTGGAGTAGCAGAAGTATTGTTTGAGTATAGATTACTACAGACTGTTCTGTTTTTGACAGATTCTGTTTTCAATGCATAGTTTGCTTGTTTCCTAGTTTATATGGCTTATATTGCTCAATGTAAATTGTGAAAATGATATACTATAGTAGGCATTGTGTGGAAACAATTATGAATCTTGTCTTTGACAGTACCAAAGTGAAATGGTTTGCTCTTTAGCATACTAACCTATCTCACGAAGTTCCGTTAAGTTTTGTGTGATTGAAGTTTTCAAGTTTTGGGTGAGATGTCGATATGAGGAAAATAAGGAGTGACAAGACCCTAAGCTTGGGGATGCCCAAGGCACCCCAAGGTAATATTCAAGGAAGATCCAAGCAACAAAGTTTGGGGATGCCCCGGAAGGCATCCCTCTTTCGGCTCCAACATTATCGGTAACCTCACTTGGAGCTATGTTTTCATTCGTCACATGATATGTGTTTTGCTTGGAGCGTCATTTTATTTTGTTAGGATTTGCTTGCTGTTATTTATAATAATGTTTTGCATCTTTTATTTCAATAAAAGTGGCGAGGATAGCCTTTACTATGCTTATTTTACAAGTCTACTTGTTGCTGTTTGAAAACAGAAAGTTTACTGCTGTTGCAAAAATTCCCTGGAAAAGTCAGAATATGATAAAATGCTGAAACTTTTTGCATAATAAGCTCTGATAAATTTTCTACAGTGTGGTAGAATTTCATAATGTTTGGAGTTGAATAACTATTGATACTCTTGCATTCTTTACAGACTGTACTATTTTGGTAGATTGCTGTTATGTTTGCATTGCTTGCATATGTTTGCTTGTTTAATAATCCTATTTGCGGATAGGAGTATTAAATATGCAGAGGCATTTAGTATGCAATGTTGAATAATAATTTTAGTGATTTTCTACAGTAGAGAATGATAAGGTTTTTGCATTGGTCTATACTAACTTATCTCACGAGTTCTTGTTGAGTTTTGTGTGGATGAAGCTTTGGAGATTTAGGAAAACCGTGATATGAGAAGAATTAAGGAGACACAAAAACTCAAGCTTGGGGATGCCCAAGGCATCCCAAGATAATATTTCAAGAATTCTCAAGCATCTAAGCTTGGGGATGCCTCGGTAGGCATCCCACCTTTCTTCTTCAACAATTATCGGTTAGTATCGGTTGAGCCTAAGTTTTTGCTTCTTCACATGATGTGTGCTATTCTTGAAATGTCATTTTGTTTTGTTTTGCTTGCTGTTTTAATAAAATACTTAGATCTGAAAGTTTTTAAATAAATTAGAGTCCTCAAATAGTTGCCAGGGAGGCTAGGTAAGCGGCACTCACATCCCGTCAATGAAGCTCTTTTCTACGGTATTGCTCTAGTGCTTCACTTATATATTTTTGAGCACGGTGTGCTTTAATATTTTTGAAGAAATTCTCTCATGCTTCACTTAGATTTATTTGAGAGTTAGTAATTTTTTGAAGAAATTCTCTCTTGCTTCACTTAAATTAATTTGATAGAAAGAAATATTATGCTCATGATCTTCACTCATATTTGTTTGAGCTTATCAAAAGCAACACATGAAAATTAGTTCCAAAGTGATAGATATCCAAGAAGTATATAATAAAACTTTCATGAAGATCATTGGACAAAATAAACTTGATTCCTCATAATAGTTTTGAGATATGATGATGTGATATGTGAGTCATGTTGATGAGTAATTATGCTTTAGTAAGAATATTGGTGTTAAGGTTGTGATTCCCTATGCAAGCACGAAAGTCAATAGTTATGCAATGAAATTACATCCTACTTGTGGTGCATTATTCGGTGTTAATTATGCTCAATGCTCGCTTATGAGATTATTCGTTTCTTGGTTGGTCGCTTCTCAATCTTTTGCCAGCCTTCATTTTGCACTAAGTATGATCACTACTTGTGCACCCAAAATCCTTTTAAACTAGTTTTGCCACATGAGTCCACCATACCTACCTATATGCGGTATTCTTTTGCCGTTCTAAGCAAATTTGTATGTGCCATCTCTAATTTTCAAAATAAATTTCTCTTTTGTGTGCTCGTACCGCGCGCGAGGCGGTGAGGGGTGGCCAATATTTTCCATGCTAGATGTGTTAGTCTCATGATGAGTGTTTATTCACTTGTCATTGCACGAGAGTAAGGCAAATGTATTAGGGATGCCCAGTCCCGAAATGAAAAATGAATTTACGTTATGTTGTAAAATAATAAATTCCTTGGAAAGTGTTGGTATGGAGGGCACCCGTGGATACGGTTAGCCATAGAAAGTGAAAGTATGGTGGAAAAGGAGTAAACTTTATTTTCTGTTTGGGAACCGCCTATGATATATCTAGCATGGAAAGTGTTGGGAGCTCTAAGTCGTTTTCGTTGGTGGGAAAAGTATGCCTCTCAAAATGTTTTTTATCTCTCAATTTTCGCTTTGAGCTCTGGCACCTCTACAAATCACTAGTTCCCTCTGCGAAGGACCTTTCTTTTACTTTATGCAATTTTTATTTTTATTTGAGTCTCCATCTTCTCTTATAAAGCACCAACTAGGAGACACTATGATCGTACTTGAGCATTGGGTGTAGCTAATATGCGAGTGTGTTTCATGAATGGATCAATGATTGAGCATGATGGGCCAAGGATAACTTATTTTAGCATTGATATTTGAAAGACATGTTTGCTCATTGGTATGCTTGAGTATTAAAGTCCTCGTGTCAAAACTAGACTATTGCTTTGAACCATATAAAAGTTCAAATGTCCATGCTACAAAAGAGTTTGAGATGACATGTTAGGTAGCCTTCCACACAAAAAATCGTTTTCAATTGCTACTTTATCATGATAAGTTTTATGAGAAAGGGCTGCTGTTATGATGCTAGGAAAAGTGATTGAAATTATCATTGATCAAACTTATGCACTTTGCTAGCATTCACACTTCATAAATTATTTCTTTTATCATTTACCAACTCGAGGACGAGTAGAAATTAAGCTTGGGCATGCTGATACGTCTCCAACGTATCTATAATTTATGAAGTATTCATGCCATGTTTACAACAATTTTATATGGTTTTGGTATGATTTGCATGGAACTAACCCGGACTGACGCTGTTTTCAGCAGAACTACCACGGTGTTGTTTTTTGTGCAGAAATGGAAGTTCTCCAAATGAGCTGAAACTTTTTGACAATTTTTTTTGAAACAAAAGAGACCCCCGAAGCTTCGTGGAAGGACCAGGAGGTGAAGGAGTAGGGCACAAGACACCGGGGCGCGCCTGGGCCCTTGCCCGTGCCCTGGTGGGTTGTGCTCACCTCGAGGCCCATCTTCGCGTGAAACCGACGCCAACAAATCCTATAAAGAGAAACCATCAGAAGTTAACCTAGATTAGAAGTTCCGCTGCCGCAAGGCTCTGTAGCCATCGAAAACCAATCTAGACCCTTTCGGCACCCTGTCGGAGGGGGAAATCATCTCCGGTGGCCATCTTCATCATCCCGGCGGCCACCACGATGAGGAGGGAGTGGTCCACCCTCGGGGCTGAGGGTTTGTACCAGTAGCTATGTGTTTAATCTCCCTCTCTCTCGTGTTCTTGAAATGTCACGATCTTGATGTATCGCGGGCTTTGTTAATATAGTCGAATCATATGGTGTTTTCCCCTCTCTATCTTGTTGTGATGAATTGCGTTTTCCCTTTGAGATTTTGTTGTTATCGGATTGAATACTTTTATGGATTTGAGAACACTTGATATATGTCTTGCAATTGAATACTCGTGGTGACAATGGGGTATCGTATTGATTCACTTGATATATGTTTTGGCACTCAACTCGCGGATTCCTGAGGTGACATTGGGGTAATCTATGCATAGGGGTTGATGCACGTTCTTGTCTTTGTTTCTCCGGTAGAAATCTTGGGGCACTCTTTGAAGTTCTTTGTGTTGGATTGAGTATTATGAATATGAATTTACTTTGGTGTTATTTTAGTACGAACTCTAGGATAGATCGAACGGAAAGAATAGCTTTGTGTTATTTTCGTACGAACTCTTGAATAGATCAAACGGAAAGAATAGCTTTGAGGTGGTTTCGTACCCTACAAACAATTTATTCTTATATTCTCCGCTAGATAGGAACTTTGGAGTGATTCTTCATCGCACTTTGAGGGGTGGTTATATGATCCATTTATATTAGCATTGTTGAGAGATTGCACTAGTGAAAGTATGGACCCTAGGCCTCATTTTCAAGCATTGCAATACCGTTTTTGTGCCCGTTTACTATTTGATACCTTGCTGTTTTTATTTATTCAGATTATAAAAAGTACATTTCTACCATCCATATCACACTTTTATCATCATCTCTTCGCTGAACTAGTGCACCTATACAATCTGCCATTGTATTGGGTGTGTTGGGGACACAAGAGATTTCTTGTATTTGGTTGCAGGGTTGTTTGAGAGAGACCTTCTTCATCCTACACCTCCCACGGATTGATAAACCTTATGTCATCCACTTGAGGGAAAATTGCTACTGTCCTACAAAACTCTGCGCTTGGAGGCCCAACACGAGTCTACAAGAATAAAGTTGCGTAGTAGACATCAGCATCGCAGCCCCACACCTTAAGAAACGACAGCTTAGGTTTCTTGCCAAACCATAGTTCATACGGTGTCATCTCTACGGACTTAGATGGTTCCCTATTTAAAGTGAATGCAGTCGTCTCTAATGCATAACCCCAAAACGAGAGTGGCAGATCGGTAAGCGACATCATAGAACACACCATATCCAATAAGGTACGATTACGACGTTCGAACACACCATTACATTGTGGTGTTCCAGGTGGCGTCAATTGTGAAACAATTCCACACTGTCTTAAATGATTGCCAAACTCATAACTCAGATACTCCCCCCCCGATCAGATTGTAGGAATTTAATCTTCTTGTTACGATGATTCTCAACTTCACTTTGAAATTGCTTGAACTTTTCAAACATTTCAGACTTATGCTTTGTTAAGTAAATATACCCATATCTACTCAAATCATCGGTGAACGTGAGAAAGTAATGATATCCACCGCGCACGTCCACACTCATCGAACCGCACACATCAGTATGTATGATTTCCAACAAGTCACTTGCCCGTTCCATTGTTTCGGAAAATGATCGTAGGAATTTAATCTTCTTGTTATGATGATTCTCAACTTCACTTTGAAATTGCTTGAACTTTTCAAACATTTCAGACTAAGTAAATATACGCATATCTACTCAAATCATCGGTGAACGTGAGAAAGTAACGATATCCACCGCGCGCGTCAACACTCATCGAACCGCACACATCAGTATGTATGATTTCCAACAAGTCACTTGCCCATTCCATTGTTTCGGAAAATGGGGTTTTAGCCATCTTGCCCATGAGGCATGGTTCGCATGTGTCGAGTGATTCGAAATCAAGTGACTCCAAAGCATGGAGTTTCTTCATGCGCTTTACACCAATATGACCTAAGTGGTGGTGCCACAAGAAAGTGGTACTATCATTATCAACTATACATATTTTGGCATCAATGTTATGAACATGTGTATCGTCACTATCGAGATTCAATAAGAATAAACCCCTCACAATGGGTGCATGACCATAAAAGATACTAGGGGAGGGGGGACAATAGCCCCCTTTGGCCCCATGAAGCTTCGCCACTAGGTGAGGATAAGGAGGATGGCGAGTAGTGTGGGGGTGAGGATGAGGAGGGGGAGGTGGCGTGGTGCATCTGATAGGATAAGTCAACCAACAAAGGATTGTTAGGGAACGTAGTAATTTCAAAAAAATTCCTACGCAAACATAGGATCATGGTGATGCATAGCAACCAGAGGGGAGAGTGTGTCCACGTACCCTCATAGACCGAAAGCGGAAGCATTAGCACAACGCGGTTGATGTAGTCGTACGTCTTCACGATCCGACCGATCCAAGTACCAAACGCACGGCACCTCTGAGTTCAGCACACGTTCAACTCGATGACGTCCCGCGAGCTCTGATCCAGCAGAGCTTCGCCGGAGAGTTTCGTCAGCACGACGGCGTGATGACGGTGATGATGTTGCTACCGACGCAGGGCTTCGCCTAAGCACCACTACGATATGATCGAGGTGGATTATGGTGGAGGGGGGCACCGCACATGGTTGGGAGAGATCAACTGATCAACTTGTGTGTTCTAGGGTGCCCCCTGCCCCCGTATATAAAGGAGCAAGGGGGGAGGCTGACCGGCCCCTGTAGGGCGCGCCAGGAGGAGGAGTCCTCCTCCTAGTAGGAGTAGGACTCCCCTTTCCTACTCCTACTAGGAGGAGGAAAGGAAGGAGGAGAGGGAGAAGGAAGGAGAGGGAGGAAAAGGAGGAAAGGGGGGCCTGCCCCCTAGTCCAATTCGGTTTGGGCTAGGGGGGGCGCGCGCCCTGCCTCCTCTCTTCCACCACTTGGCCCATGAGGCCCATTACTTCTTCCTCGTATTCCCGTAACTCCCCGGTACCCCGAAAAATACCCGAATCACTCGGAACCTTTCCGATGTCCGAATATAGTCGTCCAATATATCGATCTTTATATCTCGACCATTTCGAGACTCCTCGTCATGTCCCCAATCTCATCCGGGACTCTGAACTACCTTAGGTACATCAAAACACAAAAACTCATAATATCGATCGTCACCGAACTTTAAGCGTGCGGACCCTACGGGTTCGAGAACTATGTAGACATGACCGAGACACGTCTCCGGTCAATAACCAATAGCAGAACCTGGATGCTCATATTGGCTCCCACATATTCTACGAAGATCTTTATCGGTCAAACCGCATAACAACATACGTTGTTCCCTTTTTCATCGGTATGTTACTTGCCCGAGATTCGATCGTCGGTATCTCAATATCTAGCTCAATCTCATTACCGGCAAGTCTCTTTACTCGTTATGTAATGCATCATCCCGCAACTAACTCATTAGTCACATTGCTTGCAAGTCTTATTGTGATGTGCATTACCGAGAGGGCCCAGAGATACCTCTCCGACAGTTGGAGTGACAAATCCTAATCTCGATCTATGCCAACTCAACAAGTACCATCGGAGACACCTGTAGAGCACCTTTATAATCACCCGGTTACGTTGTGACGTTTGGTAGCACACAAAGTGTTCCTCCGGTAATCGGGAGTTGCATAATCTCATAGTCATAGGAACATGTGTAAGTCATGAAGAAAGCAATAGAAGTAAACTAAACGATCAAGTGCTAAGCTAACGGAATGGGTCAAGTCAATCACATCATTCTCCTAATGATGTGATCCCGTTAATCAAATGAAAACTCATGTCTATGGCTAGGAAACTCAACCATCTTTGATCAACGAGCTAGTCAAGTAGAGGCATACTAGTGACACTATGTTTGTCTATGTATTCACACATGTATTATGTTTCCGGTTAATACAATTCTAGCATGAATAATAAACATTTATCATGATATGATGAAATAAATAATAACTTTATTATTGCCTCTAGGGCATATTTCCTTCAGTCTCCCACTTGCACTAGAGTCAATAATCTAGTTCACATCGCCATGTGATTAACACCCATAGTTCACATGGTCATGTGACCAACACCCAAAGGGTTTACTAGAGTCAATAATCTACTTCACATCGCTATGTGATTAACACCCAAAGAGTACTAAGGTGTGATCATGTTTTGATTGTGAGAGAAGCTTAGTCAACGGGTTTGCCACATTCAGATCCGTATGTATTTTGCAAATTTCTATGTCAACAATGCTCTGCATGGAGCTACTCTAGCTAATTGCTCCCACTTTCAATATGTATCCAGATTGAGACTTAGAGTCATCTGGATCAGTGTCAAAACTTGCATTGACGTAACCCTTTACGACGAACCTTTTGTCACCTCCATAATCGAGAAACATATCCTTATTCCACTATGGATAATTTTGACCGCTGTCCAGTGATCTACTCCTAGATCACCATTGTACTCCCTTGCTAAACTCAGTGTAGGGTATACAATAGATCTGGTACACAGCATGGCATACTTTATAGAACCTATGGCTGTGGCATAGGGAATGACTTTCATTCTCTTTCTATCTTCTGCCGTGGTCGGGTTTTGAGTCTTACTCAATTTCACACCTTGTAACACAGGCAAGAACTCTTTCTTTGACTGTTCCATTTTGAACTACTTCAAAATCTTGTCAAGGTATGTACTTATTGAAAAAACTTATCAAGCGTCTTGATCTATCTCTATAGATCTTGATGCTCAATATGTAGGCAGCTTCACCGAGGTCTTTCTTTGAAAAAACTCCTTTCAAATACTCCTTTATGCTTTCCAGAAAATTCTATATTATTTCCGATCAACAATATGCCATTCACATATACTTATCAGAAATGTTGTAGTGCTCCCACTCACTTTCTTGTAAATACAGGCTTCACCGCAAGTCTGTATAAAACTATATGCTTTGATCAACTCATCAAAGCGTATATTCCAATTCTGAGATGCTTGCACCAGTCCATAGATGGATCGCTGGAGCTTGCACATTTTGTTAGCACCTTTAGGATCGATAAAATCTTCAGGTTGCATCATATACAACTCTTCTTCCAGAAATCCATTCAGGAATGCAGTCTTTACATCCATTTGCCAAATTTCATAATCATAAAATGCGGCAATTGCTAACATGATTCGGACGGACTTTAAGAATTGCTACGGGTGAGAAAATCTCACCGTAGTCAACACCTTGAACTTTGTCAAAACCTTTTTCGACAAGTCTAGCTTTGTAGATAGTAATACTACTATCAGCGTCCGTCTTCCTCTTGAAGATCCATTTATTTTCTATGGCTCGCCGATCATTGGGCAAGTCAACCAAAGTCCACACTTTGTTCTCATACATGGATCCCATCTCAGATTTCATGGCCTCAAGCCATTTTGCGGAATCTGGGCTCATCATCGCTTCCTCATAGTTCGTAGGTTTGTCATGGTCAAGTAACATGACCTCCAGAACAGGATTACCATACCACTCTGGTGCGGATCTCACTCTGGTTGACCTACGAGGTTCGGTAGTAACTTGATCTGAAGTTACATGATCATCATCATTAGCTTCCTCGCTAATTGGTGTAGGAGTCACATGAACAGATTTCTGTGATGAACTACTTTCCAATAAGGGAGCAAGTACAGTTACCTCATCAAGTTCTACTTTCCTCCCACTCACTTCTTTTGAGAGAAACTCCTTCTCTAGAAAGGATCCATTTTTTAGCAACGAATGTCTTGCCTTTGGATCTGTGATAGAAGGTGTACCCAATTGTCTCCTTTGGGTATCCTATGAAGACATATTTCTCAGATTTGGGTTTGAGCTTATCAGGATGAAACTTTTTCACATAAGCATCGCAACCCCAAACTTTTAAGAAACGACAACTTTGGTTTCTTGCCAAACCACAGTTCATATAGTGTCATCTCAACGGATTTTAGATGGTGCCCTATTTAATGTGAATGCAGCTATCTCTAATGCATAACTCCAAAATGATAGTGGTAAATCGGTAAGAGACATCATATATTGCACCATATCTAACAAAGTATGGTTATGATGTTCAGACACAGCATTACGCTGTGGTGTTCCAGGTGGCGTGAGTTGCGAAACTATTCCGCATTGTTTCAAATGAAGACCAAACTCGTAACTCAAATATTCTCCTCCACGATCAGATCGTAGAAACTTTATTTTCTTGTTACGATGATTTTCCACTTCACTCTGAAATTATATGAACTTTTCAAATGTTTCAGACTTATGTTCATCAAGAAGATATATCCATATCTGCTCAAATCATCTGTGAAGGTCAGAAAATATTGATACCTGCCGCGAGCCTCAACACTCATTGGATCACATACATCAATATGTATTATTTCCAATAAGTCAGTTGCTCGCTCCATTGTTCCGGAGAACGGAGTCTTAGTCATCTTGCCCATAAGGCATGGTTCACAAGCATCAAGTGATTCATAATCAAGTGATTCCAAAATCCCATCAACATGGAGTTTCTTCATGCGCTTTACACCAATATGACCTAAACGACAGTGCCACAAATAAGTTGCACTATCATTATTAACTTTGCATCTTTTGGCTTCAATATTATGAATATGTGTATCACTACGATCGAGATCCAATAAACCATTTTCATTGGGTGTATGACCATAGAAGGTTTTATTCATGTAAACAGAACAACAATTATTCTCTAACTTAAATGAATAACCGTATTGCAATAAACATGATCAAATCATATTCATGCTCAACGCAAACACCAAATAACACTTATTTAGGTTCAACACTAATCCCGAAAGTATAGGGAGTGTGAGATGATGATCATATCAATCTTGGAACTACTTCCAACACACATCGTCACCTCGCCCTTAACTAGTTTCTATTCATTCTGCAACTCCCGTTTCAAGTTACTACTCTTAGCAGCTGAACTAGTATCAAATACTGAGGGGTTGCTATAAACACTAGTAAAGTACACATCAATAACATGTATATCAAATATACCTTTGTTTACTTTGCCATCCTTCTTATCCGCCAAATACTTGGGGTAGTTCCGCTTCCAGTGACCAGTCCCTTTGCAGTAGAAGCACTTAGTCTCAGGCTTAGGTCTAGACTTGGGCTTCTTCACTGGAGCAACAACTTGCTTGCTGTTCTTCTTGAAGTTCCCCTTCTTCCCTTTGCCCCTTTTCTTGAAACTAGTGGTCTTGTCAACCATCAACACTTGATGTTTTTCTTGATTTCTACCTTCGCCGATTTTAGCATCGTGAAGAGCTTGGGAATTGTTTTCGTCATCCCTTGCATATTATAGTTCATCATGAAGTTCTAGTAACTTGGTGATAGTGACTAGAGAACTTTGTCAATTACTATCTTATCTGGAAGATTAACTCCCACTTGATCCAAGCAATTGTAGTACCCAGACAATATGAGCACATGCTCACTGGTTGAGCTATTCTCCTCCATCTTGTAGGCAAAGTACTGTCAGAGGTCTCATACCTCTCGACACAAGCATGAGTATGAAATACCAGTTTCAACTTTTGGAACATCTGATATGCTCCGTGGTGTTCAAAACATTTTTGAAGTCCCGTTTCTAAGCCGTAAAGCATGGTGCACTAAACTAACAAGTAGTCATCATACCGAGCTTTTGTCAAAACGTTCATAACGTCTACATCTGCTCCTGCAATAGTTATGTCACCTAGCGGTGCATCAAGGACATAATACTTCTGTGCAGCAATGAGGATAATTCCTCAGATCACGGATCCAATCTGCATCATTGCTACTAACATCTTTCAACTTAGTTTTCTCTAGGAACATATCAAAAATAAAACAGGGGAGCTAAACGCGAGCTATTGATCTACAACATAGATATGCTAATACTACCAGGACTAAGTTCATGATAAATTAAAGTTAAATTAATCATATTACTTAAGAACTCCCACTTAGATAGATATCCCTCTAATCATCTAAGTGATCACGTGATCCATATCAACTAAACCATGTCCGATCATCATGTGAGATGGAGTAGTTTTCAATGGTGAACATCACTATGTTGATCATATCTTCTATATGATTCACGCTCGACCTTTCGGTCTCTAGTGTGCCGAGGCCATATCTGCATATGCTAGGCTCGTCAAGTTTAACCCGAGTATTCTGTGTGTGCAAAACTGGCTTGCACCCGTTGTAGATGAACGTTGAGCTTATCACACCTGATCATCATGTGGTATCTCGGCACGACGAACTTTGGCAATGGTGCATACTCAGGGAGAACACTTTTACCTTGAAATTTAGAGAGAGATCATCTTATAATGCTACCGTCAATCAAAGCAAAATAAGATGCATAAAGGATAAACATCACATGCAATCAATATAAGTGATATGATATGGCCATCATCATCTTGTGCTTGTGATCTCCATCTTCGAAGCACCGTCATGATCACCATCGTCACCGGCGCGACACCTTGATCTCCATCGTAGCATCGTTGTCGTCTCGCCAACTATTGCTTCTATGACTATCACTACCGCTTAGTGATAAAGTAAAGCAATTGCAGGGCGATTGCATTGCATACAAGAAAGCGACAACCATGTGGCTCCTGCCAGTTGCCGATAACTCTGTTACAAAACATGATCATCTCATACAATAAAATATAGCATCATGTCTTGACCATATCACATCACAACATGCCCTGCAAAAACAAGTTAGACGTCCTCTACTTTGTTCTTGCAAGTTTTACGTGGCTGCTACGGGCTGAGCAAGAACCGTTCTTACCTACACATCAAAACCACAACGATAGTTCGTCAAGTTAGTGTTGTTTTAACCTTCACAAGGGCCGGGCGTAGCCACACTCGGTTCAACTAAAGTTGGAGAAACTGACACCCACCAGCCACCTGTGTGCAAAGCACATCAGTAGAACCAGTCTCGCGTAAGCGTACGCGTAATGTCGGTCCGGGCCGCTTCATCCAACAATACCGCTGAACCAAAGTATGACATGCTGGTAAGCAGTATGACTTGTATCGCCCACAACTCACTTGTGTTCTACTCGTGCATATAACATCTACGCATAAACCTGGCTCGGATGCCACTGTTGGGGAACATAGTAATTTCAAAAAATTTCCTACGCACACATAGGATCGTGGTGATGCATAGCAACGAGAGGGGAGAGTGTGTCCACGTACCCTCGTAGACCGAAAGCGGAAGCGTTAGCACAACGCAGTTGATGTAGTCGTACGTCTTCATGATCTAACAACGCACGGCACCTCTGAGTTCAGCACACGTTCAACTCGATGACGTCCCGCGAGCTCCGATCCAGCAGAGCTTCGCCGGAGAGTTTCGTCAGCACGACGGCGTGATGACAGTGATGATGTTGCTACCGACGCAGGGCTTCGCCTAAGCACCACTACGATATGATCGAGGTGGATTATGGTGGAGGGGGGCACCGCACACGGTTGGGAGAGATCAACTGATCAACTTGTGTGTTCTAGGGTGCCCCCCTGCCCCTGTATATAAAGGAGCAAGGGGGGAGGCCGGCCGGCCCCTGTAGGGCGCCCTAGGAGGAGGAGCCCTCCTCCTAGTAGGAGTAGGACTCCCCTTTCCTACTCCTACTAGGAGGAGGAAAGGAAGGAGGAGAGGGAGAAGGAAGGAGAGGGAGGACAAGGAGGAAAGGGGGGCCGACCCCCTAGTCCAATTCGGTTTGGGCTAGGAGGGCCGCGCGCCCTGCCTCCTCTCTTCCACCACTTGGCCCATGAGGCTCATTACTTCTTCCTCGTATTCCCGTAACTCCCCGGTACCCAAAAAAATACCCGAATCACTCGAAAACCTTTCCGATGTCCGAATATAGTCGTCCAATATATCGATCTTTACGTCTCGACCATTTCGAGACTCCTTGTCATGTCCTCGATCTCATCCGGGACTCCGAACTACCTTCGGTACATCAAAACACAAAAACTCATAATACCGATCGTCACCGAACTTTAAGCGTGCGGACCCTATGGGTTCGAGAACTATGTAGACATGACCGAGACACGTCTCCGGTCAATAACCAATAGCGAAACCTGGATGCTCATATTGGCTCCCATATATTCTACGAAGATCTTTATCGGTCAAACCGCATAACAACATACGTTGTTCCCTTTGTCATCGGTATGTTACTTGCCCGAGATTCGATCGTCGGTATCTCAATACCTAGCTCAATCTCGTTACCGGCAAGTCTCTTTACTCGTTACGTAATGCATCATCCCGCAACTAACTCACTAGTCACATTGCTTGTAAGTCTTATTGTGATGTGCATTACCGAGAGGGCCCAAAGATACCTCTCCGACAGTCGGAGTGACAAATCCTAATCTCGATCTATGCCAACTCAACAAGTACCATCGGAGACACCTGTAGAGCACCTTTATAATCACCCAGTTACATTGTGATGTTTGGTAGCACACAAAGTGTTCCTCCGGTAATCGGGAGTTGCATAATCTCGTAGTCATAGGAACATGTATAAGTCATGAAGAAAGCAATAGCAGTAAACTAAACGATCAAGTGCTAAGCTAACAGAATGGGTCAAGTCAATCACATCATTCTCCTAATGATGTGATCCCGTTAATCAAATGACAACTCATGTCTATGGCTAGGAAACTCAACCATCTTTGATCAACGAGCTAGTCAAGTAGAGGCATACTAGTGACACTATGTTTGTCTACGTATTCACAAATGTATTATGTTTCCGGTTAATACAATTCTAGCATGAATAATAAACATTTATCATGATATGAGGAAATAAATAATAACCTTATTATTGCCTCTAGGGCATATTTCCTTGAAGGATGATGACAAATGCGAAAACCCACGGCGGTGAACGATGATGACAAGTGGGAAAGACGTACCCTAAAAGGGCCAGGCCTCGTGCTGGTGTAGCTGGGCCATGAGATCGGCCATCTCGATCTCGTGCTGGCCGTGTACCTGGTCCTACTGCACACGCTGGTCCTGGCCGCCCGCCGGAAGATGGTGCTGCAGAGAGTGGCCGTGCGGCCGCTGCTGCGGGGCGTGGCCGTGCGCTCGCTTTTAGCCCTCGCCGCGGGCGTGGTGCTGCACATGTAGCACCAAATTTGTGGCATGCTGATGCGACACAGCGCCCCATCCCATCGCCCTCTTCACCATGAACATCGTACTGATGCCCAGGAGATACCCTAAGAAAACCACGATGGATATGAACCCCCAGAATTCAGCTGTTGACAGGGAAGTCAAGTCAGACATGGAATGGGATCAACTCTCCTACAGGTCGGTGATGGCCGAGTGAACTCGCTACGCTCTGTGAGATCAAGAGCTAGGTAGGTTGCTTGTGCGCCCAGGTTCGGGGTGGGCAGCATATTTATAGGGTGGCGGTGAGGCCATACCAACTTACTTACATACAAGAGGCTAACCGTGTGCTACCTAGGCCGATACCATGCTCTGTCTTGCATACTACGAGGATGACGTGAGCCTCCTCGAATATTTGTGTGTACATACAAGAAGACGAATTTTTCGAAACCGTAAATTTTATACACAAGAATTCAAGGATCAATGCCTTAGTTGCATGGCTTGTTGTGTTAACCACGGGAGAATAAGGGTCATCTGATATTTTAGATGGACGAGTATAATTACTTGGATCCGCCCCCTCTCGTGCTTTTATAGGGGTAGTAGATTATAGTTTTTGTCAGTTGATTGAGTTTCGTGGTGCAGGTGGACATGTATGTGGGCACGACAATAGTTGAAGGAAGATTTAGTGGTTGAGCATTAGGTATGTGGCAATTACATTGATGCTCCTCCTCAAGATCTTGCCACCATTGGAGGAAATTTGGCCTACTAATCTGCAATGAATTTTATTGGCAATAAACCAACATCCTATTATTCTGTAATAAATTTTAGTTCACTCTTGTCTTACTATAAATAGGTTAATTCACTTTTGAATATTTTCATGGGCCTTAAGATTAACCTATATTATTCCATTGCACAATCCCAAACCATGTTGAAATATTAGTTAAAAGATTCATTGTGGATTCACTGGATTCATGGTATCATTTTAGAACAGGTTTCTGCTATGTCATAATATATGTAAGTAGGCGTGTCTGATTCTTGTTTGGTAAGAAGTACTGGTGCAGAGCTTGAAGAAAACCTTGAGATGGTCCAACTTTTCATAAGTGTGCTATTGTTGGATAGTGATTTGTATGGTATCTCATATTTTCCTTTCAAGAAAGGAGCTATTGTTATCACAACCATAGTTATATCAAGGTGATGCACTTTGTGTCACTAGATCATGACGGCGCGCGTTGCCGTGCCCATCCATTTTGAACAAATTAGAATTTATATAAATATTGTAGGAGCAAAAAATGAAAGTTTAATTTGCATATAATGACATATTTGATAGCAATGAAAAGGGTAACGTTCTTTTGTTTTATGTGTATATCAAATTACAAGTAAACTACTAATTGTAATTTACGGGCTTGGTAGATCTCCATCCAGCTTGAGATTTGCCTCAGGTATACGAAAATAGTACGCCTGAATAACCATGAACAGATGTATTTGGTGATAGCCAGAAAAAGCAATATTTGACAATCAAATGCACAATCTGTAAGTTACAGAACAACCAGCTCTTAACAAAAAATAGCGATTTAAACAGATATGCGAAACAATTTTTGGAATAAAGGATTGTAGGGTCATTGCCCTACAGTAAATAGTAAAAAAGAAGATGATTATGTCGCTACTATTTTTTGATAGAAGTATTGCATGTTTGGTTCTAAAAAGATGATAAATGCTAGTATAGTTCCAAATAGAGCACACCACTGTATTGATGGGAACTTGTTATATCATTAGCAGGTTGACATTATCCTTCCATGTTAGAGGCTGTTCCAATCTGTATGATATATATCGTACTGTGGAAGAGAGAAGACTGAAACACATTCTATACAAAAATGATTACTTTGTCGTAGTTGTCATATGGTTCACGGCATGTCAACTACAAGAAGGCACAATGAGATTGAAAGAAGATACGAACATAAACGTGAAGCTTAAGTAGAATCTATCGAGATTCCAGAATTTCATAATAGGAAATATTCATGATAATTTATTTAAGTGTGAATGGCAAAGGATGGTTACAAACTTTCTGTCGGCTCCCTATCTTATGTGTCCCGGTCTGGGAGATTAAATTATGTTGAATACATATTTTCTCATCATTGAGATCAATCCTGATGGTGTTTGTGGGTTTGACCCATCATATATAGCGCCTTGAATGACAAATCGTTAGCACCTCAAACAGTAGTCTCCTTCAAATGACATGTCAGTTTACCGATGTAACTTGTATGCATTGACTTCAGTTGGCAAGTGTGAAAGGATGGTAACTTCCATGGAAATGAGAGCCTTCTATATCTTTAATGGGCCTATGTAGCAAAATAGGTTCAAAAAATCGACGCAACATGTTAATAGTAATGAATTTCTTCTCAAACCATCAAGGACCAATCATCACCTTGCACGTGCATTCTGCTGAGAAAAAGCTTTGAGAACGACCAAAATTTTGATTGTCAATTCAGAAGGAACACCAAAAATTTGTGCAGTGTTTTGGACATATGCTATTACCAGATTTCACTAAAATGACCTACCTTTGCCGTACTTTTCTAATAAGCTCTAACAATGCGAATAGCAAAAACTCAGGAGGTCTAAGCGATTTACGCGTATGGTTAACCGCAGGAACAAAATATCATAATACCACTAAATTAGGACACACAAAATGCTTGGACATACTACAATCCTTCGACACAAGGCTGGCTCCAGTTTTATTTGCATGCTTGTGTAGTAGGAAAGAAATCAACATGATTCTTTTGCTCGTTTTGACACTGGCAACACATAGTTGATTGGACCGAGAAAGTGATGTTCAAGGATCGGCCTCTTCCACTCGTTTGCACATATTTTACTTTGCTAAATTCCCTGTCGCATAGAGCGCAACAACCGATACTGCAATTATTTCAATGAATCCTACAGAAATAGAGTGGCATGATATTTATGAATAAAGGCATAATAGTGCATGGACATTAACCTGTCCTTTAGCCACTGGAGATTGACAGAATCTGCTGCAAGGTATAAGCCAGCCTAGGAGAACCATCTTGTCCTAGAGCACCTGGATTCGTTTTGAATTATTAGCATAAAACATGCTCGCTGGCAGCAATCACAAATACACAATGTATATGTAACACAACCGCTAGACACTCTGCACTTTGTCAAATAATACTGGAGCAAAGCAGCTTGTGGGAGCAGGGATAGTAGTGTATAAATTAGACAGCAACATTTGCATGTTCACTGCATCATACCAAAATAATCTGACACGGTAACCAGTTTCACTTTGATCAATTGGAAGGAGTGGGGATTCAAAGACAATACTAATACTTTCAGGAAACAGAACATTATTGTTGGAAGCATTGTGCACCTTCGAATCCAACATAACCCAATAGGTGCAGCTAGAGAACCTGCATCCATCTGGGAGTAGAGAGAACAAAACAAATTAAAATAAATTCTAAAATTCGATGAAGAATTGGGGGAAGAGGAGGGAAAACTTCACAACGGGAAGACAAATTAGCGACCTATGCGTTAACCATGACCGGCAGAGAAGATTTTAGAAAAGAAAGGATGGGAGTCACTGGGTTTGGTTGCTCCCATGAAGGAGCAGCCGGGCTATGGAGATTATATGGACATTCATGGAGCATATGAGATACCCAGGCACTGCAACGAGAGCTGGTAATGTACACATCAATAACATGTATATCATATATACCTTTGTTGACGTTGGCCCCCTTTCTTGTCGGCCAGATACTTGGGGCAATTCCGCTTCCAGTGGCCAGTTCCCTTGCAATAGAAGCACTCAGTTTCCGATTTGGGTCCAACCTTGGGTTTCTTCATGGGAGGAGCAACTGCTTTGCCACTCTTCTTGAAGTTTCCCTTCTTTCCCTTGCTCTTCTTGAAACTAGTGGTTTTATTGACCATCAACACTTGATGCTCCTTCTGGATGTCTGACTCAGCGACTTTCAGCATCGCGAATAGCTCGGAGTCTGACTTGTTCATCCCTTGCATGTTATAGTTCAACACAAAGCTCTTGTAGCTAGGTGGTAGCAATTGACGAACTCTTTCATTGACCGCCTCTGGCGGGAGCTCAACTCCCAAGTCAGACAGACGGTTGTAATACCTAGGCATTCTGAGTATGTGCTCACTGACAGAGCCGTTCTCCTCCATTTTGCAGGCATAGAATTTATCGGAGGTCTCATACCACTCAATCCGGGCATTCTTCTCAAAAATAAAATTCAACTCCTGGAACATCTCATATGCTCCATGACGTTCGAAATGCCTGTGAAGTCCGGTTCTAAGCCATACAACATGGCGCACTGAACTATTTAGTAGTCATCAACACGCGACTGCCAGGCGTTTACAACGTCCACAGTCGCTGGAGGGAGTGGCGCACCAAGCGGTGCATCAAGGATATAAGACTTTTGGGCAGCCGTGAGGATAATCATCAGATTACGGGCCCAGTCCACAAAGTTGCTTCCATCATCTTTTAGCTTAGCTTTCTCTAGGAACACATTGAAATTTAGGGGGGCTACTGCGCGAGCCATTGATCTACAACATAATTTGCAAAGACAACTTAGACTATTGTTCAAGACAATGAGTTCAATTAATCATATTATCTAAGAACTCACTCAAATCAACATCCCTCCGGTTGTCCGAGTGTAACATGATCCAAATTCACCAACCCAAGTCCGATCATCACGTGAGATGAGGTGGTTTCAATGGTGAACATCTCCATGTTGATCATATCTACTATATGACTCATGTTCGACCTTTCGGTCTCTTGTGTTCCGAGGCCATGTTTGTACATGCTAGGCTCGTCAAGTTTAACCCAAGTGTTTCGCACGTGCAAAACTGGCTTGCACCCGTTGTATGCGAACGTAGAGTCTATCCCACCCGATCATCACGTGGTGCTTCAAAACGACGAACTTTCGCAACGGTGCACACCTGGGGAGAACACGATTTTTATCTTGAAATTTTAGTAAGGAATCACCTTATAATGCTACTGTCGTCCTAAGAAAAATAAGATGCATAAAAGGATTAACATCACATGCAAATCATAAGTGGCATGGTATGGCCATCATCTTGTGCTTTTGATCTCCATCTTGAAAGCACCGACATGATCTCGATCGTCACTGGCATGACACCATGATCTCCATCATCGTGTCGCCATCGGGGTTGTCACGCCAACCATGCTTCTACAACTGTTGCTACCATTTAGCGATAAAGTAAATCATTACATAGCCCTTAATGATTGACACGCATGTCATACAATAATTAAAGATAACCCTATGGCTCCTGCCGATTGCTGTATTCGTCGACATGCAAGTCGTGATAATCTATACAAAACATGATCATCTCATACATCAAATGTATCTCATCATGTCTTTGGCCATATCATATAACATCATACCCTTCAAAAAAAAGTTAGACGTACTCTACTTGCGTCCTCAACTTTGTTGTTGCATGTTTTACGTGGCCGCTATGGGTAACTAGTAAGTGAAGGGGAACGTTGCATGGAAAACAAAAAATTTCTATGCACACGCAAGATCTATCCATGGAAATGCATAACTACGAGAGGGGGAGAGCATCTACATACCCTTGTAGATCGCTAAGCGGAAGCGTTTATCTACGCAGTTGATGTAGTCATACACCTTCACGATCTGTCCCGATCAAGTACCGAACGTACGACACCTCCGCGTTCAGCACACGTTTAGCTCGATGATGTCCTCGCCTTCTTGATCCAGCAAGCGAGGTGAAGTAGTAGATGTGTTCCGGCAACATAATGGCGTGGTGAAGGAGTTGGTGAAATTATCTGCAGGGCTTCGCCAAGCACAACAGACGTGGACGGAGGAGGAACTAGAACTAGAGGGAGACGGGGCACCACACACGGCTTGGGGATCGTGGTGTGTGCTGCCCTCTCCCTCCTCTCATATATATAGGTGGGGGTGGAGGAGGCAACCCTAGGGTGCCCCCAAGGGGTGCCAGTGGCTGCCCTGGGTGCCTGCCCTGGCCGTTAATGTCGCTTGAAGCTACGTCAGTATTTCCCCAAAGAGGAAGGGATGATGCAGCACATCGGCGGTAGGTACTTCCCTCAGAAACGAAACCAAGGTTATCGAACCAGTAGGAGAACCAAGCAACACAACGTAAACAACCCCTGCACACAAATAACAACACCTCGCAACCCGACGTGTTAAAGGGGTCGTCAATACCTTTCGGGGTACGGCGCCAGAAATGGTGCGCGGACGGGAGAAAGTTGTAATAGACTTAAATAATAGATCGCAAATAAAATAAAGTGCAGCAAAGTATTTTTGTATTTTTGGTTTAATAGATCTGAATAAAAAGTGCAAAGGAAAAATAGATCGCAAGCAAATATATGAGAAAGAAGACCCCGGGGCCGTAGGTTTCACTAGTGACTTCTCTCGAGAAAAATAGCAAACGGTTGGTAAACAAATTACTGTTGGGCAATTGATAGAACCTCAAATAATTATGATGATATCCAGGCAATGATCATTACATAGGCATCACGTCCAAGATTAGTAGACCGACTCCTGCCTGCATCTACTACTATTACTCCACACATTGACCGCTACCCAGCATGCATCTAGTGTATTAAGTTCATGGAAAAAATGGAGTAATGCAATAAGAACGATGACATGATGTAGACAAGATCCATTTATCTATATGGAGGTAGATATAGATCCCGTCTTTTTATCCTTAGTAGCAACGATACATACGTGTCAGTTCCCTTTCTGTCACTGGGATCAACCACCGTAAGATCGAACCCACTACCGGGCACCTCTTCCCATTAAAAGATAAATAGATCAAGTTGGCCAAACAAAACCCAAATATCAAAGAAGAAATACGAGGCTATAAGAGATCATGCATATAAGAGATCAAAGAAACTCAAATAACTTTCATAGATATAAAAAGATATGACTGATCATAAACTCAAAGTTCATCAGATCCCAACAAACACACCGCAAAAAGAGTTACATCATATGGATCTCCAAGAGACCATTGTATTGAGAATTCAGTGAGAGAGAAAGCCATCTAGCTACTAACTACGGACTCGAAGGTCTACAAGGAACTACTCACGCATCATCGGAGAGGCACCAATGGAGGTGGTGAACCCCATCCGAGATGGTGTCTAGATTGGATCTGGTGGTTCTGGACTCTGCGGCGGCTGGATGAATATTTCGTCGATGCCTTTAGGGTTCTGGTATTTTTGGGGTATTTATAGAGCAAAGAGGCGGTCCGGGGGGCACCCAAGGTGGGCACAACCCACCAGGGCGCGCCTGGGCCTCCTGGCGCGCCCTGGTGGGTTGTGCCCCCCTCGGGGCACCCCCCAGGTGAAACCAGGGCCCATTGCCTTCCTTCTGGCCCATAAAAAATCATCATGGGGTTTTGTGGCATTTGGACTTCGTCTGATATTGATTTCCCGTGATGTAAAAAACATGGAAAAAACATCAACTAGCACTTGGCACTATGTCAATAGGTTAGTACCAAAAAATGATATAAAATGGCTATAAAATGATTATAAAACATCCGAGATTGATAATAAAATAGCATGAAACAATAAAAAATTATAGATACGTTGGAGACGTATCAGCATCCCCAAGCGTAACTCCTACTCGTCCTCGAGTAGGTAAGTGATAAAAATAGAATTTTTGATGTGGAGTGCTGTTCATCATGTCATATCATATTCTTTTCTTTATAGCATGGACATTTGGACTTTTATGTGATTCAAGGCGATAGTCTAGTTTTGACATAATAATTTAGATACTCAAGCATATCAACAAGCAACCATGTATTTCAAAATATCAACGCTAAAATAAGTTATCCCTAGCCAATCATGCTCAAACATTGATCCATTGATGAAACACACTCGAATATTAACTACACCCAACACTTAAGCACGATCATATTGCCTCCTAGTTGGTGCTTTTTATGGGAGAAGATGGAGACTCAAATTTCAAAATAAAAATCGCATAAAGTAAAATAAAGGCCCTTCGCAGAGGGAAGTAGGGATTTGTAGAGGTGCCAGAGCTCAAAGCAAAAGATTAGAGATAAATTTTTTTGGGAGGTGTATCCATCCCACCAACGAAAACGACTTAGAGTTCCCAACACTTTCCATGCTAGATATGCCATAGGCGGTTCCCAAATAGAAAATAAAGTTTATTCCTTTTTCCACCATACTTTCACTTTCCATGGCTAGCCGTATCCACGGGTGCCCTCCATACCAACACTTTCCAAGGAATTTATTACTTGACAACATAAAGTAAATTCATTTTTGCATTTCAGGACTGGGCATCCCTAAGAACTTCGCCTTACTCTCGTGCAATGACAAGTGAATAAACACTCATCTTGAGAATAACACGTCCAGCATGGAAAATATTAGCCAGCCGTTACGGTTCCGCGAGCGAAACAAACACACAAAAGAGAAGTTTATTTTGAAAATTAGAGATGGCACATGCAAATTTGCTTAGAACGGCAAAAGAATACCGCATATAGGTAGATATAGTGGACTCATATGGCAAAACTGGTTTAAAGCATTTTGGATGAACAAGTAGAGATCATACTTAGTGCAAAATGAAGGCTAGCAAAAGATTGGGAAGCGACCAACCAAGAGACGAATAATCTCATAAGCAAGCATTAAGCATAATTAACACCGAACAATGCACCACAAGTAGGATATAATTTTCATTGCATGATTATTGACTTTCGTGCATGCATAGGGAAACACAAACCTTAACACCAATATTCTTACTAGAGCACAATTACTCATCAACATAACTCACATATCACATCATCAGATCTCAAAACTATTACTAAGAATCAAGTTTATTTTGTCCAATGAACTTCGTGACATTTTTTTTCCTTTTCTTTATCCTTCTTGGATATCTATCACTTTGGGACTATTTTCATGTGTTGCTTTTCATAAGCTCAAACAAATATAAGTAAAGATCATGAGCATAACAAATTTTCTTTGTCCTAAAATAATTTAAGTGAAGCAAGAGAGAATTTCTTCAAAAAGTTTTACTAACTCTCAAATAAATCTAAGTGAAGCAAGAGAGCATTTCTTCAAAAATACTAAAGCACACCGTGCTAAAAAATATAAGTGAAGCACTAGAGCAAGTCCTAGCTCACAAAAGATTTAAGTGAAGCATAGAGAGCAATTCTAACAAGTCATGATATAATTTCGGCTCTCTCAAATAGGTGTGTCCAGCAAGGATTGATGACTTAAAACACAAAATAAAACAAGCAAAGACACATATCATAGAAGACGCTCCAAGCAAAACACATATCATGTGACGAATAAAAATATAGCCTCGAGTAAAATGCCGATAGTTGTTGGAAGAAAGCAGGGATGCCACTCGGGGGCATCACCAAGCTTAGTTGGTTGCTCATTTTTGGATAATAGCTTGGTATGTCGGCGCATCCCCAAGCTTAGGCTCTTACATCCTTCCTTCATCCATTGTAAGATAACCCAAAACTTGAAAACTTCAAGCACAGAAAACTCAACAAAACCTTCGTGAGATCCGTTAGTGTAAGAAAAATAAACCACTACTATAAGTGCTGTATCAAACCAATTCTTATTTTGTTCTTGTATTATATATACTGTATTCCAACTTTTCTATGGCAAAAACTCATCAGAGAAAACCATAGAGCCATCAAAATAAGCACACAACACAAAGAAAACAGAATCTGTCAAAACAGAACAGTCTGTAGAAATATGATTTGTTCGAATACTTCTGGAACTCCAAAAATTCTGAAAAACTAGGACAACCTGGATAATTTGTATATTGATCTTCTTCAAAAAGAATTAGCATTTATCACGTTCTGGTGAATTTAATAATTATTTTAGTGAGCACAAAGTTTCTGTCTTTTTAGCAAGATCAAACAACTATCACCCAAGAAGATCCTATTGGTTCTACTCGGCACAAACACTAATTAAAACACAAAAACACAATCATAACAATAGCATAATTGTGCAAACACTCAAGTACAGAAAGCGAAAAGCAAAAAATAAATTTTATTCATTGGGTTACCTCCCAACAAGCGCTATAGTTTTACGCCCTTGGCTAGGCATAAACCAAGGATCTAAGTTTTGTCATCCTTCTTCTTCTTAATTTTCTTGTTGGTATTTTTATCAGGAGGTTTTGTAAACACAACATAAAACATATTATCCATAGAAACTTTAGCATTCCTTAGTTGGTTTTCATCATAACCCCTTTGAGTTCCCGCACCAATCCAAGAATAGTGTTGATTAACATTATTAAAAACTTGTTGGATTATATCTAGAACGGGGACTTCCTTTTTAAGATTCTCATCAAAGATCTTATTATCCCCAAGCAAATGCCTTAGTGCATAGTCACTATTGTAAAGAATTTCATCAATCACGGGGTTTTCACGATTCATACCATAAAAACCAAAGATTTCCCTAGCTTCCCGAATTATGTAGTCAAACTCATTCATAAGAATGAGAGTGGCCAACTTTTTAGCCCTAGGATTCTTTATTTCGGGGAGCTCAAAGAACAATCTTTGCAAGGTAGGATGAGTACGAATAAATTTACTTTCAAGTTTCAGAACTAGTGCTAAAACAACATACGCATAAGATCTAGTAGTTTTAAGTATAGGAGCATCATCAAGACTTAGATTCCCAACACAATTGAAAAATTCTTGGATACGTTCTTTTCCCATAACGTTCCCTTGCCCCAAGATAAAAGCTTTAGCATCCAGATTGCCCGTACGTCCAATCTTAGGAGTCAGGCCATCATCTGTCGGTGCCATACCGAAATCACTCATGATTGCAAGCAAATGATAGATCTGACAAGAAAACGGCGAACGGAAAAAGAGAGGCGAATAAAACGGCAAATTTTTGTGAAGTGGGGGAGAGGAAAAGGAGAGGCAAATGGAAAATAATGTAAATTGCAAGGAGATGAGATTTTTGATTAGGAACCTGGTTATGATGAAGATCCTCCCCGGCAACGGCGCCAGAAATTCCTTTTGATGTCGCTTGAAGCTACGTCGGTATTTCCCCAAAGAGGAAGGGATGATGCAGCACAGCGACGGTAGGTATTTCCCTCATAAATGAAACCAAGGTTATCAAACCAGTAGGAGAACCAAGCAACACAACGTAAACAACCCCTGCACACAAATAACAACACATCGCAACCCGGCGTGTTAAAGGGGTTGTCAATCCCTTTTGGGGTACGGCGCCAGAAACGATGCGCGGACGGGAGAAAGTTGTAATAGATTGAAATAATAGATCGCAAATAAAATAAAGTGCAGCAAAGTATTTTTGTATTTTTGGTTTAATATATCTGAATAAAAAGTGCAAAGGAAAAATAGATCGCAAGCAAATATATGAGAAAGTGTGACGCCCCCGATTCAATCGTACACTAATCATACACGCAAACGTGTACGATCAAGATCAGGGACTCACGGGAAGATATCACAACACAACTCTAAAAATAAAATAAGTCATACAAGCATCATAATACAAGCCAGGGGTCTCGAGGCTCAAATACAAGTGCTCGATCATAGACGAGTCAGCGGAAGCAACAATATATGAGTACAGACATAAGTAAACAAGTTTGCCTTAAGAAGGCTAGCGCAAACTGGGATACAGATCGAAAGAGGCGCTGGCCTCCTGCCTGGGATCCTCCTAAACTACTCCTGGTTGTTGGCGGACCGAACGTAGTAGTAGGCACCTCCGGTGTAGTAAGAGTCATCGTCGACGGTGGCGTCTGGCTCATGGGCTCCAGCATCTGGTTGCGACAACTAGGTAGAAGGGAAAGGGGGAAAAGAGGGAGAAAAGCAACCGTGAGTACTCATCCAAAGTACTCGCAAGCAAGGATCTACACTACATATGCATCGGTATATGTGTAAAGAGGCAATATCGGTGGACAGAACTGCAGAATGCCAGAATAAGAGGGGGATAGCTAGTCCTGTCGAAGACTACGCTTCTGGCCGCCTCCATCTTGAAGCATGTAGACGAGAGTAGATGGTACGTTCACCAAGTATCATCGGATAGCATAATCCTAACCCAACGATCCTCTCCTCGTCGACCTGTGAGAGAGCAATCACCGGGTTGTATCTGGCACTTGGAAGGGTGTGTTTTATTAAGTATCCGATTCTAGTTGTCATAAGGTCAAGGTACAACTCCGGGTCGTCCTTTTACCGAGGGACATGCCTATTCGAAAAGATAAACTTCCCTGCAGGGGTGCACCACATAACCCAACACGCTCGATCCTATTTGGCCGGGCACACTTTCCTGGGTCATGCCCGGCCTCGGAAGATCAACACGTCGCAGCCCTACCTAGGCTCAACAGAGAGGTCAGCACGCCGGTCTAAATCCTATGGCGCAGGGGTCTGGGTCCATCACCCATTGCACACCTGCACGTTGCGAGGGCGGCCGGTGAGCAGACCTAGCAACCTCCATTACAAAGGAAGTTGTGTTACGCGGTCCAAGCCGGCGTGCGCCGCTCAGTCGCTGACGTCAAGAAGGCTTCGGCTGATACCACGACGTCGAGTGCCCATAACTGTTCCCACGTAGCTGGTTAGTGCGTATAGGCCAGTGGCCAGATTCAGATCAAATACCAAGAACTCGTTAAGCGTGTTATTTTGAAGTAACCGCGGACGCCGACCAGGGCCAGGCCCACCTCTCACCTAGGCGGTCTCAACCTGCCCTGTCGCTCCGCCACAAAGATCCACCTAGAGGGCCGTCGGGACAAAGGTCCTTTCAGCCCCCAATCCGTGAATCACTCGCGGGTGCTCCACGAGCCGACCCGACTTTAGTCACCACATGTATCATGTATAAAGTATATAGTATATATCCGTGATCACCTCCCGAGTGATCACAGCCCGATAGTATAGCATGGCAGACGGACAAGAATGGTAGGGCCACTGATGGAATACTAGCATCCTATACTAAGCATGTAGGATTGCAGGTAAAGGTAACAACAGTAGTAGCAAGGACAGGCTATACATCAGGATAGGATTAACGACAAGCAGTAACATGCTACACTACTCTATTGCAAGCAGTAGAGAGAAGAATAGGCGATATCTGGTGATCAAGGGGGGGCTTGCCTGGTTGCTCTGGCAAGAAGGAGGGGTCGTCAACACCGTAGTCGATCGGGGGTCGCCGACGGTCTCGGGGTCTACCGGAAAGAAGTAACGGAGGGGGAACACAATAAATAACAGAGCAATCAATGCATCACAAAGCGTAACATGGCAATACGCGGTGCTAGAGGTGACCTAGCGCAGTAGTACGTGATACCGGTGAAGTGGGGAAACATCCGGGAAAGTATCCCCGGTGTTTCGCGTTTTCGGAAAGATGAACCGGAGGGGGAAAGTTGCGTGTTCACTATGCTAGGGATGTGTGGCTGACAAGCAGACTGCATATTCGGATTCGTCTCGGTATTTTGATGTAACGCCCGGATAATCAAGCTACAGTAATCCCACGCTAATGGTGCCACGTCACCATAGTTACTGTTGCTAATCTACCGTTAGGTCCAACCGTTTCAAAATTCAAATTTAAATTAATGTCGACAATAAAAGTTTTTCAAAATTTAAAACAAAAATGTTCGGGAGATGCCAAATAAGGCATAGTTAATTATGGTGAAGTAAACACATTTTTAGAGAATGCCTAAATATTTTAAAATGATGTAAAACAAAAAAGAAAATAAATAAAAGAAAGAAAATACAAAAGAGAAAACAGCAGAAAAAAAGAGAGGAAGAAACCCCCCCACTGGGCCATCTGTGGCCCAGCTGGCCAGCCCAACTGGGCAAGGGCCCAGCCGGCCGGCCCACCCCGCCCCCACTCCCTTATCCACTACCCCACCCACTCCACCGACACCCCCACTCCCCCCACGAAAAGATCTCCTCCCCCCTCCCCCGATTGGATCGGGATCGAGGGAAGGAGGCCACCGACGCCGTCGCCCGTCGTCGCCAGGAGACCACGCCGCCACGCCGGAGCTCCTCCACCGGCCTGCTTCCTCCCCCCCGGCCTGCTCCCACGTCGCCGTCGTCCCCGTCCCCCACCTCGAGCCCCGCTGCCACTCCCCTACGGCCACAATGAGCCGCACCCCTCCCCTCTCTCCCTCGCCCCGTGCTCGTCCCCTCCCCTGCTCGCCGCGGTCGCCGCGCCCCGCGCACGCGCTCGGCCGCGCTCACCGCCGCGCCCGCACCTCGCGCGTGGCCGCCCCCTGCTCACCCCGCGCCCCCTTCGCTCCCCCCGCTCTCCCTCTACGCGCTCGCGCCCTTCTGGCTCGGCCACGACCCTCCTCCTCCACGCGCGGCCGTGCCCGCCGCCGGCAGGCCGTCCTGGCCACTGGCCTCGCCCTGCACCACTGGGCCGCGCACGTCTCCCGTCGCCTCCGCCGCTCGCCCCCGCGCACGTCGACGCGTCACCGCCGCCCGGCCCGCGCACTGGCCGCACCGCGGCCGGCCTCTGCCGTGGCCGGCGTCGCCGCCCCCTGGTGGCCTCGGGCGCACACGGGCGCCCACGCCCGCACCGGCCACCCGCGCCCCCGCTTTGGCCCCCTGGGCCACTGCCAGGTGGGGCCTCGCCCCCCTGAGCCACTGCCCCTGGGCCCGAACCCCCTTGGGCCACATACAGGTGGGCCCCTGCGCCCAGAGAACGTTAAAAAATGATTTAAAATAAAAATAAAATAATAATAATAAATAAATAAATAAATAAATAAAGAAAAATAAGAAAAATAAAACAAATAATAAAAATGAATTAATTAACTAAATTAATTAAGTTAATTAATCCTGTTTAAATTAATCTAATTAGTTAGTTAATTTAATTAAACAGTAGTTAATTAGCTAACAGCCCCTGACAGGTGGGACCCACCTGTCAGGTTGACCAGGTCAACGGTCAATGTTGACTGCTGACGTCAGCATGACATCATGCTGATGTCATAAATCCAAATTTTGAATTAGATTAAATAATTAATTAAATTCCAGAAATTAATAAATTCTTTTGAAAATCATATCTTTTAATCCGTAACTCGGATGGAAATACTTTGTACATGAAAGTTGCTCAGAACGACGAGACGAATCCGGATACGCAGTCCGTTCGTCCACCACACATCCCTAACCTATCGAACTCGCAACTTTCCCCCTCCGGTCCGTCTGTCCGAAAACGCAAAACATCAGGAATACTTTCCCGGATGTCCCCCCCCTTCGCCGGTACCACCTACTGTCGCCATAGGACACACCTCGCACTGTTCATTGTCATGTCACGCATCGTCATGCTTATGTTTGCATTGTATTTACTGTTTCTTCCCCCCTCTTCTCTCTGATAGACTACGAGACCGACACTGCTGCTGCCTAGTTCGACTACGGAGTTGACGACCCCTCCTACTTGCCAGAGCAACCAGGCAAGCCCCCCCCCGTGATCACCAGATATCACCTATTCTTCTCTATACTGCTTGCATTAGAGTAGTGTAGCATGTTACTGCTTTCCGATATCCTATCCTGATGCATAGCCTATCCTTGCTACTACTTTTGTTACCTTTACCTGCAATCCTACATGCTTAGTATAGGATGCTAGTTTTCCATCAGTGGCCCTACATTCTTGTCCGTCTGCTGTGCTATACTATCGGGCCGTGATCACCTGGGCGGTGATCACGGGTATATACTTATATACTCTATACATGATACCTGTGGTGACTAAAGTCGGGTCGGCTCGTAGGAGTACCCGCAAGTGGATCTTTGTGGCGGAGCGACAGGGCAGGTTGAGACCGCCTAGGTGAGAGGTTGGCCTGGCCCTGGACGGCGTCCGCGGTTACTTCGACATAACACGCTTAATGAGTTCTTGGTATTTGATTTGAGTCTGGCCATTTGGTCTATACGCACTAACCAGCTACGCGGGAACAGTTATGGGCACTCGACGTCGTGGTATCAGCCGAAGCTCTTTTTGACGTCAGCGACGGAGCGGCGCGCGCCGGATTGGACTGGAACGCCACTAGGCTAGGTCTGCTTCCGGCCGCCCTCGCAACGTGCAGGTGTGCAATGGGCGATGGGCCCAGACCCCTGCGCGTATAGGATTTAGACCGGCGTGTTGACCTCTCTGTTGAGCCTAGGTGGGGCTGCGACGTGTTGATCTTCCGAGGCCGGGTATGACCCAGAAAAGTGTGTCCGGCCAAATGGGATCGAGCGTGTTGGGTTATGTGGTGCACCCCTGCAGGGAAGTTTATCTATTCGAATAGCCGTGTCCCTCGGTAAAAGGACGACCCGGATTTGTACCTTGACCTTATGACAACTAGAACCGGATACTGAATAAAATACACCCTTCCAAGTGCTAGATACAACCCGGTGATCGCTCTCTAACAGGGTGACAAGGAGGGGATCGCCGGTAGGATTATGCTATGCGATGCTACTTGGAGGACTTCAATCTACTCTCTTCTACATGCTGCAAGATGGAGATGGCCTGAAGCGTAGTCTTTGACAGGATTAGCTATCCCCCTCTTATTCTGGCATTCTGTAGTTCAGTCCACTGATATGCCCCTTTACACATATACCCATGCATATGTAGTGTAGCTCCTTGCTTGCGAGTACTTTGGATGAGTACTCACGGTTGCTTCTCTCCCTCTTTCCCCCCTTTCCTTTCTATCTGGTTGTCGCAACCAGATGCTGGAGTCCAGGAGCCAGACGCCACCGTCGGCGACGACACCTACGACACTGGAGGTGCCTACTACTACGTGCAGCCCGCTGACGACGACCAGGAGTAGTTAGGAGGATCCCACGCAGGAGGCCTGCGCCTCGTTCGATCTGTATCCCAGTTTGTGCTAGCCTTCTTAAGGCAACTTGTTTAACTTATGTCTGTACTCAGATATTGTTGCTTCCGCTGACTCGTCTGTGATCGAGCACTTGAATTCGAGCCCTTGAGGCCCCTGGCTTGTATTATGATGCTTGTATGACTTATTTATGTTTTAGAGTTGTGTTGTGATATCTTCCCGTGAGTCCCTGATCTTGATCGTACACATTTGCGTGCATGATTAGTGTACGGTCAAATCGGGGGCGTCACAAGTTGGTATCAGAGCCAGGTTTCGATCCTGGGACCTGTGGGTTATGGGCCCACCACGCTTCCGCTGCTGTCATTCATGCGCTGAAGTAGTGGCGACATTACCTTCTCGGTAATCGTTGCGAGATCTTCACTGACCACCAAAGTTTGAAGTATCTGTTTACTCAGCCAGACCTGAACCTCCGTCAGCAGAGATGGATGGAGCTTGTTGCAGACTTTGACTTGGGTATTTCCTATACGCCAGGCAAGGCTAATGTAACGGCTGATGTCTTGAGCCGCAAGTCTTACTGCAACCACCTCCAGGTTCACAAAGTTCAGGCCTCGCTTGTTGAAGAATTCAGGAAGCTGAACCTCCATATTGTTCCTCCGGGTGCACTCGCTCCCCCTCCTAAGGAGTTTGGCAAGGTGAACCTCCACGTTGTTACCCAGGGTTCCCTCAATATCCTAGTTGCTAAACCAGATCTCGTGGACAGCATCAAAAGGCTACAGAAGTATGACTCTGAAGCCCACAAGATTAAGCGCTACCTCGCAGAAGGAAAGCCCTCATTCTTCACTATTGCTGAAGATGGCACCTTATACTTCAAGGGCCGCCTAGTGGTGCCATGTGCAGAGAAAAACCTGGATATGACACAGGAAGTTATGAAAGAAGCTCATGATACGCCTCTATGTATCCACCCTGGTAGTACAAAGATGTACCAAGACATCCGTCAGAGATTCTGGTGGTCTAATATGAAGCAAGACATTGCTCGTTATGTTGCTGAGTGTGACGTTTGCCGTCGTATCAAAGCAGAACATCAAAGGCCTGCTGGAACTCTGCAACCTATCTCTATTCCTGAATGGAAATGGGACCATGTTGAGATGGACTTCGTCACTGGATTTCCCAAATCACAGAAAGGTAATGATGCTATTCTTGTCGTCATTGACCGGCTTTCCAAAGTTGCACATTTCCTGGCGGTCAAAGAAACGATCACTGCTAGTCAGTTGGCAACGCTCTATATGTCCAGGATTGTTTCGCTCCACGGTATTCCATTGGTTATCAGCTCAGACCGTGGCAGCTTATTCACTTCAAGATTCTGGGCAAGTTTTCAAGAAGCTATGGGAACTCATCTGTCATTCAGTACTGCGTTTCATCCTCAGTCGCAAGGGCAAGTTGAACGCGTCAACCAAGTTCTCGAAGACATGCTTCGAGCTTGTGTTATTTCCTTCGGCAAGAAATGGGAGGAATCTCTCCCGTATGCTGAGTTCTCTTATAATAATAGCTATCAAGCTAGTCTGAAGATGGCCCCCTTCGAAGTGTTATATGGACGAAAGTGCCGAACCCCTCTGAACTGGTCAGAAACTGGGGAACGTCCACTCTTCGGTCCGGATATTATCCAACATGCCGAAGAACAAGTCCGCATTATTCGTGAGAATCTCAAGACTGCTCAGTCACGTCAGAAGAGTCAGTATGACCGTCATCATAAAGACATGGTCTATCAACCTGGCGAAAAGGCTTATCTTCGAGTCACACCAATGAAGGGTGCTCACCGCTTTGGAATCAAGGGCAAACTAGCTCCTCGATATATTGGCCCATTCACTATTCTCGAAAGGCGTGGAAAAGTGGCATACCAACTGGAGCTTCCACCGAACCTTTCTCAGGTTCACGATGTGTTCCATGTGTCACAGCTCCGCCGTTGCTTCAAGGACCCAATCCGAGCAGTGGATCATGAAGTGCTCGAATTGCAGCAGGACCTCTCCTATAAGGAGCATCCGGTCCGCATTCTCGACCAAGCTGAACGCCGCACACGTCAGAAGGCGATCAAGTTTCTCAAAGTCCAGTGGTCGCACCATTCTGAAGATGAGGCCACTTGGGAACGCGAGGATCGCCTGCGTGATGAATACCCCGCACTGTTTCCTTCTACCTCCTAAATCTCGGGACGAGATTTCTTGTAGTGGAGGAGTTTTGTAACGCCCGGATAATCAAGCTACAGTAATCCCACGCTAATGGTGCCACGTCACCATAGTTACTGTTGCTAATCTACCGTTAGGTCCAACCGTTTTAAAATTCAAATTTAAATTAATGTCGACAATAAAAGTTTTTCAAAATTTAAAACAAAAATGTTCGGGAGATGCCAAATAAGGCATAGTTAATTATGGTGAAGTAAACACATTTTTAGAGAATGCCTAAATATTTTAAAATGATGTAAAACAAAAAAGAAAATAAATAAAAGAAAGAAAATACAAAAGAGAAAACAAACAGAAAAAAGAGAGGAAGAAACCCCCCCCACTGGGCCATCTGTGGCCCAGCTGGCCAGCCCAACTGGGCAAGGGCCCAGCCGGCCGGCCCACCCCGCCCCCACTCCCTTATCCACTCCCCCACCCACTCCACCGACACCCCACTTCCCCCACGAAAAGATCTCCTCCCCCCTCTCCCCCGATTGGATCGGGATCGAGGGAAGGAGGCCACCGACGCCGTCGCCCGTCGTCGCCAGGAGACCACGCCGCCACGCCGGAGCTCCTCCACCGGCCTGCTTCCTCCCCCCCACCGGCCTGCTCCCACGTCGCCGTCGTCCCTGTCCCCCCACCTCGAGCCCCGCTGCCACTCCCCTACGGCCACAGTGAGCTGCGCCCCTCCCCTCTCCCCCTCGCCCCGTGCTCGTCCCCTCCCCTGCTCGCCGCGGTCGCCGCGCCCCGCGCGCGCTCGGCCGTGCTCACCGCCGCGTCCGCACCTCGCTCGTGGCCGCCCCCTGCTCACCCCGCGCCCCTTCGCCCCCCCGCTCTCCCTCTACGCTCTCGCGCCCTTCTGGCTCGGCCACGGCCCTCCCCCTCCACGCGTGGCCGTGCCCGCCGCCGGCAGGCCGTCCTGGCCACTGGCCTCGCCCTGCACCACTGGGCCGCGCACGCCTCCCCTCGCCTCCGCCGCTCGCCCCCGCGCACGTCGACGCGTCACCGCCGCCCGGCCCGCGCACTAGCCGCACCGCGGCCGGCCTCTGCCGTGGCCGGCGTCGCCGCCCCCCTGGTGGCCTCGGGCGCACACGGGCGCCCACGCCCGCACCGGCCACCCGCGCCCCCGCTTTGGCCCCCTGGGCCACTGCCAGGTGGGGCCTCGCCCCCCTGAGCCACTGCCCCTGGGCCCGAACCCCCTTGGGCCACAGACAGGTGGGCCCCTACGCCTAGAGAACGTTAAAAAAATGATTTAAAAGAAAAATAAAAAAATTAAAAAATAACAATAATAATATATAAATAAATAAATAAATAAAGAAAAATAATCAAAATAAAACAAATAATAAAAATAAATTTAATTAATTAATTAATTAATTAAGTTAATTAATCCTATTTAAATTAATCTAATTAGTTAGTTAATTTAATTAAACAGTAGTTAATTAGCTAACAGCCCCTGACAGGTGGGACCCACCTGTCAGGTTGACCAGGTCAACGGTCAACGTTGACTGCTGATGTCAGCATGACATCATGCTGATGTCATAAATCCAAATTTCGAATTAGATTAAATAATTAATTAAATTCCAGAAATTAATAAATTCATTTGAAAATCATATCTTTTAATCCGTAACTCGGATGGAAATACTTTGTACATGAAAGTTGCTCAGAACGACGAGACGAATCCGGATACGCAGTCCGTTCGTCCACCACACATCCCTAACCTATCGAACTCGCAACTTTCCCCCTCCGGTCTGTCTGTCCGAAAACGCAAAACATCGGGAATACTTTCCCGGATGTTCCCCCCCTTCGCCGGTACCACCTACTGTCGCGTTAGGACACACCTCGCATTGTTCATTGTCATGTCACGCATCGTCATGCTTATGGTTGCATTGTATTTACTGTTTCTTCCCCCCTCTTCTCTCCGGTAGACTACGAGACCGACACTGCTGCTGCCTAGTTCGACTACGGAGTTGACGACCCCTCCTACTTGCCAGAGCAACCAGGCAAGCCCCCCCCCTTGATCACCAGATATCGCCTATTCTTCTCTATACTGCTTGCATTAGAGTAGTGTAGCATGTTACTGCTTTCCAATATCCTATCCTGATGCATAGCCTATCCTTGCTACTACTGTTGTTACCTTTACCTGCAATCCTACATGCTTAGTATAGGATGCTAGTTTTCCATCAGTGGCCCTACATTCTTGTCCGTCTGCTGTGCTATACTATCGGGCCGTGATCACCTGGGCGGTGATCACGGGTATATACTTATATACTCTATACATGATACCTGTTGTGACTAAAGTCGGGTCGGCTCGTAGGAGTACCCGCAAGTGGATCTTTATGGCGGAGCGACAGGGCAGGTTGAGACCGCCTAGGTGAGAGGTGGGCCTGGCCCTGGACGGCGTCCGTGGTTACTTCGACATAACACGCTTAATGAGTTCTTGGTATTTGATCTAAGTCTGGCCATTTGGTCTATACGCACTAACCAGCTACGCGGGAACAGTTATGGGCACTCGACGTCGTGGTATCTGCCGAAGCTCTTTTTGACGTCAGCGACGGAGCGACGCGCGCCGGATTGGACTGGAACACCACTAGGCTAGGTCTGCTTCCGGCCGCCCTCGCAACGTGCAGGTGTGCAATGGGCGATGGGCCCAGACCCCTGCGCGCATAGGATTTAGACCGGCGTGTTGACCTCTCTGTTGAGCCTAGGTGGGGCTGCGACGTGTTGATCTTCCGAGGCCGGGTATGACCCAGAAAAGTGTGTCCGGCCAAATGGGATCGAGCGTGTTGGGTTATGTGGTGCACCCCTGCAGGGAAGTTTATCTATTCGAATAGCCGTGTCCCTCGGTAAAAGGACGACCCGGAGTTGTACCTTGACCTTATGACAACTAGAACCGGATACTGAATAAAATACAACCTTCCAAGTGCCAGATACAACCCGGTGATCGCTCTCTAACAGGGCGACGAGGAGGGGATCGCCGGGTAGGATTATGCTATGCGATGCTACTTGGAGGACTTCAATCTACTCTCTTCTACATGCTGCAAGATGGAGATGGCCTGAAGCGTAGTCTTCGACAGGATTAGCTATCCCCCTCTTATTCTGGCATTCTGCAGTTCAGTCCACTGATATGCCCCTTTACACATATACCCATGCATATGTAGTGTAGCTCCTTGCTTGCGAGTACTTTGGATGAGTACTCACGGTTGCTTCTCTCCCTCTTTTCCCCCTTTCCTTTCTATCTGGTTGTCGCAACCAGATGCTGGAGTCCAGGAGCCAGACGCCACCGTCGACGACGACACCTACGACACTGGAGGTGCCTACTACTACGTGCAGCCCGCTAACGACGACCAGGAGTAGTTAGGAGGATCCCAGGGAGGAGGCATGCGCCTCGTTCAATCTGTATCCCAGTTTGTGCTAGCCTTCTTAAGGCAACTTGTTTAACTTATGTCTGTACTCAGATATTGTTGCTTCCGCTGACTCGTCTGTGATTGAGCACTTGTATTCGAGCCCTCGAGGCCCCTGGCTTGTATTATGATGCTTGTATGACTTATTTATGTTTTAGAGTTGTGTTGTGATATCTTCCCGTGAGTCCCTGATCTTGATCGTACACATTTGCGTGCATGATTAGTGTACGGTCAAATCGGGGGCGTCACATTTGAGCAACTTTCATGTACAAAGTATTTTCATCCGAGCTACGGTTTATTTTCTATGATTTATTAAAATTTTAGGCATTTTTTAAATTTATTTAATTGTTTAAATCGAACATTATCCAGAATAGTGAAAGGTGATGTCAGCATGACATCACCATGACGTCAGCAGGTCAAACCAAGCTGACCAGAGTCAAACTTGGCCCGTGGGTCCAATGGGACCCACCTGTCATTGAGACAGAGGTGAAATAGGGTTTGTTTTAAACTAATTAGGATTAGTTAAGTGTGGGCCCCATTAGTCAGTGACATATTAGTGTGTTAATTAACTAATTAGGTTAATTAATCAGGGTTAATTAATTACTTAATCAATATATTATTTATTATTTTTGTTTTTGTTTTTTATTATTTTTATAATTCTTTTTTTTCTGAAGGCGGGCCCTACGTGTCATAGACAGAAGGGCCTACCGGGCAGGGTTAGCGGGTAGCGGGCACTGGCGAAATGGGGCGAAGCCCCGAGGTGCGGGTGTAGCCCGCCGAGGCGGCGCGGGCGCCGGCGGCCAGGGGCCACACAAGCGCCGGCCGGAACAGGACGACGGGGTGGAGGGGACCGGAGCCGTGGGCGCTCGAGCGGGACTGGCCGGAGCTGCGATTCCAGGGGGTGTGCAGGCGAGGCAAGGAGGGGCGTGGGGCGAGGTCGGGCCACGACGGCTGCGGGAATCCAGGGACGCGGGCGCCAGACGCAGGCACGGGGGCGACGGCCACGACACGAGTGGGCAGGGGTGGTCGCGGTGGCGCAGAGCAGGCAGGGGTGGTCGCGGGCGTGCGGCTGGAGGCGAGCCGTGGCGGACGGGCGCGACGCAGTTGGGAGCTGGCGCTGGGAGACGAGGCGCGGCGCGTGCTAGGTCGAGGGAGCGAGCCTGGCGCGACCCTGGGTAGTAGCAGGCGTGGGCGAACGTGCTCGTGCGGGAGCGCGCTGGTGGCGACAGCGCGCGGCGGTGGTACTTCGGATCGACGCCTCCGGCGTCCAATTGGGCGACCGCGAGGTCCTAAGGGCAGCGGGCGTCGAGAGAGAGGGGAGGAAGCGAGGGCTCACATTGAGCCTGTAGAGGTGCAAAGTGGGCTCGGGGGAGGCTCGGCGGCGACGAAATCGGCGACGGCGTGTGGTGGCCGTCAGTTGAGGAAGACGACGTAGGGGACGATGCAGAGGCATTCCTGCTCGGGTGATTCGTCGGGGAGGAAGAGGAAGTCGGAGCGGTCCGGCGAGGGGTGCTGGTCGGCGACGTGGCTCCGGGCGACGACGAGGGCGTCGGGTCAAGTCCATGCTCCCGATCTCGATCCAGATCAGGGGGGAGAGAGTGAGTGGGGGAGTGGGTGCGCTGGGGGTTAGGGTTAGGCTGCGGGTGGGGTTATCCAGCCGGGGGTGGGCCAGCTGGGCCGCATGGGTGGCCAGCTAGGCCTATTGGCCCAGTTGGCCGGGGGTGTCCTTTTCTTTCTATTTTTATTTTGTTTTGTCTTTCTCTTTTCTTATTTTTTTTGTTGTTTTGTTTTAGATACACATTAATTTTAGTTTAGTAAAATATGATAACAACTCCTAAAATAATGTTTCAGAACCACCCACTATCATAGAAGTTTTACCCCGAAATAAATTAGTTTAGAGTTTTATTAATTGAAAAAGGTATTTACTTAATTGTTTTTGTTACTGTTCAAATCACTTTAGAGTATTAAAGCATTATATAAAAGTGTGGTTTCTTCGCCATAATTACCTACGCATTATTTGGGTCACTCCGAACATTTTAGTTTTAATATTTGAAAAGCTTTATTGTTTGCTTGATTTTGAATTTGGATTTGAATCGATTTCGAAATAATGCGAGATTAGCAACAGTAATTGAGGTGACACGGCATCATTAGCAGAGGTTACTGTAGCTTGATTATCCGGGCATCACAATTCTCCTCCACTACAAGAAATCTCGTCCCGAGATTTAAGAGGTAGAGAAGGGGGGAGGTCTAGTTACGAAATTCTAACGGATCTTCTCGGCCTTGGTTGCTCTTCTCGAAGAGGTCGATTCATTACATTGACGTGTTCATTTCTCTGCTTCAGGTCATCATGGTGAAGTCGTCCTTTTCTTCGGGAACTCCCACGTACTTACGAAAAGGTATGGGGCAACTCGGCTATGACAGAATGCTTATGAGGGAAACAATCTGGGGGTTAACCCATGAATGAGCATATGAGTATCTCTTGAGTTGAACATATAAAATACATCGAGAGTAAGGTACGAAGGTACAATAAGAGGTTCCAAGCGGATAGATAGTCGCTCGAAGTCTGAACCAGAGTGGGAAAGGGGTTCAGAGCAGCGAGAGTAAGTATTGCGTCTGATACCAGAATAGTGTTGGGGAACGTAGCAGAAATTCAAAATTTTCTACGCATCACCAAGATCAATCTATGGAGTAATCTAGCAACGAGGGGAAGGGGAGTGAATCTACATACCCTTGTAGATCGCGATGCGGAAGCGTTGCAAGAACGCGGATGAGGGAGTCGTACTCGTAGCGATTCAGATCGCGGTTGATTCCGATCTAAGCACCGAAAGAACGGTGCCTCCGCGTTCAACACACGTGCAGCCCGGTGACGTCTCCCACGCCTTGATCCAGCAAGGAGAGAGGGAGAGGTTGGGGAAGACTCCATCCAGCAGCAACACGACGGCATGGTGGTGGTGGAGGAGCGTGGCAATCCCGCAGGGCTTCGCCAAGCACCGCGGGAGAGGAGGAGGAAGAAGAGGGGTAGGGCAGCACCAAAAAGAGACTTTCTCGTGTCTGTATGGCAGCCCAAACGTCAAGTATATATAGGGGGGAAGGGGGCTGCGCCCCCTTTAGGGTTTCCACCCTCAAGAGGAGGCGGCCAGCCCTAGATCCCATCAAGGGGGGCGGCCAAGGGGAGGAGAGGGGGAGGCGCCCCACTAGATGGGCCCTAAGGCCCATCTGGACCTAGGGTTTGCCCCCTCCCACTCTCCCATGCGCCTGGGCCTTGGTGGGGGGGCGCACCAGCCCACCTGGGGCTGGTCCCCTCCCACACTTGGCCCACGCAGCCTTCTGGGGCTGGTGGCCCCACTTGGTGGACCCCCGGGACCCTCCCGGTGGTCCCGGTACATTACCGATTTCACCCGAAACTTTTCCGGTGACCAAAACAGGACTTCCCATATATAAATCTTTACCTCCGGACCATTCCGGAACTCCTCGTGACGTCCGGGATCTCATCCGGGACTCCGAACAACATTCGGTAACCACGTACATGCTTTCCCTATAACCCTAGCGTCATCGAACCTTAAGCGTGTAGACCCTACGGGTTCGGGAACCATGCAGACATGACCGAGACGTTCTCCGGTCAATAACCAACAGCGGGATCTGGATACCCATGTTGGCTCCCACATGTTCCACGATGATCTCATCGGATGAACCACGATGTCGGGGATTCAATCAATCCCGTATTCAATTCCCTTTGTCTAACGGTATGTTACTTGCCCGAGATTCGATCGTCGGTATCCCTATACCTTGTTCAATCTCGTTACCGGCAAGTCTCTTTACTCGTTCCGTAACTCACATCATCCCGTGATCAACTCCTTGGTCACACTGTGCACATTATGATGATGTCCTACCGAGTGGGCCCAGAGATACCTCTCCGTTTACACGGAGTGACAAATCCCAGTCTCGATTCGTGCCAACCCAACAGACACTTTCGGAGATACCCGTAGTGCACCTTTATAGCCACCCAGTTACGTTGTGACGTTTGGTACACCCAAAGCATTCCTACGGTATCCGGGAGTTGCACAATCTCATGGTCTAAGGAAGTGATACTTGACATTAGAAAAGCTCTGAGCAAACGAACTACACGATCTTGTGCTAGGCTTAGGATTGGGTCTTGTCCATCACATCATTCTCCTAATGATGTGATCCCGTTATCAACGACATCCAATGTCCATGGTCAGGAAACCGTAACCATCTATTGATCAACGAGCTAGTCTCCTAGAGGCTTACTAGGGACATGGTGTTGTCTATGTATCCACACATGTATCTGAGTTTCCTATCAATACAATTCTAGCATGGATAATAAACGATTATCATGAACAAGGAAATATAATAATAACCTATTTATTATTGCCTCTAGGGCATATTTCCAACAGTCTCCCACTTGCACTAGAGTCAATAATCTAGTTCACATCACCATGTGATTAACACTGACAGGTCACATCACCATGTGACCAACACCCAAGAGTTTACTAGAGTCAACAATCTAGTTCACATCTCTATGTGATTAACACTCAATGAGTTCTGGTTTGATCATGTTATGCTTGTGAGAGAGGTTATTAGTCAACGGGTCTGAACCTTTCAGATTCGTGTGTGCTTTACGAATATCTATGTCATCTTTGTGGATGCTACCACGCGCTATTTGGAGCCATTTCAAATAATTGCTCTACTATACGAATCCGGTTTACTACTCAGAGTCATCCGGATTAGTGTCAAAGTTCGCATCGACGTAACCCTTTACGACGAACTCCTTTCCACCTCCATAATCGAGAAAATTCCTTAATCCACTAGGTACTAAGGATAAGTTCGACCGCTGTCATGAGATCCTTTCCCGGATCACCATTGTACCCTCTTGACCAACTCATGGCAAGGCACACTACATGTGCGGTACACAGCATAGCATACTATAGAGCCTACGTCTAAAGCATAGGGGACGACCTTCGTCCTTTCTCTATCTTCTGCTGTGGTCAGGTCTTGAGTCTCACTCAATACTCACACCTTGTAACACAGCCAAGAACTCCTTCTTTGCTGATCTATTTTGAACTCTTTCAAAATCATGTCAAGGTGTGCTGTCTTTTGAAAGTATCATCAGGCGTCTTGATCTATCTCTATGGATCTTGATGCCCAATATGTAAGTAGCTTTATCCAGGTCTTCCTTTGAAAAACTCCTTTCAAACAACCCTTTATGCTTTCCAGAAATTTTACATCATTTCGGATCAACAATATGTCATTCACATATACTTATCAGAAATGTTGTAGCGCTCCCACTCACTTTATTGTAAATACAAGTTTCTAACAAACTTTGTATAAACCCAAAAACTTTGATCACCCCATCAAAGCGTATATTCTGACTCCGAGATGCTTGCTCTAATCCATGGAAGGATCGCTGGAGCTAGCATACCTTTTAGCATCCTTAGGATCGACAAAACCTTTCTGATTGTATCACATACAACCTTTCCTTACGAAAACTGGTAAGGAAACTTGTTTTGACATCCATCTGCCAGATTTCATAAATGTAGCTAATGCTAACATGATTCCGACGGACCTAAGCATCGCTACGGATGAGAAAAACTCATCGTAGTCAACTCCTTGAACTTGTGAAAATACTCTTTGCCACAAGTCGAGCTTCATAGACGGTAACATTACCGTCCACGTCCGTCTTCTTCTCAAAGATCCATTTATCTCGGATTTCATGGCTCTTAACCATTTGTCGGAATATGGGCCCACCATCGCTTCTCCATAGCTCGTAGGTTCATTGTTGTCTAGCAACATGACTTCCAAAACAGGATCACGTACCACTCTGAAGTAGTACGCATCCTCGTCGTCCTACGAGGTTTGGTAGCGACTTGATCCAAAGTTTCATGATCACTATCATGAGCTTCCACTTCAATTGGTGTAGGTGCCATAGGAACAACTTCCTGTGCCCTGCTACACCCTAGTTGAAGTGACGGTTCAATAACCTTATCAAGTCTCCACCATCCTCCCACTCAATTCTTTCGAGAGAAACTTTTCCTCGAGAAAGGACTTATTGCTAGAAGCAATTACTTTTGCTTCCAGATCTGAAATAGGAGGTATACCCAACTGTTTTGGGTTTTCTATGAAGATGCATTTATCCGCTTTGGGTTCGAGCTTATCAGCCTGAAACATTTTTCACATAAGCGTCGCAGCCCCAAACTTTTAAGAAACGACAACTTAGGTTTCTATAAACGGTGTCGTCTCAACGGAATTGCGTGGTGCCCCTTTTTAAAGTGAATGCGGTTGTCTCTAATGCCTAACCCATAAACGATAGTGGTAATTTGATAAGAAACATCATGGTATGCACCATATCCAATAGGGTGTAGTTATGATGTTCGGACACACCATCACACTATGGTGTTCCAGGCGGTATTAATTGTGAAACACTTTCCACAATGTCTTAATTGTGTGCCAAACTCGTAACTCAGATATCTCTATGATCATATCATAGACATTTTATCCTCTTGTCACGACAATCTTCAACTTCACTCTGAAATTACTTGAACCTTTCAATAATTCAGACTAGTGTTTCATCAAGTAAATACACTCAGCATCTACTCAAATTATCTGTGAAGTAAGAACATAACGATATCCACTGCATGCCTCAGCACTCATTGGACTGCGTACATCAAAATGTATTACTTCCAATAAGTTGCTCTCTTGTTCCATCTTACTGAAAACGAGGACTTTCAGTCATCTTGCCCATGTGGTATGATTTGCATGTCTCAAGTGATTCATAATCAAGTGAGTCTAAACGATCCATCTGCATGGAGTTTCTTCATGCATATATACCAATAGACATGGTTCGCATGTCTCAATCTTTTCAAAATGAGTGAGTCCAAAGATCCATCCACATGGAGCTTCCTCATGCGTTCTATACCAATATGACTCAAGTGGCAGTGCCACAAGTATGTGGTACTATCATTACTATCTTATATCTTTTTGGCATGAACATGTGTATCACTACGATCGAGATTCATTTTAGGTGCAAGACCATTGAAGGTATTATTCAAATAAACAGAGTAACCATTATTCTCCTTAAATGAATAACCGTTTTGCGGTAAACATAATCCAATCATGTTCAACGCAACCACCAAATCTCGATGGTAGAGGGAGCATGCGATGCTTGATCACATCAACCTTGGAAACACTTCCAACACATATCGTCATCTCACCTTTAGCTAGTCTCCATTTATTCCACAGCTTTTATTTCGAGTTACTAACACTTAGCAACCGAACCAGTATCTAATACCCTGGTGCTGCTAGGAGTACTAGTAAAGTACACATTCATATAACGTATATCCAATATACTTCTGTCGACCTTGCCTGCCTTCTCATCTACCAAGTATCTAGGGTAGTACTGCTTCAGTGACCGTTCCTCTTATTACAGAAGCACTTAGTCTCGGGTTTGGGTTCAACCTTGGGATTCTTCACTAGAGCAGCAAACGACTTGCTGTTTCATGAAGTATCCCTTTTGCCCTTGCCCTTCTTAAACTAGTGGTTCTACTAACCATCAACAATTGATGCTCCTTTTTGATTTCTACTCTCGCGGTGTCAAACATCGCGAATAGCTCAAGGATCATCATAACTATCCTTGATATGTTATAGTTCATCACGAAGCTCTACTAGCTTGGTGGCAGTGACTATGGAGAACTATCACTATCTCATCTGGGAGATTAACTCCCACTCGATTCAAGCGATTGTGGCACTCAGACAATCTGAGCACACGCTCAACGATTGAGCTTTTCTCCCTTAGTTTGCAGGCTTAAGAAACTTGTCAGAGGTCTCATACCTCTTGACGTGGGCACTAGTCTGAAATCCCAATTTCAGTCTTCGGAACATCTCATATGTTCTGCGACGTTTCAAAACCGTCTTTGGTGCCACAATTCTAAACCGTTAGCATTACGCACTGAACTATCACGTAGTTATCAAAACGTGTATGTCAGATGTTCCGCAACATCTACAGACGACGCTGAGGTTCAGCACACCGAGCGGTGCATTAAGGACATAAGCCTTCTGTGCAGCAATGAGGACAATCCTCAGTTTACGGACCCAGTCCGCATAATTGCTACTACCAACTTTCAACTAAATTTTCTCTAGGAACATATCTTAACCAGTAGAACTAAAGCGTATGACATAATTTGCAAATACCTATTTGACTATGTTCATGATAATGAAGTTCATCTGATTATGAACTCCCACTCAGATAGACATCCCTCTGGTCATCTAAGTGAAACATGATCCGAGTTCAACTAGGCCGTGTCCGATCATCACGTGAGACGGACTAGTCAAGATCGGTGAACATCTCCATGTTGATCGTATCTTCTATACGACTCATGCTCGACCTTTCGGTCCTCCGTGTTCCGAGGCCATGTCTGTACATGCTAGGCTCGTCAAGTCAACCTAAGTGTATTGCGTGTGTGCCGAGGCCATGTCTGTACATGCTAGGCTCGTCAACACCCGTTGTATTCGAACGTAAGAATCTATCACACCCGATCATCACGTGGTGCTTCGAAACGACGAACCTTCGCAACGGTGCACAGTTAGGGTGAACACTTTCTTGAAATTATTATAAGGGATCATCCTACTTGCTACCGTCGTTCTAAGCAAATAAGATGCAAAAACATGATAAACATCACATGCAATCAAATAGTGACATGATATGGCCAATATCATTATGCTCCTTTGATCTCCATCTTCGGGGCACCATGATCATCTTTGTCACCGGCATGACACCATGATCTCCATCATCATGATCTCCATCATTGTGTCTTCTTGAAGTTGTCACGCCAATGGTTACTTCTACTTCTATGGCTAACGCGCTTAGCAATAAAGTAAAGTAACTTACATGGCGTTATTCAATGACACGCAGGTCATACAAAATAATAAAGACAACTCCTATGGCTCCTGCCGGTTGTCATTCTCATCGACATGCAAGTCGTGATTCTTATTACAAGAATATGATCAATCTCATACATCACATATATCATTCATCACATCTTCTGGCCATATCACATCACAAGGCACATGCTGCAAAAACAAGTTAGACGTCCTCTAATTGTTGTTGCAAGTTTTTTACGTGGTTTGTAGGTTTCTAGCAAGAACGTTTCTTACCTACGTATGACCACAACGTGATTTGCCAATTTCCATTTACCCTTCATAAGGACCCTTTTCATCGAATCCGTTCCGACTAAAGTGGGAGAGACAGACACCCGCTAGCCACCTTATGCAACTAGTGCATGTCAGTCGGTGGAACCTGTCTCACGTAAGCGTACGTGTAAGGTCGGTCCGGGCCGCTTCATCCCACAATGCCGCCGAAACAAGATAAGACTAGTAGCGGCAAGAAGAATTGACAACATCGACGCCCACAACTACTTTGTGTTCTACTCGTGCATAGAAACTACGCATAGACCTAGCTCATGATGCCACTGTTGGGGAACGTAGCAGAAATTCAAAATTTTCTACGCATCACCAAGATCAATCTATGGAGTAATCTAGCAACGAGGGGAAGGGGAGTGAATCTACATACCCTTGTAGATCGCGATGCGGAAGCGTTGCAAGAACGTGGATGAGGGAGTCGTACTCGTAGCGATTCAGATCGCGGTTGATTCCGATCTAAGCACCGAAAGAACGGTGCCTCCGCGTTCAACACACGTGCAGCCCGGTGACGTCTCCCACGCCTTGATCCAGCAAGGAGAGAGGGAGAGGTTGGGGAAGACTCCATCCAGCAGCAACACGATGGCATGGTGGTGGTGGAGGAGCGTGGCAATCCCGCAGGGCTTCGCCAAGCACCGCGGGAGAGGAGGAGGAAGAAGAGGCGTAGGGCAGCACCAAAAAGAGACTTTCTCGTGTCTGTATGGCAGCCCAAACCTCAAGTATATATAGGGGGGAAGGGGGCTGCGCCCCCTTTAGGGTTTCCACCCTCAAGAGGAGGCGGCCAGCCCTAGATCCCATCAAGGGGGGCGGCCAAGGGGAGGAGAGGGGGAGGCGCCCCACTAGATGGGCCCTAAGGCCCATCTAGACCTAGGGTTTGCCCCCTCCCACTCTCCCATGCGCCTGGGCCTTGGTGGGGGGGCGCACCAGCCCACCTGGGGCTGGTCCCCTCCCACACTTGGCCCACGCAGCCTTCTGGGGCTGGTGGCCCCACTTGGTGGACCCCCGGGACCCTCCCGGTGGTCCCGGTACATTACCGATTTCACCCGAAACTTTTCCGGTGACCAAAACAGGACTTCCCATATATAAATCTTTACCTCCGGACCATTCCGGAACTCCTCTTGACGTCCGGGATCTCATCCGGGACTCCGAACAACATTCGGTAACCACGTACATGCTTTCCCTATAACCCTAGCGTCATCGAACCTTAAGCGTGTAGACCCTACGGGTTCGGGAACCATGCAGACATGACCGAGACGTTCTCCGGTCAATAACCAACAGCGGGATCTGGATACCCATGTTGGCTCCCACATGTTCCACGATGATCTCATCGGATGAACCACGATGTCGGGGATTCAATCAATCCCGTATTCAATTCCCTTTGTCTAACGGTATGTTACTTGCCCGAGATTCGATCGTCGGTATCCCTATACCTTGTTCAATCTCGTTACTGGCAAGTCTCTTTACTCGTTCCGTAACTCACATCATCCCGTGATCAACTCCTTGGTCACACTGTGCACATTATGATGATGTCCTACCGAGTGGGCCCAGAGATACCTCTCCGTTTACACGGAGTGACAAATCCCAGTCTCGATTCGTGCCAACCCAACAGACACTTTCGGAGATACCCGTAGTGCACCTTTATAGCCACCCAGTTACGTTGTGACGTTTGGTACACCCAAAGCATTCCTACAGTATCCGGGAGTTGCACAATCTCATGGTCTAAGGAAGTGATACTTGACATTAGAAAAGCTCTGAGCAAACGAACTACACGATCTTGTGCTAGGCTTAGGATTGGGTCTTGTCCATCAAATCATTCTCCTAATGATGTGATCCCGTTATCAACAACATCCAATGTCCATGGTCAGGAAACCGTAACCATCTTTTGATCAACGAGCTAGTCTCCTAGAGGCTTACTAGGGACATGGTGTTGTCTATGTATCCACACATGTATCTGAGTTTCCTATCAATACAATTCTAGCATGGATAATAAACGATTATCATGAACAAGGAAATATAATAATAACCTATTTATTATTGCCTCTAGGGCATATTTCCAACAAATAGATCATTAGGAAGGTGGCCCGTGAATTAAATACGAAGCCAAGCGTGAGGAATAACCATTAGAGACAGGGTTGTACAGGAGAGTCGGGTTTCGATCATGTGGAACTGTGGGTTATGGGCCCACCATGTGGGTTAAAAGTAGGAAGGGCGGTGACATCTTGCACAATCATGTAAGCAAGGCATGTCAGAGGATAGCCTGTCAGTTATATGTCAGGAACAACGTCGGTACCAAGGGCGAGGGACGAAGAGAAACATTTTCCTGCTCGTTGAAACGAGGCGGACCAATAGGCAAAGTTCTCGTCCATCGGTGGTTACCGGAATGTCATCAACAAAAGGAACATGATCTTACTGACAGAATTGTACACCGAGGTCTTTACATAAGCAGGGGGATATTGTTGCTTAGATCATATAGATCACAAGAAAGGTTAAACCAAACAATGGAAAGGAAAATATGATTATCAGATCAAACAGAACAATGGAAAGGAAAATGTGTCTAAACACATATTTCAAGGGTATATAACGTAGAAATCCATTTAGGTAAGGGGAGAGGAGGTTCATGACATTACCCAAACAACGGTGTTTGAATAATTGATAAAGGAAATTTAGCATGGTGCTTCAAAATGTTCTTATCGATGATCAGAGTACCACAGACATGCTTCGAGATAGCATTGACATGGTCATCAAGTAAAGGTTAGACTTTGGATACACACAAAGGATCCATCGGGAACAACTTATAGAATAAGTCTTACAATTTCCTCATGGAAGATTGGTTAATCTTGCTAAAAAGGAAGCTATAACAATAGGGCCTCCGGCCAGGTGTGTTAGGCACGACATCACCTTACCGGGTCACATAAAGACCAAGGTTATAACTCTTGGAAATATGTTCCAACCATCATATCTCACCGAGATTCAGATCTGATTGGTGTCAGGATAACTCAGGCTTAGGATGCCTAAGAAGAAAGGTGCAACACAAATTGTCGAGATGACATTGTAAGATTCTCGGGAAATGAACTATGGAAGTGAGTTCCGAAACAAGAGTTCATCATTAAATCAAAGAGAGGGTGAGGAGGTGGTTGATGAACTCAGCGACAATTCATTGAGATTTCCATAAGATGGATTTCCACAAGTAGGTGAACAAGGAGATAACATTTGTCATATCCAATGATATAATGATGTATGCTCAAGGAAAACATACACAATTAAACATTGGTTGAAAGGTGCACTCGAAATATGGGCTTAGGTAGCACGATCAATGTTAGAATGGTGATTCGTTATCCAATAGTCTAAGAATGAACTATCAACCATTAACTCCAAAGCAATAGGGTTGCTAGGAGTATAGAATCCAAGCAGCATCGTTCACTTGTATGTATTATGGTTGGAAGCAACACGGGGACCAAGAAAAATGGTGATGGCGAGAAGTATCACTATACCAAGAATTCTGAAGAGGTGGAGTAATCCTCACGACATTCTTGACATAAAAGATGGTAATAATCCAAGGTAAAGAAGAACAAACACTAGATAGCAAGGAACTCAAGGTATAACTCAGAACACGAACAAGTTTGTGTTGGAGGGAAGGCAATAAAGTGGTCGATGACAACACAAATCATCGAGGGAAAGGATGGTATTTCTCATCATGAATTCAACTAATATCCTGGAAGAGCTCAGAATGCTGATGATGATCACGACACATTTGTCGAGAGATTTCATGAAGATGTAATCGATCAGCGATGGCATCAAATTAAAGGAATGATGAAGCGAAAGGTTATTGGAACCATGGGTACGACACAAACTCTAAATCAAGTTTGCTGTTCAAGGAGAAATGATATGACGAGGAAGATCGATGTAAGATTAGCTCACCGTCGAAATTTGTGCTCCGGGAAGAAGGACCAGGTAGCACAGTTAAAATTTAGCACAATAAGGATATAGCCGATCAGGCTAGGGAATGACTTGAAGGATTATTAAACTCATAAGCAATGAAAATTACTTAGAGTTATTGAGTCGGAGTGCGGAATCGATTCACTTATCGATGTTCTCGAGTGACTAATAACTCAAAACCTGGGGGGAATCTGAAATCGATGAGAAGCAATACTAGATGTAGAATCATAGGAAGCGACACAGTTCTTTGATATTCTCGATATACCGGAGGGTAATACTCGAATGCAGATCAAAATAGAGGCTGCGGAGATGTATTGATCTGCAGAAGACAAGTACTTTAACTTGCCCAAGAAATGGAATCAAAGAGAAAATACGGTCGGAACCATGATTGCAAAGGATCAATTCACAGATCCAGATGATATTTTCAAGGAAATAGTTATTATTGCAAGAAGCTTCCATGATAAGATCTACATCGTGTCCATGGGCATGAACACAAAGTTCAAGGTCGACTCCCACTTCTCCAATGCATAACCTTTCATTCGCTTCTCATTTTCGAAGAAGTAATGTTGAAATTTTACCTAGCAAAATACCAGAAGAGTATGACTCGTGAAAACTTTCGAGGTCATACATATTAAGGAAGGCCTAGGTTCAACCCATCGGGGCATCGTGGAAACATATACCACAAGCTTCAAGAGTAAATATCACCAGCTCGAAAAAAGAGCATGGTTAGCCAAATCCGAGAATAGGATTTACCAATGGCATTATGTATCAGGGAAAGAACTTTTTGAGGTTTTTGTATACGAAGAACACTGTCAAATGATAATTCAACAAAGGATCTGACGGTCCATAACAGAGCTGATGTGTGCATCGGCTCACAACCAGAGGAAGAAACAATGCAAAGACATTGGATTATAGAAGCAACCGACTAATTCAATGCTCAAATGCCAAGGAATTATGATTTCCAAATCAAGGGATCAGAAGCAAACGCTCTGATTAAGGATGGGTAAGCTGAATAGACTTAGGGATACAACCGATCAAGGCATTGATTGGTCAAGAACCAGCTCATATCCAAATGCGTCTAAGCCAGAAGGATGAATTCTAGGATCTGATTGAGGATTGCGAGCATTCGCAACAAATTGAATCAATGGACTCAAAATGATAATGACAAGGGATGCCAATAAGATTACGAGACTTCTGGGATTAAACATAATGCAAGCAAGCAAGAATTCCAAGAGCAATAGACTGCTCAGGATTTTCGAAAGATCGAATAGTATTTTGAAGACTTTTGTGAAACACATGAACAACTTGGAATGAGCGGATACTCGATAAGTGCGAGGAATTATCCATAGGGGTATTCATGTGGCTAAGAATTGTAAGGCAGTAGGCACAAAGTATTGTCGGAACAATAGAGAGAATTTCGAGGTATCTTGTAATAACAAGATCAACGGGGAATCATTGTATGAATGGCAAGTCTACGTGGTTATCCATAGGGTTTATCGATGGAAGGGAATTGCAAAAGCGATGGCACAAAGTCTCGGGAGAACATCGGAGAGTATTGTTAGAATCTTCTGTTGAAGCAGTCGACCATATGGAATGAAGGGACTCTCCGGCAGGAAGTGGTAACGAGAACCTAGAGTTAGATTTTAGCAAAATCATTTAACCCGAATAGAAGAGAGATCAGAGTCCCAGAGTATAGGTCGAGGAATAAAAGATCCTAATACCACCCAATGGCGACGTGAGCCCGTAAGGCACACGGCCATGCTAGTAAAAGTTTTGTAATGTCTAGACTCGACTTCGGCCAATGAGTGTGGAAGGGAGATTCCTACAGGCAGTCGGCTCTGATACTAACTTGTGACGCCCCCGATTCAATCGTACACTAATCATACACACAAACATGTACAATCAAGATCAGGGACTCACGGGAAGATATCACAACACAACTCTAAAAATAAAATAAGTCATACAAGCATCATAATACAAGCCAGGGGCCTCGAGGGCTCAAATACAAGTGCTCGATCATAGACGAGTCAGCGGAAGCAACAATATCTGAGTACAGACATAAGTAAACAAGTTTGCCTTAAGAAGGCTAGCACAAACTGGGATATAGATCGAAAGAGGCGCAGGCCTCCTGCCTGGGAGCCTCCTAAACTACTCCTGGTTGTCAGCGGCCTGAACATAGTAGTAGGCACCTCCGGTGTAGTAAGAGTCATCGTCGGCGGTGGCGTCTGGCTCATGGGCTCCAGCATCTGGTTGCGATAACAAGGTAGAAGGGAAAGGGGGAAAAGAGGGAGAAAAGCAACCGTGAGTACTCATCCAAAGTACTCGCAAGCAAGGATCTACACTACATATGCATGGGTATATGTGTAAAGAGGCAATATCGATGGACTAAACTGCAGAATGCCAGAATAAGAGGGGGATAGCTAGTCCTGTCGAAGACTACGCTTCTGGCCGCCTCCATCTTGAAGCATGTAGAAGATAGTAGATGGTAAGTTCACCAAGTATCATCGGATAGCATAATCCTAACCCAACGATCCTCTCCTCGTCGACCTGTGAGAGAGCAATCACCGGGTTGTATCTGGCACTTGGAAGGGTGTGTTTTATTAAGTATCCGGTTCTAGTTGTCATAAGGTCAAGGTACAACTCCGGGTCGTCCTTTTACCGAGGGACACGGCTATTTTAATAGATAAACTTCCCTGCAGGGGTGCACCACATAACCCAACACGCTCGATCCCATTTGGCCGGACACACTTTCCTAGGTCATGCCCGGCCTCGGAAGATCAACACGTCGCAGCCCTACCTAGGCACAACAGAGAGGTCAGACGCCGGTCTAAATCCTATGGCGCAGGGGTCTAGGCCCATCGCCCATTGCACACCTACACGTTGCGATGGCGGCCGGTGAGCAGACCTAGCAACCTCCATTACAAAGGAAGTTGCGTTACGCGGTCCAACCCGGCGCCCGCCGCTCAGTCGCTGATGTCAAGAAGGCTTCGGCTGATACCACGACGTCGAGTGCCCATAACTGTTCCCACGTAGTTGGTTAGTGCGTATAGGCCAGTGGCCAGACTCAGATCTAATACCAAGAACTCGTTAAGCGTGTTATTTTGAAGTAACCGTGGACGCCGACTAGGGCCAGGCCCACCTCTCACCTAGGCGGTCTCAACCTGCCCTGTCGCTCCGCCACAAAGATCCACCTAGAGGGCCGTCGGGACAAAGGTCCTTTCAACCCCCAATCCGTGAATCACTCGCGGGTGCTCCACGAGCCGACTCGACTTTAGTCACCACATGTATCATGTATAAAGTATATAGTATATATCCGTGATCACCTCCCGAGTGATCACAGCCCAATAGTATAGCATGGCAGATGGACAAGAATGGTAGGGCCACTGATGGAATACTAGCATCCTATACTAAGCATGTAGGATTGCAGGTAAAGGTAACAACAGTAGTAGCAAGGACAGGCTATGCATCAGGATAGGATTAACGACAAGCAGTAACATGCTACACTACTCTAATGCAAGCAGTAGAGAGAAGAATAGGCGATATCTGGTGATCAAGGGGGGGGGGGCTTGCCTGGTTGCTCTGGCAAGAAGGAGGGGTCGTCAACACCGTAGTCGATCGGGGGTCGCCGACAGTCTCGGGGTCTACCGGAAAGAAGTAACGGAGGGGGAACACAATAAATAACAGAGCAATCAATGCATCACAAACCGTAACATGGCAATACGTGGTGCTAGAGGTGACCTAACGCAGTAGTAGGTGATACCGGTGAAGTGGGGAAACATCCGGGAAAGTATCCCCGGTGTTTTGCGTTTTCGGACAGATGAACCGGAGGGGGAAAGTTGCGTGTTCGCTGTGCTAGGGATGTGTGGCTCACAAGCAGACTGCATATTCGGATTCGTCTCGTCGTTTTGAGCAACTTCCATGTACAAAGTATTTTCATGCGAGCTACGGTTTATTTTCTACGATTTATTAAAGTTTTAGGCATTTTTAAATTTATTTAATTATTTAAATCGAACATTATCCAGAATAGTGAAAGGTGATGTCAGCATGACATCACCATGACGTCAGCAGGTCAAACCCAGCTGACCAGAGTCAAACTTGGCCCGTGGGTCCAGTGGGACCTACCTGTCATTGAGACAGAGGTGAAATAGGGTTTGTTTTAAACTAATTAGGATTAGTTAAGTGTGGGCCCCATTAGTCAGTGACATATTAGTGTGTTAATTAACTAATTAGGTTAATTAATCAGGGTTAATTAATTAATTAATTATTATTGTTTTTGTTTTTTATTATTTTTATAATTCTTTTTTCTGAAGGCGGGCCCTACGTGTCATAGACACAAGGGCCTACCGGGCAGGGTTAGCGGGTAGCGGGCACTAGCGAAACGGGGCGAAGCCCCGGGGTGCGGCTGTAGCCCGCCCAGGCGGTGCGGGAGAGCTGGGCGCGGGCGCCGGCGGCCAGGGGCCACACGAGCGCCGGCCGGAACAGGACGACGGGGTGGAGGGGACCGGAGCCGTGGGCGCTCGAGCGGGACGGGCCGGAGCTGCGATGCCAGGGGGTGTGCAGGCGAGGCAGGGAGGGGCGTGGGGCGAGGTTGGGCCACGGCGGCTGCGGGAATCCAGGGGCGCTGGCGCCGGACGCAGGCGCGGGGGCGACGGCCACGGCGCGAGCGGGCAGGGGTGGTCTCGGGCGTGCGGCTGGAGGCGGGCCGTGGCGGACGGGCGCGGCGCAGTTGGGAGCTGGCGCTGGCAGACGAGGCGCGGCGCGTGCTAGGTCGAGGGAGCGAGTCGGGCGCGACCCTGGGTAGTAGCAGGCGTGGGCGAACGTGCCCGTGCGGGAGCGCGCCGGTGGCGACAGCGCGCGGCGGCGATGCTTCGGATATACGCCTCCGGCGTCCAATTGGACGACCGCGGGGTCCTAAGGGCAGCGGGCGTCGAGAGAGAGAGAGAGGGGAGGAAGCGAGGGCTCATGTTGAGCCTGTAGAGGTGCAAAGCAGGCTCGGGGGAGGCTCGGCGGCGACGAAATCGGCGATGGCGTGCGGTGGCCGTCGGTTGAGGAAGACGACGTAGGGGACGATGCAGAGGCTTTCCTGCTCGGGTGATTCGTCGGGGAGGAAGAGGAAGTCGAAGCGGTCCGACGAGGGGTGCTGGTCGGCGACGTGGCTCCGGGCGACGACGACGGCGTCGGGTCGAGTCCGTGCCCCCGATCTCGATCCAGATCGGGGGGAGAGAGTGAATGGGGGGAGTGGGTGCGCTGGGGGTTAGGGTTAGGCTGCGGGTGGGGTTATCCAGCCGGGGGTAGGCCAGCTAGGCCGCGTGGGTGGCCAGCTGGGCCAGTTGGCCCAGTTGGCCGGGGGTGTCCTTTTCTTTCTATTTTTATTTTGTTTTGTCATTCTCTTTTCATATTTTTTATTTGCTGTTTTGTTTTAGATACATATTAATTTTAGTTTAGTAAAATATGATAACAACTCCTAAAATAATGTTTCAGAACCACCCACTGTTATAAAAGTTTTACCCCGAAATAAATTAGTTTAGAGTTTTATTAATTGAAAAAGGTATTTACTTAATTGTTTTTGTTACTGTTTAAATCACTTTAGAGTATTAAAGCATTATATAAAAGTGTGGTTTCTTCGCCATAATTACCTACGCATTATTTGGGTCACTCCGAACATTTTAGTTTTAATATTTGAAAAGCTTTATTGTTTGCTTGATTTTGAATTTGGATTTTAATCGATTTCGAACTAACGCGAGATTAGCAACAGTAATTGAGTTGACATGGCATCATTAGCAGAGGTTACTGTAGCTTGATTATCCGGGCGTCACAGAAAGAAGACCCGGGGGCGTAGGTTTCACTAGTGACTTCTCTCGAGAAAAATAGCAAACGACGGGTAAAGAAATTACTGTTGGGCAATTGATAGAACCTCAAATAATTATGACGATATCCAGGCAATGATCATTACATAGGCATCACGTCCAAGATTAGTAGACCGACTCCTACGTGCATCTACTACTATTACTCCACACATCGACCGCTATCTAACATGCATCTAGTGTATTAAGTTCATGGAAAAACGGCGTAATGCAATAAGAACGATGACATGATGTAGACAAGATCCGTTTATCTATATGGCGGTAGATATAGATCTCGTCTTTTTATCCTTAGTAGCAACGATGCATACGTGTCGGTTCCCTTTCTGTTACTGGGATCAAGCACCGTAAGATCGAACCCACTACCGGGCACCTCTTCCCATTGCAAGATAAATAGATCAAGCTGGCCAAACAAAACCCAAATATCGAAGAAGAAATACGAGGCTATAAGAGATCAAAGAAACTGAAATAACTTTCATGGATATAAAAAGATATGACTGATCATAAACTCAAAGTTCATCAGATCCCAACAAACACACCGCAAAAAGAGTTACATCATATGGATCTCCAAGAGACCATTGTATTGAGCGAGAGAGAGAAAGCCATCTAGCTACTAACTACGGACCCGAAGGTCTACAAGGAACTACTCACGCATCATCGGAGAGGCACCAATGGAGGTGGTGAACCTCATCCGAGATGGTGTCTAGATTGGATCTGGTGGTTCTAGACTCTGCGGCGGCTAGATGAATATTTTGTTGATGCCTTTAGGGTTCTGGTATTTTTGGGGTATTTATAGAGCAAAGAGGCGGTTCGGGGGCACCCGAGGTGGGCACAATCCACCAGGGCGCGCCTGGGCCTCCTGGCGTGCCCTGGTGGGTTGTGCCCTCTCGGGGCACCCCCCAGGTGCAACCAGGGCCCATTGCCTTCCTTTTGGCCCATAAAAAATCATCGTGGAGTTTCGTGGCATTTGGACTTCGTCTGATATTGATTTCATGCGATGTAAAAACATGGAAAAAACAGCAACGGGCACTTGGCACTATGTCAATAGGTTAGTACCCAAAAAATGTTATAAAATGGCTATAAAATGATTATAAAACATCCAAGATTGATAATAAAACATCATGGAAGAATCAAAAATTATAGATACGTTGGAGAAGTATCAGCCGTGCCCCCCTTTCCTTCCTGGCGCTTGGGGGGGGGGGAGGCAGGAGGGGAGCCCCCCTTTTCCTTTCCCAGCAAGTGGAAGAGAAGGAAAGAGGGGGCTAGCCCTCTCCCTTACTTCCCTAGGGCCTCCTGCCATGAGGAGGGGCGCGCTAGCCCTATGTGGGCTGGTTTGCTCTCCCTCGTTGGCCCGTTTGGCCCAATATGCTCTCGTGGCCTCCCGGAACCCCTTCCGGTGATCCTATAAATACCCGGTGCATTCTGAAACCTTTCCGGAGACCAAGTACTATCATCCTATATATTAATCTTTACCTCCGGACCATTTCGGAGCTCCTCGTCATGTCCTTGATCTCACGCGGGACTCTGAGCAACATTCGGTCACTATTTCACATAACTCATACAATACTATATCGGCAACGAACGTTAAGCTTGCGGACCCTATAGGTTCGAGAATGATGGACATGACCGAGACGCCTCTCGGGTTAATAACCAATAGCGGGACCTGGAGGCCCATATTGGTTCCTACATATTCTATGAAGATCTTTATCGGTCGAACCTTTATGACAGCATACGTAGTTCCCTTTGTCTGTCGGTATGTTACTTGCCCAAGATTCGATCGTCGGTATCTCCATACCTAGTTCAATCTCGTTACCGGTAAGTCTCTTTACTCGTTTTGTAATACATCATCTCGTAACTAACTCCTTAGTCACTTTGCTTGCAAGCTTCTTGTGATGCTGTATTACCGAGAGGGCCCAGACATACCTCTCTGTCACACGGAGTGACAAATCCCAATCTCAATCCATGCCAACTCAATAGACACCTTCGGAGATACCTGTAGAGCATCTTTATGATCACCCAGTTACGTCGTGATGTTTGATAGCACACAAGGTATTCCTCCGGTATTCGGGATTTGCATGATCTCATGGCCAAAGGAATATGTATTTGACATTAAGAAAGCAGTAGCAATAAACTTAATGATCATATACTAAGCTAACTGATGGGTCTGGTCCATCACATAATTCTCCTAATGATGTGATCCCGTTATCAAATGACAACTCATGTATATGGTTAGGAAACCTTAACCATCTTTGATCAACGAGCTAGTCTAGTAGAGGCTCACTAGGGACAAATATTTGTTTATGTATCCACACATGTATTTAAGTTTCCAGTCAATACAATTCTACCATGAATAATAAACCTTTATCATGATTAAGGAAATATAATAATGACCATTTATTATTGCCTCTAGGGCATATTTCGTCAGTAAGAACCGTTCTTACCTTCACAAAACCACAACGGCGATATACAAGCTGCTATTTAACCTTCTACAAGGGCCGCCTTTGTCAAATCTAATTCAATTAAGGTGAGAGAGACAAACACCCGCAAGCCATCTTTATACAACAAGTTGCATGTCAGTCGATGGGACCGGTCTCATGTACGTGGACATGTAAAGTTGGTTCGGGCCGCTTCATCCCACAATACCGCTGAATCAAGATAAAAACAAGGAAGGAAGCAATCCGAATATCAATGCCCACAAACTCCTTTGTGTTCTACTCGTGATGTCATCTACGCAGAGACCTACCTCATGATGCAACCGTCGGGGAATGTTGCATGGGAAACAAAAAAATTCCTATGCTCGCCAAGATCAATCTAGGAGATGAACATCTATGAGAGGAGAGATTGGATCTACATACCCTTGTAGATCGCTAAGCCGAAGCGTTAAGAAACGCAGTTGGTGTAGTCGAATGTCTTCGCGATCCAATCACAATCCATCCACGAACTCCCGATCAAGTGCCGAACAGACGATACCTCCGCGTTCAACACACATACGGCTTGATGACGCCTTCACCTCCTCTATCCAGCGAGCGATGGTGAAGTAGTAGCTCGAGTTCTCCAGCAGCACGACGGCGTGGCGGCGGTGGTGGTGGAGCAATCTCAGCAGAGCTTCGCCAAGCCCAACGGAGAAGGAGATGAACTATGAGGGAGAGGAAGGGCAGCGCCGTGGCATGAATCAGTGCGGTCGCCCTCCATCTCCACCTCTATATATAGGGGAAGGGAGGAGGGGTGGGCGCCCTAGGGTTTCCCCTAGGGTGGGGGGGGCACCACAGATGGGATGCCCCTAGGGAAACCCTAGGGTGGCTTGGCCCGTAAGCCAAGTGGGGCGCAGGCCCTAGGTGGTCTTCCCCACCCCTTGGCCGAGTGGGATGGGTTTTGGGTGGCACCCAGCCCCTTGTGGGATGGTGTGCCCTCTTTCCCTTGGCCCATGAGGCCCCCAACACTTGTCGGGGCCCCCCCTGAAACTCTTTTCGGTTCTCCGACGAAACCCGGTACCTCCAAAAACACTTCCGGAACCCGAATCCCTTCATCCTTTATATCAATATTCACCTTCGGACCATTCCAGAGTTCCTCGTCATGTCTGGGATCTCATTCGGGACTCCGAACAAACTTCGGCCACCAACACAATAACTCAACTATACTTATATCGTCACCAAACGTTAAGTGTGTAGACCCTGCGGGTTCGAGAACTATGCAGACATGACCGAGACACCTCTACGGTCAATAGCCAATAGTGGGACCTGGATGTCCAAATTGGTTCCTACATATTCTACGAAGATCTTTATCGATCGAACCTCGATGCCAAGGATTCAGCTAATCCCGTATGCAGTTCCCTTTGTCCATCAGTATGTTACTTGCCCGAGATTAGATCGTCGGTATCTCCATACCTAGTTCAATCTCGTTACCGGCAAGTCTCTTTACTCGTTCCATAATACAAGATCCCGTGGCCAACTCTTTGGTCACATTACTTGGAAGCTCATTGTGATGTTGTATTACCGAGTGGGCCCTGAGATACCTCTCCGTCATACGGAGTGACAATTCCCAGTCTTGATCCATGCGAACTCAACAGACACCCTCGGAGATTCCTATAGAGCACAGTCACCCAGTTACATTACGATGTTTTATACACACAAGGTACTCCTCCGGTGTGAGTGATTTGCATGATCTCATGGTCATAGGAACAGATACTTGACATGCAGAAAATGATAGCAATAAAACTTGATACGATCAAATGCTACACTCATAGTTTGGGTCTTGTCCATCACATCATTTTCCTAATGACGTGATCCCGTTATCAAATGACAACTCATGTCTATGGCTAGGATACCATAGCCATCTTTGATCAACGAGCTAGTCTAGTAGAGGCTCGCTAGGGACATGTTGTTGTCTATGTATCCACACATGTATTTGAGTTTCCAGTCAATACAATTATAGCATGGATAATAAACGATTATCATGAACAAGGAAAATACAATAATAACCACTTTATTATTGCCTCTAGGGCATATTTCCAATAGTTGATTGGAAATGATGTAGAATTTCTGGAAAGCATAAAGGGTTGTTTGAAATGAGTTTTTGAAAGAAAGATCTGGGTAAAGTTGCTTACATATTGGGCATCAAGATCTACAGAGATAGATCAAGACGTCTGATAAGACTTTCACATAGAGCATACCTAGACAAGATTTTGAAGGAGTTCAAAATGGATTAGTCAAAGGAGTTCTTGCCTAAGTTGTAAGGTGTGAAGTTGAGTAAGACTCAAAGCTCGACCATGGCAGAAGAAAGAGAAACGATGAAGGTCATCCCCTATGCCTCAGTCATAGGCTCTATAATGTATGCCATGCTATGTACCATATCTAATGTCTGCCTTGCCACGAGTCTGGCAAGGGGGTAGAAGAGTGATCCAGGAGTGGATCACTGGACAACAGTCAAAGTTATCCTTAGGTACCTAAAGAGGACTAAGGAAATGTTTCTCGGTTACGGAGGTGATAAAGAGTTCGTCGTAAAGGGGTACATCGATGCAAGCTTTGACACCGATCCGGACGACTCTGAGTCACAAACCGGATATGTATAGTGGAGCAGTCATTTGGAAAAACTCCAAGTGGAGCGTAGTAGCAACATCTACAATATGACATACAAATTTGTAAAGTACACACAAAACTGAATGTTGCAGCCCCGTTGACTAAAACCTCTCTCAGAAGCAAAACATGATCAATCCCAGAACTCATTGGGTGTCAATCACATAGCGATGTGAACTAGATTATTGACTCTAGTGCAAGTGGGAGACTATTGGAAATATGCCCTGGAGGCAATAATAAATTGTTTATTATCATATTTCCCAGTTCATGATAATTTTTTATTATTCAAGCTAAAATTTATTGACCGCAAACTTAAATCTCCTATAAGGTCTAAATTTATCACAAGCAAACACCACTGCTAAGAATTCTTTTTCAGTAGTAGCATAACTTCTTTGAGCACTGTCTAGAGTTTTACTAGCATAATGAATGACATTCAATTTCTTATCAACTCTTTGTCCTAGAACAACACCAACAACATAATCACTAGCATCACACATAATTTCAAAAGGCAAGTTCCAATCAGGTGGTTGAACAATAGGTGCAGATATTAAGGCTTTCTTGAGTGTTTCAAAGGCTTCAAGACAATCGTCATAAAAAACAAAAGGAATATCCTTTTGCAAAAGATTAGTAAGAGGCCTAGAAATTTTAGAGAAGTCTTTGATAAATCTCCTATAGAAACCAACATGACCTAGGAAACTACGAATACCTTTGATGTCCTTAGGACATGGCATTTTTTCAATTGCATCAACCTTAGCTTGGTCCACTTCAATACCTCTTTCAGAAATTTTATGACCCAAGACAATGCTGTCATTAACCATAAAGTGGCACTTCTCCCAATTCAAGACAAGATTTGTTTGTTCACATCTCTGCAAAACTCGCTCAAGATTGCTTAAACAATCATCAAAAGACTTCCCATAAACAGAAAAGTCATACATGAAAACCTCAAAAATATTTTCATGAAAGTCAAAGAAGATAGCAGTCATACATCTTTGAAAGGTAGCAGGTGCATTACATAAACCAAAAGGCATACGTCTATAAGCATAAGTTCCAAAGGGACAAGTAAAAGTAGTCTTTTCTTGATCATGTTGAGAAACAGGTATTTGTGGAAAGCCAGAGTATCCATCTAGGAAGCAAAAGAGTGTGTGCTTAAATAATCTTTCAAGCATTTGATCAATAAAAAAGGCAAAGGATAATGATCTTTTCTAGTTGCTTTGTTTAATTTTCTGTAATCAATTACCATTCTATAGCCTGTAACAATTCTTTGTGGAATAAGTTCATTCTTATCATTAGGAACAATAGTAATACCTCCTTTCTTAGGGACACAATGAACATGACTTACCCATCTACTGTCAGCTATAGGATAGATTATACCTGCTTCCAGAAGTTTTAAGATTTCCGTTCTTACCACTTCCTTCATTTTTGGATTCAACCGACGTTGGTGATCAACAACGGGTTTAGCATCAGGTTCCATATTAATTTTGTGCTGACATAGAGTGGGACTAATGCCCTTTAAATCATCAAGAGTATATCCAATAGCAGCTCGGTGCTTCCTTAGAACTTTCAATAATCTTTCTTCTTCATGTTCTGAAAGGTTAGCACTAATAATAACATGATATATTTTCTTTTCATCCAGGTAAGCATATTTCAAAGTGTCTGGCAATTGTTTTAATTCAAACACAGGATCACCTTTAGGTGGAGGAGGACCTCCTAGAGTTTTAATAGGCAAATTGTGTTTAAGCATAGGACGTTGTTCAAAGAAAACCTTATCTATTTCATTTCTTTCATGCATATGTAAATCATTTTCATGGTCTAGCAAGTATTGTTCTAAAGGATCAGTAGGTGGAACAACAATAGAAGCAATACCAATTAATTCATCCTTACTGGGCAATTCTTTTCATGATGATTTCTACTAAAACTGGAAAAATTAAACTCATGAGACTCATTACCAAAGCTAACACCAACAGTTTGTTTCTTACAATCTATCTTGGCATTAACAGTATTCAAGAAAGGTCTACCAAAAATAATGGGACAAAAGTCATCTTGTGGGGAACCAAGAACAAGAAAATTAGTAGGGTATTTAATTTTCCCACACAAGACTTCAACATCTCTAATAATTCCAACTGGTGATATGGTGTCTCTATTAGTAAGTTTAATAGTAACATCTATTTCTTCTATCTCAGCAGGTGCTATGTCTTCCATAATTTCTTCATATAAAGTGTAAGGAATAGCACTCACACTAGCACCCATGTCACATAAACCATGATAACAGTAATCTCCTATTTTAACTGAAATAACAGGCATGCCAACAACAGGTCTATGTTTATCTCTTTTATCATGTTTAGCAATTCTAGTAGCTTCTTCACAGAAGTAAATAACATGCCCATCCATATCTTCTTCCAAGAGATCTTTAACCATAGCAATACTAGGTTCTACTTTAATTTGTTCATCAGGTTTAGGTGTTCTAATATAGCTTTTGTTAACCATAGTTGAAACTTTAGCATGTTCCTTAATCCTAACAGGGAAAGGTGGTTTCTCATTATAAGCAGAAGGAACAACTGGATCAACATTATAAAGTATTGTTTCTTCTTTAACTGGTACTGGTCCTTTAATTTCTTCTTTAACTGGTGGGTGATATTTAAACCACTTCTCTTTAGGGAGTTCAACATGAGTAGCAAATGACTCACAAAAGGAGGCTACTATCTCAGAGTCAAGTCCATATTTAGTGCTAAACTTTTGAAAATCATCAGTATCCATACAAGATTTAACACAATCATACTTAAGTTTAATACCTGACTCTTTATCTTCGTCGAGTTCCCAATCTTCAGAGTTGTGTTTAATTCTTTCCAAAAAATCCCACCGGAATTCAATAGTCTTCTTCATAAATGAACCAGCAAAGAAGTATCAAGCATGGTTTGATCATTACGAGAAAGCCGAGCATAAAAATTCTGGATAATAATTTCTCTTGAGAGCTCATGATTGGGGCATGAATATAACATTGACTTAAGCCTCCCCCAAGCTAGAGCGATACTTTCTCCTTCACGAGGCCAAAAACTATATATATAATTCCGATCACAATGAACTAGATGATAGGATATTTTTTTGGTGGAACTCCAATTTCAAACGATTCCAATTCCATGATCCAATATCATCACATAGCCTATACCATGCCAATGCTTTTCCCTTAAAGATAAAGGGAAAACCTTTTTCATCACTTCCTCCCTGGGTAAACCTGCAAGCTTAAACAATCCACAAATTTGTTCCGCATATATCAAGTGCATATCAGGATGTTCGGTTCCATCTCCTGCATAAGGATTAGCTAGCAGTTGTTCTATCATACCCGAAGGAATTTCATATTCAATATTTTCAGTAGGTGCAGTAGGTTGAGGGGTAGCTAATTGTTGTTTCGGTCGAGGTGAAGATACCCCAAACAAACCCCTCAAAGGATTGTTTTACATAGTAACAAGTGACAGTAAATTTCAGGACACTATATAAATGTTTCCTTACCAAATTCCACCTACCAAAGGTGCTTCACTCCCTGGCAACGGTGCAGAAAATAGCCTTGATGACCCACAAGTATAGGGGATCAATTGAAGCTCTTTTTGATAAGTAAGAGTGTCGAACCCAACGAGGAGCAGAAGGAAATGACAAGTGGTTTTCAGCAAAGGTAATGTCTGCAAGTGCTAAAATTGTAGGTAGCAGAGTAGTTTGATAGCAAGATAATTTGTAATGATCAAGTAACGATAATAGTAGCAAAAGTGCAGCAAGATAGCCCAATACTTTTGAGGCAAATGACAGGCCAAAATGGTCTCTTATAGTAAGCAAAGCGTTCTTGAGGGTACACGGGAATTTCATCTAGTCACTTTCATCATGTTCGTTTGATTTGTGTTCGCTACTTTGATAATTTGATATGTGGGTGGACCGGTGCTTAGGTGCTGTTCTTACTTGAACAAACCTCCTACTTATGATTAACCCTCCCGCAAGCATCTGCAACTACGAGAAAAGTATTAAGAATAAATTCTAACCATAACATTAAACTTTTGGATCCAATCGGTCCCTTACGAAATATCGCATAAACTAGGGTTTAAGCTTCTGTCACTCTCGCAACCCACCATCTAATTGCTACTCCACAATGCATTCCCTTAGGCCCAAATATGGTGAAGTGTCATGTAGTCGACGTTCACATGACACCACTAAGGGAATAACAACATACATACTATCAAAATATCGAGCACATATCAAGTTCACATGATTACTTGCAACATGATTTCTCCCGTGACCTCAAGAACAAAAGTAACTACTCACAAATTATAAACATGTTCATAATCAGAGGTGTCAGTGTACAGAAGTAGGGGCCTTTCTGTACCCCTTTACTTGTGCACGGGCAGTTGTAGCCACACCTGCGGCCACGCTTGGCGGGGCAGAGGAAGCAAAGATACAAGACTACCAGAGCAGCGCTCAAGCCAGGGGCGCGAAGAGCAAAGGGACAAGGTGGGCTTGTCCCGGCAAGAGCCTTGCTAGGGCCGCCTACGTGGCCCCGGCAAGGGCCTTGCCAGGGCAACTTACCCAACACCAGCAAGACTGCCACCCTTGAGCCTGAGAGTTCCGACACCATCGACAACATTGGAACCAAGGCTCAGGAGGCACCTGCATGGTCGCAAGCATATCTTTGTGAAGACTAAAGGCCTGCAAGACTAGATGAGAACCAGAAGACTAAAGCCCCCGGCAAGACCCTTGCCGGGGACGCCCACGAGACCCCCGGCAAGATCCTTGTCGGGGACGCCCACAAGACCCCGGCAAGACCCTTGCCGGGGACATCTGCGCAGCCACAACCAGGCCCGCACCTACCAAGATTTCGCTGCCCCATGGCCGTTCCAACGCAGCAGCCAGCCTGTCAACTAGGCGCGCACCTACGTGGCAGCATGCAGCTTCTAGGCCAACCAGGCAAGCACCTGCGTGGTGGCATGCAGATCTTCGTGAAGACCCTACCACCGCACCAGCGCATCAGCCAGCCAGCCAGGGTGGCGCTGCACGCCTCGTCATCTTGGACGCGCGTCGAAGCGAGGCGAGGCAGCGACAGACGAGACGAGCTTCATTGTCGTCCCCGATAAAGCAAGAGGACACGTCGACAGCGCATTAAATGCGTTTTTTCCCACGATGTCAGGGATAGACTTGTACACTGTAGATGCTTTCCACCTCCTGTGTGCCACTGTGGCGACCCCTTTGACGTATAAAAGGAGGCCCGAGGCCTACTGAGGAAGGATTCAGACTTTTTGGGCTAGGCATGCACCGCAGCTAGTTCAAGAGCTCAAGAACACCAAATATACACCAAAGCAGGACTAGGGTATTACGCATCGCTTGCGGCCCGAACCTGGATAAAATTCCCCCGCGTTGATCTTCTAGAACCGCTCTTTGCATAGCCCCGCGCCCCGCCAACCATAGTAGGGATTCCCTGTGATCCCATAGGTGTCGTTTCCCCGACATCTTTGGCGCGCCAGGTAGGGGGGGCAAGCTGTGAAAATCTGGTTTAGAAGTTAGCTCATCGATTTCTTCGCCGCGATGGCTCAAGAGAAGAGGGCGACGTCGATCAGCCACGCTCTGGTGCCATCAGCTAGGCGAGGCGGTGCTGTCCACGGCCGTAACAACCCTCCGCGTGACGGCGGAAAAGCTAAGTCACGCAGAACCTTGAGCAATTTTCTTCTCTTTATAAGGTTATCCTCCTCGAAAAATCTTGCCCCTTGTATGGAAAACCTGTACGCAATGGAATCCTTCCGCTATTAGCAACGCCCTTGTTCTGTTTCTAGTCTGCTCAACAGTTCAAGTGGCCGCGCTGAGAACGGCAAGGTGGCTTGCCCGGCAGCAAGCGCCCCCCGGCAGACCGCTAAGGATCCGTTCCTTAGAGCGCCATAGCATGGTTTACGCGCCGGCAAACCTATCCAACTAGGCGTGGGGTGTGTACATACAAGGAAAGATCAAACAGGAAGATAGCATGCTTCATTTCAAAGTATTGCAGAGTTATATTACATCAATAGTTGTTGCGGTTCTAACTTAAGATAAAATTGTCTTGGTCATGAACTCGCAGCGGCAGTGAGAAGAGGGGTGCCTAGTCCCGGCGCTGTCCCTCCACCCTCTTGACTCTGTCGACGCAGCTGATGATGGGCTCGATACACTCCTCGAGCACCGCGAGGTCCACATCCTCCGGTAGGCTCTCCAGCGCGTTGGCGAAGTCAACGCTGGGGTTCCAGAATGCCACCTTAGTGAGCACCTTGGTTAGGGCGCCCCGGCAGAGCCTCCGGGACTTGTTGGCCAGATAAGCTGCTCGATTGGCGCGGAGCTACTCCAGGGCTTCGAGGACGCCCTCGAAGAACAAGGTCAGCCTGGTGTTGGGGCTTATGGCCTCCTCCGGGGAGTACCTGAAGCTCGGCATCCCCATGGCGGCCAGCTGCGTGGTGAGCCTCTCTGCAACGTCGACGAGGCGGCCGATCCAGAGGTTTACGCTCTTCAGGTAATCCTTGTGGGTGGTGGCGTCATTGCTCCGCAGCCACTTCTCGTCCTCTAGGGCCTTTTTCAGGGTCTACTCACGAGCCCCGGCCTCCGAAAGCTTCCCCTCCAAGCCGTCCAGTTTCAGCTTCAGATCATTGATGGAGTCATTGGCCTCGGAGAGAAGCTTGGCCTTGTAGAAGATGGCGACATGCGCATCCGCCAGAGTGTGGTTGGCCGCGTCCCTCTCCTTCGTCAGCTCCAAGACCTTCTTCAGCTCCTCCCGTTCCCGCTCCAGCTTCTTCACCTCGCCGGCGTGGTCTAGGGCCAGAGCATTGAGTACGTCTTTGTGCTTCTGCTCCAGCTCCTAGGTCCGTTGCATGACGATCTTCCTGATTTCCTCGTCCTTGCCATGGAGCGTGGCGGCAAGCGCCTGCTCATGACCAACGAGGTCTTCCTCCTGGTTGTTCAGCAGAGCCTGCTGCTGCAGCCGATCAGCCTCGTCCTTGGCGGCCTGATCCTTCGCCACCTCCTGGGCCTTCTCGATATCGGCCTGCTTTAGGATGAGCTCTCGCTTGCGCTCATCCAGCTCACCCTGGGCAGCCCTCAGTTCATCCCGGGCCTCGTCAAACCAGACCCGCGTCTGAGCGACGTGCTCCTCAAAATCCGCCTCCGCCTTGTCCACCGCCGCCATCTTGGATTTCACTTTGCCTTGGCAGGCACGGTGGAGTGCCTGGAGCTTCTGGAAGTTGACGCTCATGGCTCGGAGATGCTGCTCCTCTTGGGAACCGTCGCCACCGGTGCTCGGTTCGTCAACAACTTGGAGCCCGGCGGTGGCGAGCGCCTCATCATCAAACACCGCCCCTCGGTTGGCGCTCTGGTGCTTGCCGTCCCCGGGAGGCGGACGAACAGATCATCGCCCACCTTCAAGTACTTGCCCACGGCGGGGGCTATAGGGGAGGAGGGTTGGTCGTCGGCCACCTCCTTCTCGGCAGCGGCCTTGCCGGCCTCCTCGGCAGCAGCCTTGCCGGCCTCCCCGGCAGGCCCCTTGGCGGCCTCCTCAGCGACGGTCTTGGCGGCTTCCCCGGCAGCAATCTTGGTGGCCTCAGCTTCAGCATCCCTGGCGACCTCCTCAATAACAGTGTCGACGTCCTCCTGGTCTATCGAGGGAGGGTCTGGAAACCAGAAGGGAAAATGAAGCAAGGCCAAGGTCAAGGTTCAGGGCAAAGCAAAAGAAAAAAAATGTCGCGTGGCAAGAAGAACAAAAAAACGGGGACGGGAGGCAGGCCACTTACCCGTGCCGAGCTGAGAAGAAGTCCCCTCCTCGCCAACGTTCGTTGCCGGGATGGAGCCGCCGGAGCCCAAGCTCGCCTCCTCCTCCTCCGTGCGCGTGGGCTCGTCGGTAGGTGCCCTTGCCGGGGACACCCCTCTGGGCGGCGTGGTCGATGGGGGCGGCATGTCAGGGGCGGCCCTCAGTGGCTCCTCCTGTTGCTGCTCCCCTCCTGCCAATTTGGCAAGGTTAGCACCAAGGTTCATGCCCCAACGCTCATCAACGAGAAGTGAGTAATGAACTCACGCTGGGGGCTGAAGCGGGGGCTGCGTCGAGGGCTGCTGTCCGAACTGATCTCCACCAACACCGGCGAGCGTGGAGTGCTCGCTGGGGGCTTCTCGCTCGTCGAAACCTTGGCCCTCTTCGCCGCCCTCTGGGCCAGCGTCTCCGTGTCCCTGCAAAGAGGGGGTCAAGTCAGGGAAGATGGCGCAGGCTGTGAGTCAGAAATGATGAGGGGCGAGATGTTTACTCGTCCTCCTCTGCCGGCCTCCTCTTCCTCTTCGGGCTGAAGGACCCAAGGTCGAAGTCGGCCTCCGGGCCGCCATCCGAAAGGGAGGTGAAGGGGAAGGCATTCTGCGCCGCTTGGACGAGGAAGAAGCGGCGGCCGCTGCCTTCTTCTTTGCTGCCGCGGCCCTCGTCTGGTGCACGGGCTGCGCCTGGGCCTGTTGCCGCTGCATGGTCCTGCCGGGTCAGACCGGCTCGCCAGAGCTAGCCCGCCGCAGGACACGTTTCCTCCCCGGGGCCGAGGAGTCATCCACCTCGGTCTCCTCTTCGGTCGACTCCTCGACCACCTCTTCAACAAGGGGGCCCCGGCGCCGGCACCGCTGGCTTCCCCGGCAGACGCCGCCCATTCGGCGAGCTCTTTCTCCTCTGCGGCTGTGTCGGCCTCATCCTCCATGGTGCCGACGCTGCCGGCCTCCTGGGCAAGCGCCGCCTCCTCCGCCCTGGCGGCAATGTATGCCATCTCTTCCCGAGTGGTGTCGTGGACGAGCAGTGGCTCGTCATGAACATACCTCTCCGACAGGTTGTCAAAGAAGGCCCGCACCCACTCCGCTTCCGGCTCGGCCCAGCTTGGATCGAGGCCGTGCGCGTTGAAGTCCGGCATCATGGCGATGATGGCGGTCTGGCAAGAGTTGTTGCTCAACGGGACCACTCCCGCTGGCAACCCAAACAAATACCCGCCAGCCTTGACGGCCTTCACAACCTTGCCAGCCTTCTCGGCCTTCTCGACCTTGCCGGTCCTCTCGACCCCGCTGGCCTCATTGACCTTGAGCTAGAAAAGCCTCTGGCAAAGATGGGCATGCTGCAGCACCGTGAAATTGTACTTCAAGCCAGGGCGGAGCCTCATGACGTCGGCCGTGTTCCTGAAGTCCCAGGCCGGCCTCCCCTTGTTGTGCAATGGGGCAATCCAACAGCGAATGAAGTCAGCCCCAATCATCTTAAGGGTGATCCCGACCGAAGTGAGGCGATGGATCCTGGTGGTGGCGACCGTGAGTTTTTTGTCGTTGGCATCGACATCGCCCCAGTCTTTTCTGCGGACCGGCGGCGCCCGACAGACCTGACAGAACTCCTGCAGATCTGCCTCCTCGATCCAGCACCACTGGCGCCGCCACTCGTCCCACCTCTCCTTCTGGGCACCCTACGGATACGTGCCCTTGCTCTGGGTCCTCGGGATCCAAGTAACACAGCCGGAGATGGCGCCCCCTGGCTGGATGCGAGGGGTGAAGTAATGCTGGAAGAGCGTCGTGCTGGGGTGCACTCCGGCGAAGCCCTCACAGAGATGGGCGAAGAAGGCCATGCACGCCACGGCATTCGGCGTGAAATCCAGAAGGTGGAAGCCATAGGTGTGCATGATGCCGTTGAAGAAATCAGAGAAAGGGGGGCAGAGCCCGCAGGAGAAATAATCGACGAAGAAGGGATACCGGTTTGGACCGGCCTCAGCGCAGGCAGCGGGAATGATGCAGGTGGCGGGGTGCCCCGACGTCTCCCTTCCCCACAAGGGCCTAAACATGTCCCTGAGGGTGAGCTAGATCGACCGTCGAGGTGAAGAGGGCGCGCTGCATCCGCATCTCCACCAGCTTGCTCTCCAGCGCCTCCTTCCCCCGGCATCCTTGGCCTCTCCCTTGCCCTTGCTCGTCTTGGGGGCCATGGCGGTTGAAAGGGGGTGAGGGATCGAAGGCAATGGGGGCACGGCGGCGGCGAGCAGGGGCGAGAGCTTCGACTTGCGTTTGGAGAAGAAGAGGGGAATGGCGGTTTCCAAGATTGGAAAGGGCGCAGAGGGTAAATGAGCAGCGCCCCTGCGTTTCCCCCTTTTTATGGGGAAGCCGCGGGCCGCCTCTTTAATATTCACCATGACGTGATGCAAGCGTGCTGCAACCGCTCCACGCACGACCCCCACATCACGCACTCAATGCGGGTCGTGCGGAAGCGCAACTGGCGGCGGAGTTACCACGGTTAAAAACTCTGCCACGCATGCCCGCACATCGTTCTGGGCCTGGCCCAACAACACTTCACGCTCATGTGTGGCCCAGGCCTGGAGGCTCCTGCCGGTGTACAAAAGTAGGGGCCTTTCTGTACCCCTTTACTTGTGCACGGGCAGTTGTAGCCACACCTGCGGCCACGCTTGGCGGGGCAGAGGAAGCAAAGATACAAGACTACCAGAGCAACGCTCAAGCCAGGAGCGCGAAGAGCAAAGGGACAAGGTGGGCTTGTCCCGGCAAGAGCCTTGCCGAGGCAGCCTACGTGGCCCCGGCAAGGGCCTTGCCGGGGCAACTTACCCAACACCAGCAAGACCGCCACCCTTGAGCCTGAGAGTTCCGACACCATCGACAACATTGGAACCAAGGCTCGGGAGGCACCTGGATGGTGGCATGCAGATCTTTGTGAAGACCAGAGGCCTGCAAGACTAGATGAGAACCAGAAGAGTAAAGCCCCCGGCAAGACCCTTGCCGGGGACGCCCACGAGACCCCCGGCAAGATCCTTGCCGGGGACACCCACAAGACCCCGGCAAGACCCTTGCCGGGGACATCTGTGGGGCCACAACCAGGCCCACACCTACCAAGATTTCGCTGCCCCATGGCCGTTCCAACACAGCAGCCAGCCTGTCAACTAGGCGCGCACCTACGTGGCAGCATGCAGCTTCTAGGCCAACGAGGCAAGCATCTGTGTGGTGGCATGCAGATCTTCGTGAAGACCCTGCCACCGCACCAGCGCAACAGCCAGCCAGCCAGCGTGGCGCTGCACGCCTCGTCAGCTTGGACGCGCGTCGAAGCGAGGCGAGGCGGCGACAGACGAGATGAGCTTCCTTGTCGTCCCCGATAAAGCAAGAGGACACGTCGGCAGCGCATTAAATGTGTTTTGTCCCATGATGTCAGGGATAGACTTGTACACTGTAGATGCTTTCCACCTCCTGTGTGCCACTGTGGCGACCCCTTTGACGTATAAAAGGAGGCCCGAGGCGTACTGAGGAAGGATTTTGACTTTTTGGGCTAGGCATGCACCGCAGCTAGTTCAAGAGCTCAAGAACACGAAATATACACCAACCTAAGAGTAGGGTATTACGCATCGCTTGCAGCCCGAACCTGGATAAAATTCCCCCGCGTTGATCTTCTAGACCCGCTCTTTGCACAGCCCCGCGCCCCGCCAACCGTAGTAGGGATTCCCTGTGATCCCATAGGTGTCGTTTCCCTGACAAGAGGAGTATTAAATAGCATAATGGATCTAAACATATAATCTTCCACCAAATAAACCATATAGTAATCAACTACAAGATGTAATCAACACTACTAGTCACCCACAAGCACCAATCTATAGTTCCGGTAACAAGATTGAACACAATAGATGAACTAGGGTTTGAGATGAGATGGTGCTGTTGAAGATGTTGATGGACATTGCCCTCCCCAAGATGGGAGAGTTGTTGGTGATGATGACGCGATGATTTCCCCCTCCAGGAGGGAAGTTCCCTCGGCGGAATTGCTCCGTCAGAGGGCAAAAGTGCTCCTGCCCAAGTTCCGCCTCGAGGCGGCGGCGTTCCGTCCCGAAAGTCTCCTCCTTATTTTTCTAGGTCAAAATGACTTATATGCCAGAAGATGGGCACTGGAGGTGGGCCGAGGAGGCCACAACCCACCAGGGTGCGCCTGGGGGGCCTGGTGCGCCTAGGTGGGTTGTGCCCACCTGGTGGCCCCCCTCTGGTGTTTATTGGCTCCAATATTTCTCAAATAATCCATAAAAAATCTCCATCAAGTTTTAGCTCATTTGGAGTTGTGCAGAATAGGTGGCCTGACTTAGCTTTTCTAGGTCCAGATTCTGAGCTGCCGAAATTCTCCCTCTTGGTGTGTTCCTTGCAAATTATGAGAGAAAAGGCATTATAATTACTCCTAAAAGCATTGTTATGGATAAAAACATTATAAATAACAGTAAGAAAACTTGATGCAAAATGGACGTATCAAGTAACATATCGCTGGACAAAGGATATTCTATACAGGATTAACTGAATCCTTGACATCGTGGTTCAACCGATAAATATCATCATGGAGTATGTGGGAACGAATATGGGGATCCAGGTCCCGCTATTGGTTATTGACCGGAGAGGAGTCTCAGTCATGTCTACATGATTCTCGAACCCGCAGGGTCGCATGCTTAATGTTCAGTAGCGCTAGGGTAGTATTGAGATATTAATTGTGGAAAATTCAAAGGTTGTTTGGAGTCTCAGATGGGGTCCGGGACGTCACGAGGAGCTTTGAAATGGTCCGGAGGTGAAGATTTATATATGGAAACTTGTTCTTGAGGTTCCAAGAAAAACTCCAGTTTTTTTGGTATTGTACTAGGAAGTCACCGGAAGGTTCTCGAAGTCCTCAAAGGGTTCCACCATGTCCCATAAAGTAGCATGGGCTGAGGGGGGGGGGTCTAGCTGATACGTCTCCAACGTATCTATAATTTTGATTGTTCCATGCTGTTATATTATCAATCTTGGATGTTCTAAAATCATTTATAGTCATTTTATATCATTTTTTGTACTAACCTATTGACATAGTGCCAAGTACCTGTTGCTGTTTTTTCCATCACAGAAAATCAATATCAGACGGAGTCCAAATGCCCCGAAACTTTAAGGAGAATTTTTATGGGCCAGAAGGAACACAACGGGCCCTGGCTGCGCCTGGGGGGTGCCCCGAGGGGGGCACCACCCACCAGGGCGCGCCAGGAGGCCCAGGCACGCCCTGGTGGGTTGTGCCCACCTCGGGTGGCCCCGGACCGCCTCTTTGCTCTATAAATACCCCAATATTCCAGAAACCCTAAAGGCATCAACGAAATATTCATCCAGCCACCGCAGAGTCCAGAACCACCAGATCCAATCTAGATACCATCTTGGATGGGGTTCACCACCTCCATTGGTGCCTCTCCAATGATGCGTGAGTAGTTCTTTGTAGACCTTTGGGTCCGTAGTTAGTAGCTAGATGGCTTTGTCTCTCTCGCTGGATTCTAATACAATGGTCTCTTGGAGATCCATATGATGTAACTCTTTTTGTGGTGTGTTTGTTGGGATCTGATGAACTTTGAGTTTATGAACAGTTATATCTTTTTATATCCATGAAAGTTATTTGAGTTTCTTTGATCTCTTACATGCATGATTGCTTATAGCGTCGTATTTCTTCTCCGATATTTGGGTTTTGTTTGGCCAACTTGATCTATTTATCTTGCAATGGGAAGAGGTGCTTTGTAGTGGGTTCAATCTTACGGTGCTTGATCCCAGTGACAGAAAGGGAACCGACACGTATGTATCGTTGCTACTAAGGATAAAACGATGGGGTCTATCTCTACATAGATAGATCTTGTCTACATCATGTCATCGTTCTTATTGCATTACTCCGTTTCTCCATGAACTTAATACACTAGATGCATGCTGGATAGTGGTCGATGTGTGGAGTAATAGTAGTAGATGCAGGAAGGAGTCGGTCTACTAATCTTGGACGTGATGCCTATATAATGATCATTGCCTGGGTATCATCATGATTATTCGAACTTCTATCAATTGCCCAACAGTAATTTGTTTACCCACCGTTTGCTATTTTCTCTCGAGAGAAGCCACTAGTGAAACCTACGGCCTCCGGGTCTTCTTTCTCATATATTTGCCTTTGCGATCTACTTTTCTCTTGCATTTATTTTAAGATCTATTAAACCAAAAATAAAAATACTTTGCTGCACTTTATTTTATTTGCGATCTATTTATTTAATCTATTACAACTTTCTCCCGTCCGCGCACCGTTTCTGGCACCGTTACCCGAAAGGGATTGACAACGCCTTTAACACGTCGGGTTGCGAGTGGTTGTTATTTGTGTGCAGGGGATGTTTACGTTGTGTTTCTTGGTTCTCCTACTGGTTCGACAACCTTCCTTTCATATCTGAGGGAAATACCTATCGCCGGTGTGCTGCATCATCCCTTCCTCTTTGGGGAAATACCGACGTAGCTTGAAGCGACATCAAAAGGAATTTCTGGCGCCATTGCCGGGGACAATCTTCAACATATACCAGATTCCTAATCACAAATATCATCTCCTCGCAACTTACATTATTTTCCATTTGCCTCTCGTTTTCCTCTCCCCCACTTCACAAAAATTTGCCATTTTTATTCGCCCTCTTTTTCGCCTTTTATCGTCAGATCTCATGTTTGCTTGTGTTGCCATGTGTCTTCTATTTGCTTGCATCTTCGCTTGCTAAAAATCAATTGATATGGATCCTCATCCACTTGCTAATCTTTTCAAGAGATCCAATTATGACGGACCCATTGCTAGTGAATTGAGTTCACTAGATTATTTTTATGAAGTTTTTCTTGAAATTTGTGAATTTGAAAATTGTGATGAAGAAATTTATGAAGTGATTCATGGTAGCTCCTTGAATGAAAAGCATTATTGCAATGATTTTACTATGAATTCTATTAATGTCAATTGTGTTAATACTATGCAAAACCCCAAGCTTGGGGATACTTGTTTTGTCATGTCCGCTACTTATTGCAATGATCATGATTGGGGTGATAATGTTTCTTATGATCTTGAAAATTTATTTAAGCCTCATGATGAATATGTTTGCGATAATATTGAAAGTGGGTTTGGAAGAGTGTCAGCTTTATCTAAAAATAATCCCACATATTTGGAGAGTGTTCAATCTTATGAAATTTTTGATGAAAGTGGGCTTGGAGAGGTCATGACTTTATTTGATGTTAATCCCACTATATCGGAAGAGTGTCAACTTTGCATGCATGTGGATCATGAAGAGAAAATTTTATATGATAGTTATATTGTTGAATTTCATTATGGCCCTACATGTAATTATTATGAGAGAGGAAAATATGGTTGTAGAAATTTTCATGTTAGTAAATTACCTCTCGTTATGTTGAGATTGTCAATGTTTTATTCATCTCCTTTGCATATGCTTTATATTTATTGTCTTCATAATTTGTTTTCTTATAAATTCCTATGCATAGGAATTATGTTAGACTTAAATGTGTTTGTCACATGTTTCATGCTTCTCTCTGTGTGTTTCAATTATTATCTTTTGTGTGAGCATTGTTGAAAATTTATGCCTAGCTAAGGGCGTAAAACTATAGCGCTTGTTGGGAGGCAACCCAATGAATAAATTTTATTTTTGCTTTTTGCTTTTTTTGAGTGTTAGCACAATTATGCTACTGTTATGATTGTGTTTTTTGTGTTTTAATTAGTGTTTGTTCCAAGTAGAACCGATAGGATCTTCTTGGGTGATAGTTGTTTGATCTTGCTGAAAAAGACAGAAACATTGCGCTCACGAAAACAAATCTCATTTTTTATCAGAAAGTGCTTTTGCCCTGATTATTTTTTACAGAAGATTAATATACTAATTTCTCAGGTCGTCCCATTTTTTCAGAATTTTTGGATTTCCAGAAGTTTTCGACAAAGTCAGATTGCTACAGACTGTTCTGTTTTGACAGATTCTGTTTTGTTTGTGTTGTGTGCTTATTTTGATGGCTCTATGGTTTTCTTTGATGAGTTTTTGCCATAGAAAAGTTGGAATACAATAGATATAATACAAAACAAATATGAATTGGTTTGATACAGTACTTATAGTAGTGGTTTGCTTTCTTACACTAACGGATCTCACGGAGGTTTTGTTGAGTTTTGTGTGATTGAAGTTTTCAAGTTTTGGGTTATCTTACAATGGATGAAGGAAGGATAGAAGAGCCTAAGCTTGGGGATGCCCCAGCATCCCAAGCTATCATCCAAAAATGATCAACCAACTAAGCTTGGGGATGCCACGGAGTGGCATCCCCGCTTTCTTCCAACGACCATCGGTATTTTACTCGAAACTATATTTTTATTCGTCACATGATATGTGTTTTGCTTGGAGCGTCTTGTATGATATGAATATTTGCTTGTTTTATTTTGTGTTTTAAGTCATCAATCCTTGCTGGACACACCTATTTGAGAGAGCCAAAATTATGTCATGACTTGTTAGAATTGCTCTCTATGCTTCACTTAAATTTTTATGAGCTATGGACTTGCTCTAGTGGTTCACTTATATCTTTTTGAGCATGGTGTGCTTTAGTATTTTTGAGGAAATGCTCTCTTGCTTCACTTACATTTATTTGAGAGAAAGAAAAAAAATTATGCTCGTGATCTTCACTTATATTTGTTTGAGCTTATTAAAAGCAACACATGAAAATTAGTCCCATAGTTATAGATATCCAAGAAGGATATAATAAAAACTTTCATGAAGATCATTGGACAAAATAAACTTGATTCTTATTAATAGTTTTGAGATATGATGATGTGATATGTGAGTTATGCTGGTGAGTAATTATGCTTTAGTAAGAATATTGGTGTTAAGGTTTGTGATTCCCTATGCAAGTACGAAAGTCAATATTCATGCAATGAAATTATATTCTACTTGTGGTGCATTATTCGGTGTTATTTTTGCTTAATGCTTGCTTATGAGATTATCCATTTCTTGGTTGGTCGCTTCTCAATCTTTTGCTAGCCTTCATTTTGCACTAAGTATGATCTCTACTTGTGCATCCAAAAACCTTTAAACCAGTTTTGCCATATGAGTCCACTATATCTACCTATATGCGGTATTCTTTTGCCGTTCTAAGAAAATTTGTATGTGCCATCTCTAATTTTCAAAATAAACTTCTCTTTTATGTGTTTGTTTTGCTTGCGGAGCGGTGAGGGGTGGCTAATATTTTCCATGCTAGATGTGTTATTCTCACGATGGGTGTTTATTCACTTGTCATTGCACGAGAGTAAGACAAAGGTATTAGGGATGCCCAGTCCCGAAATGTAAAAAATGAATTTACTTTATGTTATCAAATAATAAATTCCTTGGAAAGTGTTGGTATGGAGGGCACCCGTGGATACGATTAGCCATGGAAAATGAAAGTATGGTGGAAAAGGGAATAAACTTTATTTTCTGTTTGGGAACCACCTATGATATATCTAGCATGGAAAGTGTTGTGAACTCTAAGTCGTTTTTGTTGGTGGGATGGATAGACCTCCCAAAATGTTCTTATCTCTAAGTTTTTCGCTTTGAGCTTTGGCACCTCTACAAATCCCTACTTCCCTCTACGAAGGGCCTTTATTTTACTTTATGCAATTTTTATTTTGAGTCCCCATCTTCTCTTATAAAAGCACCAACTAGGAGGCAATATGATCATACTTAAGTATTGGGTGTAGTTAATATTCGAGTGTGTCGGTGTACAAAAGTAGGGGTCCTTTTTGTACCCCTTTACTTGTGCGCGGGCAGTCGCAGCCACATGCTTACGGCCGCGCTTGACGGGGCAGAAGAGGAAGCAAAGACACAAGACTACTAGAGCAACACCAAGATAGAGGCGCGAGGAGCGAAGGGACAAGGTGGGCTCTCCCCAGTAGGGGCCTTGCCGGGGCAGCTTGCCCAACACCGGCAGAGCCGCCACCCTTGAGCCTAAGAGTTCCGACACCATCGACAACATTGGAACCAAGGCTCGGGAGGCGCCTGCATGGTGGCATGCAGATCTTTGTAAAGACCAAGAACATACAAGACTAGATGAGAACCAGAAGACGGAAACCCCGGCAAGATCCTTGCTGGGGACACTCACAAGACCCCCGGCAAGACCCTCGCCTGGGACATCTGCGAGACCCCGGCAAGGCCCTTGCCGGGGCCCCGGCAAGACCCTTGCCGGAGACATCTGCGGGGCCGCAGCCAGGCCCCCACCTGCCAAGGCTCCACCGCCGTTCCAACACAGAAGTCAACCCGCCAACAAGGCAGGCACCTGCGTGGCGACGTGCAGCTTCCAGGCCAACTCAGCAAGCACCTGCGTGGTGGCATGCAGATCTTCGTGAAGACTATGCCACCGCACCAACTCAGCAGCCAGCCAGCCAGCATGGCGCTGCACGCCTAGTCAGCCTGGACGCGCGTCGGAGCGAGGCAAAGCGGCGGCGGACGAGATGAGTTTCCTTGCCGTCCCCGATAAAGTGAGAGGGCACGTCGGCAGCGCATTAAATGTGTTTGTCCTACGGTGCCAGGGGATAGACTTGTATACAGTACAAACTTTCCACCTCCTGTGTGCCACTGTGGCGACCCCCTTTGGCTATAAAAGGAGGCCCGAGGCATACTGGAGGAGGATTTCGGACTTTTTGGACCCTGCACGCTTTGTAGCTTGTCCAAGAACACGAGATAAACACAAACCAGCAAGAGTAGGGTATTACGCATCACTTGCGGCCCGAACCTGGATAAACTCCCCGTGTTGATCTTCTAAACCCGCTCTTTCCACAGCCCCGCGCCTGCCAACCATAAAAGGGATTCCCCGTGATCCCATAGGTGTCGTTTCCACCGACAGAGTGTGTTTCATGAATGTATCAATGGTTGAGCATGATGGGCCATGGATAACTTATTTTAGCGTTGATATTTTGAAAGACATGGTTGCTTGTTGATATGCTTGAGTATCTAAATTATCATGTCAAAACAAGACTATTGCTTTGAACAACTAAAAGTCCGAATGCCCATGTTATAAAGAAAAGAAATATGATATGACATGTTAGGCAGCATTCCACATCAAAAATTCTGTTTTATCACTTACCTACTCGAGGACGAGTAGGAGTTAAGCTTGGGGATGCTGATACGTCTCCAACGTATCTATAATTTTTGATTGTTCCATGCTGTTATATTATCAATCTTGGATGTTTTACAATCATTTATAGTCATTTTATATCATTTTTGGTACTAACCTATTGACATAGTGCCAAGTGCCAGTTGCTGTTTTTTCCATGTGTTTTACATCGCAGAAAATCAATATCAGACGGAGTCCAAATGCCCCAAAACTTTACGAAGAATTTTTATGGGCCAGAAGGAACACAACGGGCCCTGGCTGCGCCTGGGGGGTGCCCCGAGGGGGGAACAACCCACCAGGGCGTGCCAGGAGGCCCAGGCGCGCCCTGGTGGGTTGTCCCCACCTGGGGTGCCCCCTGGACCGCCTCTTTGCTCTATAAATACCCCAATTTTCCAGAAACCCTAAAGGCATCGATGAAATATTCATCCAGCCGCCCCAGAGTCCAGAACCACCAGATCCAATCTAGACACCATCTCGGATGGGGTTCACCACCTCCATTGGTGCCTCTCCGATGATGCGTGAGTAGTTCTTTGTAGACCTTCGGGTCCGTAGTTAGTAGCTAGATGGCTTTCTCTCTCTCGCTGGATTCTCAATACAATGGTCTCTTGGAGATCCATATGATGTAACTCTTTTTGCGGTGTGTTTGTTGGGATCTGATGAACTTTGAGTTTATGATCAGTTATATCTTTTTATATCCATGAAAGTTATTTGAGTTTCTTTGATCTCTTATATGCATGATTGCTTATAGCCTCGTATTTATTCTCTGATATTTGGGTTTTGTTTGGCCAACTTGATCTATTTATCTTGCAATGGGAAGAGATGCTTTGTAGTGGGTTCAATCTTACGGTGTCTGATCCCAGTGACAGAAAGGGAACCGACACGTATGTATCGTTGCTACTAAGGATAAAACGATGGGGTCTATCTCTACATAGATAGATATTGTCTACATCATGTCATCGTTCTTATTGCATTACTCCGTTTCGCCATGAACTTAATACACTAGATGCATGCTGGATAGCGGTCGATGTGTGGAGTAATAGTAGTAGATGCAGGCAGGAGTCGATCTACTAATCTTGGACGTGATGCCTATATAATGATCATTGCCTGGATATCGTCATGATTATTCAAACGTCTATCAATTGCCCAACAGTAATTTGTTTACCCACCGTTTGCTATTTTTTCTCGAGAGAAGCCACTAGTGAAACCTACGGCCCCGGGTCTTCTTTCTCATATATTTGCCTTTGTGATCTACTTTTCTCTTGCATTTGTTTTCACATCTATTAAACCAAAAATACAAAAATACTTTGCTGCACTTTATTTTATTTGCGATCTATTTATTTAATCTATTACAACTTTCTCCCGTCCGCGCACCGTTTCTGGCACCGTTAGCCGAAAGGGATTGACAACCCCTTTAACACGTCGGGTTGCGAGTGGTTGTTATTTGTGTGCAGGGGCTGTTTACGTTGTGTTGCTTGGTTCTCCTACTGGTTCGATAATTTTGGTTTCATATCTAAGGGAAATACCTACCACCGCTGTGCGGCATCATCCCTTCCTCTTTGGGGAAATACCGACGTAGCTTCAAGCGACATCAGGGGGGTCTAGCCTTAATGGGTCAAGGGAACTAGCCCCTACAAGGCCCATGTTCCTGGGAAGGAGAAACCCTAAGTGGGAGGGAGTCCACTTGCCTTGGGAGGCAAGTTTCCTCCCTTGTACGCCTCCCCTCCTTGGAGGAGGGGCTAGGTCTGCACTCCTAGCCCTCCCACACCGATGTATATAGTGGGAAGGGTGCAAGGGCTGGACACACCAAACACAAGCCTCCTCTCTCTCTCGATAAGCCCCCACCTCGATCCGTCAACACTTGGTGAAGCCCTGTTGGTGTTCTGCTGGTATTACCACCACCATGACGTCATGTTGGTTCAGATCTCATGTACCTCCTCTCCCTCGCTTGCAAGATAAAGAGGGAGAGGACGCCACCGAGCTGTACGTGTGCTAAACTCGGAGGTGTATCGTCCGTTCGGCACTAGATAAGATGGGATCGTGACGAGTACGACTACATCAACCTCGTTACGATGCTAATGCTTTCGGTCTAGAAGGGTATGTAGACACACTCACCTCTCATTGTTATGCATCTCCTAGATTAGATATTGGGTGATTCATAGATTTTTTTAGATTTTCATGCAACATTCCCCATCAGTGGTATGAGAGCTAGGTCTATGCGTAGATGTATATGCACGAGTAGAACACAAAGTTGTTCCGGGCGTTGATGTTCAGATTGCTTACTTTCCTTGTATTATTTGGATTCGACAATATTGTGGGATGAAGCGGCTCAGACCAACCTTACATATCCTCGCACATGGGACTGGTTCCACTGTTTGACATGCAACTTGTATTGCATAAAAGTGGCTTTTGCGGGTGTCTGTGTCTCCTACTTTAGTTGAATATGACTTGACAAAGGCGGTCCTTGTAGAAGGTTAAAAGGCAACTTGTATATCACCGTTGTGCTTTTGCGTATATAAGAACGGTTCTTATTGTTTGCCCTAGCAGCCACGTAAAAATTGCAACAAGAAAGTAGATCATGTCTAACCTGTTATTGCAGGGCATGTTGTGATGTGGTATGGCGAAAATGTGATGTGATTTATGTTGATGTATAAGATGATCATGTTTTGTAATAGGTTCGCTACTTGCATGTCGATGAGTACGGCAACCGGCAGGAGCCATAGGGTTTTCTTTAATTTATTGTATGACCTACATGTCAATCATTTAACGCCATGTAATTTATTTACTTTATCGCTGTGCGTTAGCAATAGTTGTAGAAGTAATAGTTGGCGAGACACCACGTGACGACATGATGATGGATGATAATCCCCAAGTGTAGGGAATCATCATAGCAATTTCCAAAGGTGGAAGTGATAAGTATGGAGTGTCGAACCCACAAGGAGCTAAAGGTAAGATCAATATTCTCTCAAGCCCTATCTGCCACTGATATGACTCTACGTACACCGAACGTTTGCTTCCAACTAGAAACGAGAAATAAAACTATGTTGTGGGTATGAAGAGGATAACTTTGCATGATATCGGAAAGCTAAAATGTAAAAGTAGGTGCTGTTATCATAAAGTTAGAATATATTACTAAATATTATAAATAGTGAGTGTGGAATAATGATGGGTCGGTGTGCAGAATTATCCTAGGCAATCATTAACAAGACCGGTAATCACTATTGCAGTTTCATATGAGGGAGAGGCATAAGCTAATATACTTTCTCTACTTGGATCATATGCACTTATGATTGGAACTCTAGCAAGCAGCCGCAACTACTAAAGATCATTAAGGTAAAACCCAACCATAGCATTAAAGCATCAAGTCCTCTTTATTCCCATACGCAACAATCCCCTTACTCAGGTTTGTGTTTCAGTCACTCACCAACCCACTATAAGCGAATCATGAACGTATTGCAACACCCTACAGCGGGAACCCCTCACGCTTGCGCGACACGGAGGGCACCATAGGACAACATCAAAGTAAAACATACAACTCATACCAATCTAGATCATCAATCAACCCAAAGACAAAAGATATCTACTCAAAACATCATAGGATGGCAACACATCATTGGATCATAATATGTGGCATAAAGCACCATGTTCAAGTAGGGATTACAGCGGGGTGCGGGAGAGTGGACCGCGTAAAAGAGATGATGATGGTGATGTTGATGAAGACGATCACCGCGGCGATGATTCCCCTCCCGATGGCACTCCGGCGCCACCGGAAGAGAGGAGGAGAGGTTCTCCCCCTTGTGCTTCCTCCTCCATGGCCTCCCCCCTAGATGGGGAAAGGTTCTCCCTCTGGTCCTTGGCCTCCATGGCGATGATGGCCTCTCTGGGATACTCCTCCATGGCCACCGGTGATGATAGCCCCCTCCGCCAGGGTGCCGGAGAGGGCCTAGATTGATTTCCCTTGGCTACAGAGGCTTGCGGCGGCGGAACTTCCGATCTAGGTTTCTTTCTGGAAGTTTGGGTATATATAGAAGAGTTTGGCGTTGATTTCACGTCAGGGGGGTCACCGAGGCGTCCACGAGGCAGGGGGGCGCGCCCTACCCCCCTGGGCGCGCCCCCCACCCTCGTGGAGGCCTAGGGACTCCCCTAGTCCACCTCCGGTGCTCCGTGGGCTTCTTCTGGTCCAAAAATAGGCTCCGTGAAATTTCAGGTCAATTGGACTCCGTTTGGTTTTCCTTTTCTGCGATACTCAAAAACAAGGAAAAACAGAAACTGGCACTGGGCTCTGGGTTAATAGGTTAGTCCCAAAAATCATATAAAACAACATATAAAAGCCCATTAAACATCCAAGATAGATAATATAACAGCATGAATACTTCATAAATTATAGATACGTTGGAGACGTATCAATGGAGATCATGGTGTCATGTCGTTGAAGATGGAGATCATGCCGGTGCTTTGGAGATGGAGATCAAAAGCACAATATGATAATGGCCATATCATGTCACATATATTGATCGCATGTGATGTTTATCTTTTTATGCATCTTATTTTGCTTAGGATGATGGTAGGATTATAAGAAGAAGATCCTTTCACTTAATTTCAAGATAAAAGTGTTCTCCCTAAGTATGCACCATTGCAAAAGTTCATCGTTTCGAAGCACCTCGTGATGATCTGGTGTGATAGACTCTATGTTCACATACAACGGGTGTAAGCAAGTTTTTACACATGTGTAATACTTGGGTTAAACTTGACAATCCTAACATGTACAAAATGGCCTCGGAACACGGAGGACCGAAAGGTCGAACATGAGTCATATAGTGGATATGATCAACATGGAGATGTTCACCATTGATGACGACCCATCTCACGTGATGATCGGACATGAGTAGTTGATTTGGATCATGCAACACTTAGACAACTTGAGGGATTTGATTTAAGTGGGAGTTCATTAGTAATAAGATTAATTGAACCAATTATCATGAACATAGTCTTAGTGTCTTTGCAAAAATTATGTTGTAGATGAATGGCACGCGTTGTAGCTCCCTTGAATTTTAATGCGTTCCTAGAGAAAGAAAAGTTGAAAGATGATGGAAGTAACTACGCGCATTGGGTCCATAATTTGAGGATTATCTTCACAGCTGCACAGAAGGCTTATGTCCTTGATGCACCGCTAGGTGTGCCACCCGCTCCCGCAAATCTGGATGCTATGAACTTTTGGCATACTAGAAGTGATTACACAATAGTTTAGTGCGGCATGCTTTACGGCCTAGAACCGGGGCTCCAAAGACGTTTTGAGCACCACAGAGCATATGAGATGTTCTAGGAGCAGAAATTGGTATTTCAGGCTCATGCCCGGGTTGAGAGGTATCACAACTCCGACAAATTCTTTAGCTGCAAGATGGAGGAGAACAGCTCCGTTGGCGAGCACGTACTCAAGATGTCTGGGTACTACAACCGCTTGAATCAATTGCGAGTTAATCTTCCAGATGAAGTAGCGATTGATATAATTCCCCAATCACTGCCACCGAGTTACAAGGTCTTCGTGATGAACTATAATATGCAAGGGATGGAGAAGACGATCCCTGAGCTTTTCGCGATGCTTATGGCCTTAGAGGTAGAAATCAAGAAAGAGCATCAAGTGTTGATGGTTAATAAGACCACTAGTTTCAAGAAAGGCAACGGAAAGAAAGGGAACTTCAAGAAGAATGGCAAGGCAGTTAGCGCTCCCGTGAAGAAGCTCAAGGCTAGACCCAAACCCGAGACTAAGTGCTTCTATTGCAAGGGGAATGGTCACTGGAAGCGGAACTACCCTAAGTACTTACTTGGCAGATAAGAAGGCTGGCAATGTCAACAAAGGTATATTTGATATACATGTTATTGATGTGTACCTTACTAGTATTCGTAGTAGCACCTGGGTATTTGATACTGGTTCGGTTGCTCTTATTTGCAACTCGAAACACAAGCTATGGAGTAAATGGAGACTAGCTAAGGACGAGGTGACGATGCTCGTCGGGAATGGTTCAAAGGTTGTTATGATCACCGTCGGCGCGCTCCCTCTATGTCTACCTTCCATATTAGTTTTAAACCAAAATAATTGTTATTTGGTGCCTGCGTTAAAGCAGGAACATTATATCTGGATCTTGTTTATTGCAAGACGGTTATTCATTTAAGACAGAGAATAATGGTTGTTCTATTTATATGGATAATATCTTTTATGGTCATGCACCTAATGTGAATGGTTTATTCTTGTTGAATCTCGATCGTAGTAATACACATGTGCATAATATTGATGCCAAAAGATGCAAAGTTAATGATGATAGTACCACATATTTGTGGCACCTCCGCTTATGTCATATTGGTATAAAGCGCATGAATAAACTCCATGCTGATGGACTTTTGGAATTACTTGATTATGAATCATTTGAAACATGTGAACCATGCCTCATGGGCAAGATGACTAAAACCCCATTTTCCGAAAAAATGGACCGAGCAAATGACTTGTTGGAAATAATACATACCGATGTATGATGTCCGACGAGTATTGAAGCACGCAGTAGATATCGTTATTATCTTACCTTCACAGATGATTTGAGTAGATACAGGTTTTACTTGATGAAACACAAGTCTGAAATTCTTGAGAAGTTCAAGCAATTTTAGAGTGAAGTTGAAGATCATCGTGACAAGAAGATAAAAAGTCTACGATATGATCGTAGATGTGAATAGTTGAGTTACGAGTTTGGTATGTATTTAAGACAATGTGAAAATTCTTTCACAACTCACGCCACCTCGAACACCACAGTGTAATGGTGTGTCCGAGCGTTGTAGCCGTACTCTATTGGATATGGTGAGTTCTATGATGTCTCTTATCGATTTGCCACTATAGTTTTTGGGTTATGCATTAGAGACACATTCACTTTAAATAGGGCACCTTCTAAATCTATTGAGACGACACCGTATGAACTATGGTTTGGCAAGAAACCTATGTTGTCATTTCTTGATGTTTGGGGATGCAACACTTATGCCTGATAAGCTTGAACCCAAAGAGGAGAAGTGCGTCTTCATAGAATACCTTCTATCACATATCTGAAGGCAAGTCTTTGTTGTCAAGAATGGATCCCTTCCAGAGCAGGAGTTTTCTCTCGAAAGAAGTGAGTGGGAGAAAGGTAGAACTTGATGAGGATCGAACCTTCACTAGAATCGAGAGTAGCACATCGCAGAAAGGTGTTCCTATGATGCGTACAACAATTTAAGAGGAATCTAATGATGATGATCATGAAACTTCAGATCAATCACTACCGAACCTCGTAGATCGACAAGGACACGTACTGCCCTGAGTGGTACGGTAATCCTATCGTGGAAGTCATGTTGTTAGACAATGATGAGCTTACGAACTATCAGGAAGTGATTATGGCCCCAGATTCTAACAAATGGCTAGAGACCATGAAATCCGTGATAGGATCCATGTATGAGAATCAAGTGTGGACTTTGGTAGACTTACCCGATGACCGCCAGGCCATCGAGAACAAATGGATCTTTAAGAAGAAGATAGACGTTGATGGTAATGTCACTGTCTATAAAGCTCGACTCGTCGCAAAGGGTTTTTGGCAAGTTCAAGGAGTGACTACGATGAGACTTTCTCACCCGTAGCGATGCTTAAGTCTATTAGAATTATGTTAGCAATTGCTGGATTTTTTATCAATGAAATCTCACAGATGGATGTGAAAACCGCTTTCCTTAAAGAAGAGTTGTACATGACGCAATCCAAAGGTTTTGTGGATCCTAAGGATGCTAAAAAGGTATGCAAGCTCCAGCGATCCATCTGTGGACTGGTGCAAGCATCTCAGAGTTGGAATATACGCTTTTATGAGGTGATCTCCATACCTAGTACAAGCATCTCCAAGTGGAGCATAGTAGCAACATATACAGTATGACATAGAGACTTGTAAAGTACACATGAAACTGAATGTTGCAGACCCGTTGACTAAAACCTTTCTCACAAGCAAAACATGATGAATCCCCATAACTCATTGGGTGTTAATCACATAGCGACGTGAACTAGATTATTGACTCTAGTGCAAGTGGGAGATTGTTGGAAATATGCCCTGTAGGCAATAATAAATTGGTTATTATCATATTTCCCAGTTCATGATAAATGTTTATTATTCATGATAGAATTGTATTGATTGGATACCTAAATACACGTGTAAATACATAAACTAAACCGTGTCCCTAGTATGCCTCTATAAGACTAGCTCGTTGATCAAAGATGGTTAAGGTTTCCTAACCATATACATGAGTTGTCATTTAATAACGGGATCACATCATTAGGAGAAGATGTGATGGATAGACCTAACCATAAGCTTAGCATCAGATTGTTTAGTTATTTCGTACGACTTTCATCATGTCAAGTATCTATTCCTTAGACCATGAGGTCGTGCAACTCCGTGACACCGGAGGAATACTTAGTGTGTATCCAAACGTCAGTTCGTAACTAGGTGATCATAACGGTGCTCTACACGTATCTCTGAAGGTGTTTGTTGGGTTGGCACAGATCGAGACTGGGATTTGTCGCTCCGTATGACGGAGACATATCTCTGGGCCCTCTCGGTAATACAACATCACAATAAGCTTATAGGCATGTAACTAATGAGTTTAGTCATGGGATCTTGTCTTACGAAATGAGTAAACAGACTTGCCGGTAACGAGATTGAACTAGGTATGGAGATACCGATGATCGAATCTCGGGCAAGTAACATATCGCCGAACAAAGGGAATTTTATACGGGATTAATTGAATCCTTGACATCGTGGTTCAACCGATAAAGATCTTCGTGGAATATGTGGGAACTGATACGTCTCCAATGTATCTATAAATTTTGACTCTTCCATGCTATTATATTATAAATCTTGGATGTTTCATATACACTTTCAAGCAATTATATATCATTTTTTGGGACTAACCTACTAACTTAGTGCTTAGTGCCAGTTGCTGTTTTTTGCTTGATTTTGGTTTCGCAGAATACTAATACCAAACGAAGTCCAAATGCTACGGAACATTTTGGAGATTTTTTCTGGAGAAAAGAGACACTAGAAGCTTCGGGAGAAGACCAGATGATGGACCGTGGGCCCACAAGGCACTAGGGTACGCCCTAGTGTGTTGTGGGGCCACGTGGCTCTATTTGACCTAACTCCGCCTCTATAAATTCTCTAAAATCGTGAAACCAATGGAGGAGTCCATGAAATACTTTTTCTGCCGCCACAAGTTCCAGAATCACGAGATCCCATCTGGAGGCCTTTTCCGGCACTCTGCCGGAGGGGCTCTTCATCATCCTTGCTGCCCTCGGATGATGAGTGAGTAGTTTACCACAGACCTATTGATACGTCTCCAACGTATCTATAATTTTTAATTATTCCATGCTGTTATATTATCATTCTTGGATGTTTTACATTCATTTTATAGCAACTTTATATCATTTTTTGGGACTAGCCTATTGACATGGTGCCTAGTGCCAGTTGTTGTTTTTTCCTTGTTTTTTACTTCGCAGAATATCAGTACCAAACAAAGTCCAAATGCCACGAAACTTTTTGGAGATTTTTTTGGACCAGGAGAAAACTTGGGAGCCAAGGAAGCACCAGAGGGGAGGCCCATGGGGCCCATCACCCACCTGGGCGCGCCAGAGGCCCCTGGCGCGCCCTGATGGTGGTGGGGCCCATGGAGGTCTCCTCCACCGCCTCTTAGCTCTATAAATACTCAGATATGCCAGAAACCCTAGGGGAGCGACCGAAACACAATTCCAGCCGCCGCCAGTTCCAGAACCACAAGATCCAATCTAGAGCCCTATTCCGGCACTCTGCCGGAGGGGAACACAATCATGGAGGGGTTCATCATCCTCATTGGCGCTCCTCTGATGATGCGTGAGTAGTTCACCATAGACCTACGGGTCCGTAGGCAGTAGCTAAGTGGCTTCTTCTCTCTTTTTAATTCTCAATACAATGTTCTCCTCAATGTTCTTGGAGATCTATTTGATGTAATGAATTTTTGTGGTGCGTTTGTTGCTTTCTGATGAAGTGCGAGTTTATGATCAGATCTATCCATGAATATTATTTGATTTCTCTTTAATCTCTTATATGCATGATTGTTATAGCCTCGTATTTCTTCTCTAAAACTTTGGTATGGTTTGGCCAACTAGATTGATTTTTCTTGCAATGGGAAGAGGTGCTTTGTGATGGGTTCGATCTTGCGGTGTCCTCACCCAGTGACAGAAGGGGCAGCGAGGCACGCATGTATCATTGCTATTAAGGATAAAAAGATGGGGTCTATTCCTACATGAATAGATCTTTTCTACATCATGTCATCGTTCTTATTGCATTACTCCTTTTCTCCATGAACTTAATACACCAAATGCATGCTGGATAGCGGTTGATGTGTGGAGTAATAGTAGTAGATGCAGGCAGGAGTCGGTCTACTAATCTTGGACGTGATGCCTATATATTTGATCATTGCCTTGGATATCATCATAATTATTTGCCCTTCTATCAATTGCCCAACAGTAATTTGTTTACCCATCGTATGCTATTTTCTCGAGAGAAGCCACTAGTGAAATCTATGGCCCCTGGGTCTATCTTTTATCATATTGTTTTCAGATCTATTATTCCAAAACCCAAAAATACCTTCCTGCACTTTTTCTTTACTTATTTTATTTTGTATTTTTGCTAGATCTATTTATCCAATATCATACAATTTAATCTATCTTTTTATCGTAGAGGGATTGACAACCCCACTTACGCGTCGGGTTGCAAGTATTTGTTCTTTGTGTGCAGGTACCGTTTACATAGTGTTGCTTGGTTCTCCTACTGGATTGATAAGCTTAGTTTCATAGCTGAGGAAATACTTACCGTAGCTGTGTTGCATCATCCCTTCCTCTTTGGGTAAATACCAATGCAGTTTCAAGTGACTTCACCTATGGGTCCATAGGTAGTAGCTAGATGGCTTCTTCTCTCTATTTGATCTTCAATACAATGTTCTCCTCAGTGTTCTTTCGATGTAATGACTTTTGGCGGTGTGTTTGTTGGGATCTGATGACTTGTGAGTTTATGATAAGATCTATCCATGAATATTATTGGAGTTTTCTCTCAACTCTTTTATGAATGATTGTTATAGCCTCGTATTTCTTCTCCGATTTATTGGTTTACTTTGGCCAACTAGATTGATTTAACTTGCCATGGGAAGAGGTGCTTTGTAATGGGTTCGATCTTGCGGTGCTCAATCCCAGTGATAGAAAAGGACATGACATGCATGTGTCGTTGCTATTAAGGGTAAAAAGATGGGATTTATTTCATGCATGAGTTTACATATCTTGTCTACATCATGTCATCTTGCTTAAGGTGTTACTCCGCTCTTCCATGAACTTAATACACCAGATGCATGCTGGATAGAGGTCGATGTGTGGAGTAATAGTAGTAGATGCAGAATCGTTTTGGTCTACTTGTCTCGGACGTGATGCATATATACATGATCATTGCCTTGGATATTGATACGTCTCCAACGTATCTACAATTTTTGATTGTTCCATGCTATTATATTACCTGTTTTGGATGTTTTATATGCATTAATATGCCATTTTAAATTATTTTTGGGACTAACTTAAGAAAAGGAATACCAAACGGAGTCCAAACGGAAAAAACCTTCGCGGTGATTTTTCTTGGACCAGAAGACATCTGTTGGACTTGGACTCCAAGTCAGAAGACCTTGGAGTAGACAACAAGCCAAAGGGGCGCGCCCTAGGGGGGCGCCCCCTGCCTTGTGGCCTATTCCAACACCTCCTGGCCTAGTTCTTTGTCCTATATATTCACATATATTACCAAATCACCAGAAGCATCCACAAAAACACTTTTCCACCACCGCAACCTTCTGTTCCCGTGAGATCCCATCTTGGGGCCTTTTCTAGCATCCTACCGGAGGGGGATTCGATCATGGAGGGCTTCTACATCAACTCTATTGCCCTTCCGATGAAGCGTGAGTAGTTTACCTCAGACCTACAGGTCCATAGCTAGTACCTAGATGGCTTCTTCTCTCTCTTTGATTGTCAATACCATGTTCTCCTCGATGTTCTTGGAGATCTATCCGATGTAATCTTCTTTTGCGGTGTGTTTGTCGAGATCCGATGAATTGTAGATTTATGATCAACTTATGTATGAATATTATTTGAATCTTCTCTGAATTCTTATATGGATGATTTGATATCTTTGTAATTCTCTTTGAACTATCGGTTTAGTTTGGCCAACTAGATTGGTTTTGCTTGCAATGGGAGAAGTGCTTAGATTTGGGTTCAATCTTGCAGTGTCCTTTCCCAGTGACAGTAGGGGCAGCAAGGCACGTATTGTATTGTTGCCATCGAGGATAGAAAGATGGGGTTTGCATCATATTGCTTGAGTTTATTCCTCTACATCTTGTCATCTTCCTTAATCCGTTACTCTGTTCTTCATGAACTTAATACTCTAGATGTAGGCAGGAGTCGGTTGATGTGTGGATTAATAGTAGTAAATGCAGAATCGATTCGGTTTACTTGACACAGACGTGATGCATATATTTCATAATCATTGCCTTAGATAGCGTCATAACTTTGCGCTTTTCTATCAATTGCTCGACAATAATTTGTGCACCCACCGTATTATTTGCTATCTTGAGATAAGCCTCTTGTGAAACCTATGGCCCCCGGGTCTATTTTCCATCATATTAGTTTCCGATCTTCTATTTTCCATCATATTAGTTTCCGATGTATTATTTTGCAATCTTTTACTTTCTGATCTATAAACCCAAAAATATTTACTTTATCGTCATAATTATCTGCTTTTCTATCAATTGCCCAACAGTGATTTGTTTACCCACCGTATGCTATTTTTTTGAGAGAAGCCTCTAGTGAAAACTATGCCCCGCAGGTCTATCTTTTATCATCAATTAAAAGTAAAAAAATACTTTGCCGCAATTTTCTTTTATTTCTTTTATTTTGTATTTTTGTCCGATCTATCTATCAAAAACTATACCATTTAATCTTGCTCGTAACCGTCGGGGGACTGACAATCCCTTGTTCGCGTTGGGTTGCAAGGATTTGTTGTTTGTGTGCAGGTGTTATTCACTAGTCGTTGCTTGGTTCTCCTACTGGATTGCTAAACTTGGTTTCACAACTGAGGGAAATACTTATCTCTACTGTACTGCGTCATCCTCTCCTTTTCGGGGAAATCTCAACGTAGCTCACAAGTAGCCGGAAGAATTTCTGGCGCCGTTGCCAGGGAGACATCATCAACAACTATCAAGTACCTACGCATAAACTTTCATCTCCTTGCATTTACATTATTTGCCATTTGCCTCTCATTTTTATCTCCCCACTTCTAATAAGTTTTTACAAAAAGTACAAAAATATTTTCCGTTCGCCTTTTTAGCAGGAAGAATTTCTGGCGGCGTTGCCAGGGAGACATCATCAACAACTATCAAGTACCTACGCATAAACTTTCATCTCCTTGCATTTACATTATTTGCCATTTGCCTCTCATTTTCATCTCCCCCACTTCTAAAAGGGATAATTAGATTTATGCCCCTAGTTGTGTCCCACTCGTCTGTTTTACCCCTAATTCCCAAAAGTCACCGGTTCTGTCCGAGTCACTTTGCTCCTCTTATGCTTTTGCCCTTTGACCGTTTGACCGTCAGTTTGAAAACTTCATAACTAATTCATACTGAACCAGAAAAATGCAAATAAGATACCAAAATGTTCAGAAAAACATCACCTATATGTCGGTGTCATTTGCATTCATGAAAAAAGTGTTGGAAAGTGCACATCCGAGTTTTAGCTCTTTTGATACCACCATGAATAGTGAACTCAAAAAAATTCAAAAAAAATATGGTGGCGAAGAAGAACAAATGTTCAAAGTGCTTGCCAAGTTTCATTAGGGAACGACATTCGTGGAAGTCGTGGAAAAAAATAATCTATTTTGGAGTGCTGATTGTTTTTTTTGCCACGGCACCCACGAATGTTATTCCCTGATGAAACTTGGCAGACACTTAAAACATTTGTCATTCTTTGCCACCATTTTTTTTTTCAATTTTTTGAACTTTTTTAGATTTTACTATTCATGGTGGTAGCATAAGAGCTAAAACTCGGATGGGCACTTTCCAACACTTTTTTCATGAATGCAAATGACACTGACATATAGGTGATGTTTTTCTAAACATTTCGGTATCTTATTTGCATTTTTCTGATTTAGTATGAATTAGTTATGAAGTTTTCAAACTGATGGTCAAACAGTCAAAGGGCAAAAGCATAATAGGAGCAAAGTGACTTGGACAGAACCAGTGACTTTTGGGAATTAGGGGTAAAACAGATGACTGGGACACAACTAGGGGCATAAATCTAATTATCCCCTTCTAAAAAGTTTTTCCAAAAATATTTTCCATTCGCCTTTTTTCTTATTTGCTTCTTTGCTTGCTTCTTATCTTGTTTGAATAGTCACGATGTCCCAAGAAAATACAAAATTGTGTGATTTTTCCAATACTACTAATAATGATTTTATTAGTACTCCGATTGCTCCTCCCGCCGCTAGTGCGGAGACTTGTGATATTAATGCTGCTTTGCTAAATCTTGTTATGAAAGGACATTTTTCTGGTAGTCCTAATGAAGATGCTGCATCCCATCTTAACACTTTCGTAGAATTGTGTGACATGTTGTGAAGTTAAAATTATTCCCGTTCTCATTGCAGGATCGTGCAAAAATTTGGTTTTCATCTTTGCCACGAAGTAGTATTGATACTTGGGATATATGCATAGATGCTTTTATCACTAAATATTTTCCTTCCGCGAAAATCATTTCCCTTAGAAATCAAATTATGAATTTCAAGCAACTTGAGCATGATGTTGCCCAATCTTGCGAGAGGATGAAATTAATGATAAGAAATTGCCCTACTCATGGTTTAAATTCGTGGATGATCATACAAAATTTTTATGCGGGATTGAACTTTGTTTCTAGAAATCTTTTAGATTCCGCCGCGGGTGGTACTTTTATGGAGATTACATTGGGTGAAGCTACTAAATTTCTTGATAATATTATGGCAAATTATTCACAATGGCATATTGAAAGAGCTCCTACTAGTAAAAAAAGAATTATGTTGAAGAAATTAGTACTTTGAGTGATAAAGTTGGTGCACTTATGAAATTGGTTGCTAGTAAAAGTGCTCCTATTGATCCTAATGATGTGACTTTGTCCACTTTGATTGAGCAAAATAATGGTCCCGTAGATGTGAATTTTGTCTCGCGAAACAATTTTAATAGTAATGCTTATAGAGGTAATTCTAATCCTAGGCCGTTTCCCGGAAATTCCTCTAATAATTATGGCAATTCCTATGGTAATTCTTATAATAATAATAGGATGCCCTCAGATCTTGAAAGTAATATTAAAGAATTTATTAATGCTCAAAAAGTTTTCAACACCATGATAGAAGAAAAATTGAGTAAACTTGATGATATGTGTAGGAGCATTGATAGAATTATTCACGATGTGAAAAATCTTAAAGCTAAAATTTTGCCACCCAATATTGATATTAATGAGTCAATTAAAGCTTTATATGTCTCTATGGATGACAGTAATAAAAGAACTGACATGCTGAGAGCTAAACCAGAATTTTTAGAAAAAGCGATTCCTCGCGGTTTCTTTCGTAGTAATGATGAGGATATTAAAATGATTGGTGTTTCATCTTCCTTGTTTAGCAATATAAAACTTGATGAAAAGGGGACTCAAGTAGAGTCAACTTTAGCTAGAAGGCATCCCCATAATTCGAAGGGTGAAAATCTTGATGATTTTTTTTACTAAAAGTGGGGTTGAAGAGATAAAAACTTTAACTAGTGATGTGCCAACTCTCTTGGATTACAAAGATTTTAATTATGATAGTTATTCTTTGATTGAGTGTATTTATTTGTTTCAATCCATGCTAAATTCACCCACTATTTATGAACAAAATAAGGCTCTTACTAAACATATTGTAGAAGTGATGATGAAAGTTTTAGAAGAAAAGCTAGAATTAGAGATTTCAATTCCTAGAAAATTATATGATGAATGGGAACTCACCATTAAAGTCAAGATTAAAAATTATGAGTGCAATGCTTTACATGATTTGGGTGTTAGTGTTTCCACAATTCCGAAATCTCTATGTGATGTGCTAGGTTTTACCAATATGGATGAATGTTCTCTTAATTTGCACTTGGCGGATTCTACTATTAAAAAGCTTTTGGGTAGAATTAATGATGTTCTTATTCTTGCAAATAGGAACTATGAGCCCGTTGATTTTATTTTACTTGACATTGATTGCAATCTGTCTTGCCCCATAATACTTGGTAGACCGTGTTTATGAACTATAGGTGCCGTTGTTGACATGAAAGAAGGGAATACTAAATTTCAGTTTCTGTTAAAAAAGGGTATGGAACACTTCCCTAGAACTAGAATTAAGCCACAATATAAGTCAATCATGAGGTCCACCTATGGAACTAAAACCAAAGATGACAACACTTGAAACTATGCATTATGCCTAGCTAGGGGCGTAAAACAATAGCACTAGTTGGGAGGCAACCCAATAGTTATCTTTTAGTTCTTTTTGTTTCATTGCTATTTTTTCAATAATCACACAATTATGATACCGTTATTATTGTGTTTTAGTGTTTTAATTAGTGGTTGTGCCAAGCAAAGCCTTTGGGATGATTTTGGTGATAGTTGCTTTGATTCTGTGCATTAATAGAAACTTTTGCGTCTAGTAGCAGAATTGTTAAAATTTTCTGGAGCAAGATAAAACTTTGAATTTTTTACACATGATTTATATAAAAAATTCTCACGTTTTCCTAACTTTTCAGAATTTTTGGAGTTAGAGAAATATGGTCAATGTTCAGATTGCTACAGACTGTTCTATTTTTGACAGATTCTATTTTTGATGCATTGTTTTGCTTGTTTTGATGAAACTATGGATTGTATCGGGGGTATAAGCCATGGAGAAGTTAGAATACAGTATATATAATCCAAAAACAAATTATGAATGGATTTTCAATAGTACTTAAGGTAGCGATTTGCTTTATTATACTAATGGATCTCACGAGGTTTTGTTGAGTTTTGTGTGATTGAAGTTTTCAAGTTTTGGGTGAGATCATGATGGATGAAGGAATAAGGAGTGGCAAGAGCCTAAGCTTGGGGATGCACGACACACCCCAAGGTAATATTCAAGGACTCCCAAGCAACTAAGCTTGTGGATGCCCCGGAAGGCATCCCCTCTTTCTTATAACGACCGTCGGTAATTTTACTTAGAGCTATATTTTTATTCGTCACATATCATGAGTTTTGCTTGGACCGTCGTGTATATGAGTCTTTGCTTTGTTTGCCTTTTAGTTTGTCATAATCATCCTTGCTGAACACACTTGTTTGAGAGAGCCACACACGTATCATGATTTGCTAGAATATTCTATGTGCTTCACCCAAATCTTTTGAGCTAGGCAATTGCTCTAGTACTTCATTTATATCATTTGTAGCACAGAGGTGGTTATATTTTAAAGAAATACACTCTCATGCTTCACTTATATTATTTTGAGAGTTGTTTTTTAAGAAATACTCTCATGCTTCACTTATATTATTTTGAGGGTTGAATTTTTTTGAAGAAATATTTGTACTCTCATGCTTCACTTATATCTTTTTGAGAGTAGATAATAGCAATGGTAATTTGCATAAGATATGAATTTGGTCCCAAAATGGATATCCAAGGGGGATATAATAAAAACTTCCATATAGATCATTGGATATGATAAACTTGATTCCTTGCAATAGTTTTGTGATATGGATATAGTAATATGTGAGTCATGTTGGTGAGTAATTATGCTTTAGTAAGAATATTGGTGTTAAGGTTTGTGATGCCCTATGCATGCACATAAAGTCAATAGTTATGCAACGAAGTTATATCCTTACGCTGCATTATTCAGTGTTAGTTATTTCCAATGCATGCTTATCACCGTTTTTGCTTTTTGGTTGGTCGCTTCTCAATCTATTTGCTAGCCTTCATTTGTACTAAGCTGGAATGCTGCTTGTGCATCCAACTCCTAAAACCCAAGGTTGTGCCATATGAGTCCACCATATCTACATATATGTGGTATTTCCATGCCGTTCCAAGTAAATTTGCATGTGCCAACTCTAATTTTCAAAATGAATTTCCGTTTTGTGTGCCCGTACCGCTCATAAAGCGACAGGGGTGGCCAATATTTCCCATACTAGGTATTTTATTCTCATGATGGGTGTTTATTCATTTGTCATTGCACGAGAGTGTGGCGGGTAACAGGGATGACCAGTCCCGAAATGAAAAAAATACTATGGTAATAAATTCCTTGGAAAGTGTTGGTATGGAAGGCACCCGTGGATATGACTAGCCATAGATTATGAAAGAATGATGAAAAGGAAATAAACTTTATTTTCTATTTGGGAACCACCTATAAGTTGTCTAGCATGGAAGATATTGGGAATTCTCGGTCGTTTTCATTGACAGAAAAAGCATGCGCCTCAAAATAATTTATCTCTAATTTAAGCCTTGAGCTCTGGCACCTCTGCAAATCTCTGCTTCCCTATGCGAAGGGCCTATCTATTTACTTTTATGCAACTTTTATTTTTAATTTCAGTCTCCATCTACTCTCATAAAGCACCAAAATAGAGAGCACTATTGTCATACTTTTGCAAGCATCTCGGAGTTGGAATATATGCTTTGATGAGGTGATCAAAGTTTTTGGGTTTATATGAAGTTTATGGAGAAACTTGTATTTACAACAAAGTGAGTGGGAGCTCTATAGCATTTATGATAAGTATATGTGGATAACGTATTGTTGATTGGAAATGATGTAGAATTTTTTGAAAGCACCGTAGCCGTACTCTATTGGATATGGTGTGTTCTATGATGTCTCTTATCGATTTGGCACTATAGTTTTGGGGTTATGCATTAGAGACAATTAAATTCACTTTAAATGGGGCACCATCTAAATCCATTGAGACGACACCGTATGAACTATGGTTTGGCAAGAAACCTATGTTGTCGTTTCTTAAAGTTTGGGGATGCGACACTTATGCCTGAGAAGCTTGAACCAAAAGAGGAGAAGTGCGTCTTCATAGAATACCTTTGAAAGAACATGTAGTGCCCCATGTGAGGTTTTGGTAATTGATGACGTTCTCTATGGACTAATGGTTGCCTTGAGTTATATTCGAAGGATTTGTCCATATGCATTTCTTGAAGTCCATGTGTTGGTTTCAAGGAGTTTATGAGTTGACCAAGGTGCTATTCAAGGAATTATCCAAAGTTTGGTCAGAGAGAAGACATGAAACAAGGTTGATCAAGGCTAAGTCAAAGAGTGAATCAAGTTGATCAACACACAAACCGTACAAGATGTACCGAGAGGGATCAAGTGATCCCATGGTATGGTAAGCATTTTCCATTATGCTTTGTGTACTAACCCATGGTCTAAGTGAGAGTTCTATGTGGGGTTAGGTATGTTTCCATGGGCTTGCGTCAAGAGGAAGATCTCATAAAACCCATGGAGGATGACATCAAGTGGTGATCATCATCAAGATTGTAGTGTGCAAGGTCAAGTGGAGCATCACGAACAGATCATGCTTGAAGCTTGCCGTCCATTGTGGTGTCAATGGACTTGTGAAGATGTTCCAAAGAGTGGCTCACCCATAGTGGAGTATGTGGGAGCAATCTACTAGTCTTCATCGAGCCAAGCAATCAAGAAATGTGGTCCGACTTGAGGGAGTCAAGATCGTCATCATCTAGCTCAAGTGGACTATGCGCAAGGAAAAGGTTTGCCCTTGAATGTGTGTCATGTATGGCGCTCCCACCTCCCACCACGGCGATGACCCCCTCACCGGCGATCTCCTCCCCGTCAACTAATCTGTGGATCCTCTCTGGCGATCTTCTCTGGCGTCTTCTCTGGACCAAGGCAATACCCATCTTCTATGGGTTCCTCTGGTGGATATACTCTTGGTTTGGATTTCTCCAAGGGTAGGGTTTTCTCTTATGAGGTTTTCAAATCAACTGGTTACACGGTTCATCCAATGGGGCGAAGGAGGGCATTCACATTGGTTGTCTCTTTTAGTCGTCATGCTTTCCGTTTGTCGGAAGATTCTGTGGCGGCGACATTGGAAGATGCAATTGGTGGATCTGCAATTGATATTTGTGTGGGTCACGTCAAGGATAAGGTTTATTCTTTTCAAGTTTCCTGCAAGCAAGTTGGTTTTCTTATTATGGATCTTCGTTCCTTTACTTGTGATCTGTTCAAATGTTACTTTAATTTGTGGGGCAATGGGGGCCTAATTGGGTTAGAGAGCTTAAGATCTGGTGGAAGGAATGTGATGCAGAATGGATTTTGGTTAGTCCAACTAAGCATCGATCATCCCTAGGTCTATTGGACATGCATAAACCTCCTACTAGATCTTCTATCAAGTCGGCAGGCTCTGCTAAGAAGAAACTTTCTTTTGCCACTTTCGAACAATACTCAGCTTGCAAAGGATATAGATATCCTGCAAAGCAAAATTGTATTGATACGATCATCGATGGAGGCTATGAGGTTTCTGCTCATGAGCATGTTGTCATCCGGCAGTCTCCTCCTTTGGACTTGCATTGGATGGTGGCTCGACCACCTATTGTGTTTGGTACAGTTGTTCCGTTGCCGGAGTTGGGCCGGCGACACCCGCGTTGGGGTGCGATCTGGAGTCTTTGGAATAGATTCCCATGCATGAAGGAGATCTCTCCGTGCTAATAGCAGAGGTGGGATTGATTTCTATTCAAAATGATCGATCTGCTTCTGGCCCAATGCTTTCTGAGATTCAGCCAGGCGACGGCCCATTGCTACAGAATAGCCCAATTTCTGGTGGGCCTTCTAGCTCTTCTAGCCCGAGCCCAATGCCCATTGCTCAGGACATTCCTACCTCTCAAGAGGCTGCTCGACAATTTGAAGCAATGGTCGATGACATGGTGGACCGCATTGTTACTTGCACTATTTATTCTCAGAGGGGGCACCTGTCATCTGCCTGTGGAATTCGAGCGGTCTGCTCGGCTTGCTCGCGCCCGGGTCACTCTAGGAAGGATTGCAATGATTTCACGCACTCCAATGGATTGGTTTGGAAGCCAATTTCTTTGCAACAAAATACGAGTATTTCGGCATCCTCTGCCTGTCATGGGAAGGGAGCCAGAGTTATTGGGATAGACTGTCCAGTCACATCATCGCCGCCCACATTGCTGCAAACTCCCTCTCCTCCTTCCAAAGAAAACCGCAGGCCAGCCTCTCCATCTTCATCCATGGCGAACTACGAGCTTGATCCTCAGCTCTTTGTGCCAGCCGGCCACCACATCATTGATGGCGGCGACCATTGTCTTCCTCGCACCTTCTTCACGCCTGCAGCATGCCCGCCCCGCCACCATGAGGATTTCGTGGTGGCTGAGGTGATGCCTGCCCCGGAGGGGCCGCTCAGGCCGGTTCGCGAGGAGATTGTGTAGTTCTTGCAAGAAAGAGGTATTATGGTTCGCTCTACTCAGCCGTGGTTTCATGGGGTTGGTCTGTTCCAAGTTAGAGATCCAACTGTCAGATATACTCTGGTTCAGCATGCTCCTTTCTTGATTGGCAATGTGTCGGGACCCCGATTCTAAGTCACACCGATCTAGCCTGTAACACCTCATATCACTTTGCGGCCTCACGCACGGTATTCCCACGGGTGTCGCCTTACCATGGCCCGGGACCGTTTGCGCCTTTTGGCTCACGTATATGATAATGTCACTAGCATCCATATGACAGAGAACCCGGGCCGACATGGCTAGTCGTGAACCCAAAGCGGCACTAACGTATGGGGACAGGCATACATGAATCAACATCGAACGTGTCGGTCAACAGCGTGTGAATCCGGGCTGTAGCACTGGGCTAACAGGACTCCGGGAACCCGGGCTGTAGCAGGCTAGGCAGGACTCCGGATGTCACCGCGTGACATTTCCCCGAAGGGACAGACACAGGAACGGAGTGAATCACACGCCGGCCAGTCAAGTGTTCCGGAGCAGTAGTGCTGGGCTAGCAGGCTATAGCGGACTACTATGGCTCATGGAGCACAAGACTACATTTCCCCATAAGAGAGGCTACCAAGGATACACAACTAGGTTGTCGGATCCCACACATACCAAGCATTTCAATCATACACACAATATGCTCGATATGTGCAAATACAACATGGCATCACAACAAGACTCTACGACTCAGAGTATTTATTCATTAGGCTCCGAAGAGCCAGATATTACAAACATGGGTCTCATGACCCAACATTCAGAGCATACAAGTCAAAGCACATGCGGAAGCTTAACATGTCTGAGTACAGACATCTACAAATGAAAAAGGCTGAGAAGCCTGACTATCTACCAGATCCTGCCGATGGCACAAGATCGTAGCTGAGGTATCAAGCTAAATGTCGAAGTCCACACGGAACTACTAGCGAGACTGACGTCTCTCTGCAAAACATAAAATAGGCAAACGTGAGTACAAATGTACCCAGCAAGACTTACATCAGAACTAGCTACATATGCATCGGTATCAACAAAGGGGTGGTGGAGTTTAACTGCAGCAAGCCAGCTTTGACTCAGTGGCTATCCTGAACTACGACTGCAAGCAACTCTTTTGAGGTGGCGCACACGAGTCCACATATTCACCATATCAATACTCCACTATGGATCCGCTCCCGTCTCCCTACGAGAACGCCATCCATAGCACTCACGCTTATCTTGCGCATTTTAGAGTATCCACTTTCACTTGTCTATGAACTGTTATAGGCAACCCAGAAGTCCATTTCCGCGGACACGGCTATTCGAATAGATGATGTTAACCCTGCAGGGGTGTACTTCGACACACACGCTCTCACCACTTACCGCCGTTTACACGACATGTACTCGGCAACCTTCAAGCGGAGGCCCAACGAGGGTGTCGGCCACAGCCTACCTAAACACTCGAGTCTCTAGTCCAGGTTTATCGCCTATTCAGGTTCCATCCGCAGGGAGTCCGGCCGAGGTTTCCACATACGGCCCTGAACGATGTGTGCAGGGTTCCGAGACACCAAACGGGCCCCCGGCATGCCCGGCCACGTGCCTACCGCATCACAGCCCACCCCTCCGGTCAGCGCTGCCCATGGCCTCCAGCATACTACAAACACCAGAAACTACATGCAACTCCTGGACAGAGGACAAGGGTGATTAAGAAGCCGAGAGGGTCCATTGGTTTCGGGCCCAATGCGTGGTAGTAACTGTATCATGGATCACAAACACAGAACTCAGTTCCTGAGGACGGCTGCAATGAGACAACCCACCATGTACTCCTACATGGCCTCTCACCGCTACCTTTACCAAATCGTGGTCACACGCTTAGCTCACACACAGTAGGACATGTTCATCACCATTCCAATTCATCCCCGATGAATCAGACCTGACACAACTCTAAGCAATAGCAGGCATGACAAACAAGCATGAATGAGTAGGCACATCAGGGCTCAAACAACTCCTACTCATGCTAGTGGGTTTCATCTATTTACTGTGGCAATGACAGGTCATGCAGAGGATAAGGGGTTCAACTACCGCAACAAGTAACAGTTGAATCGTTGTTGTCCTAATGCAGTAAAGAGAGCAGGAGCGAGAGAGTGGGATGGTATCGGAATGAGCAAGGGGTTTATGCTTGCCTGACACTTCCGAAGATAGCATTGAGTCTTCATTAGTGTCATCGAACTCATCGTCGGAAACACGGCTATCGAGAGGGGACAATACCGGCAACAGAGAGGAAACACAATCAATGCAATGCACAATATGATGCATGATCATGACATGGCAATATGAATGTGTTTTGAGCTAATGCAGCTAGCAACATATTAAATGGAGTTGGTTTGAACCTTAGGTTCAAATTCAAACTCCATATAAGACATTTCAAATGCCATTTATTCAAATTGTCGTATACAGTGGCTGTAAGTTGTTCAAACATGCATGAGGATGCCATAAACAGATTCTTTGGATTTTTCTGATAATTTTTCATATATAAATCATTTCATTTGGAGCTACGGTTGAATTTCTATGAATTTTAGAAGTTAGGGCATTTTCTGGAATTTTCTTAATTATTTCAAAACCAGAAAATGATTAACTGCGTCAGCATTAGGTCATGCTGACCTCAGCAGGTCAACGGACCCGTTCCAGGTCAAACCTGACCAGTGGGGTCCACTGGTCAGTGAGACAGTCACTAATCCCGCGTTGACTAGCACTTTGACCTGCTGCGGGGCCCATTGTCAGTGGCTAAGGGCGGCTGAGCTGGCAGGGATTAGCGCTAATGACTGCGCCACGTCGGTCCTCGCCGGAGTTTCGCCGGCGACAACCAAAACTGCGGCGGCAACTCGCCGGACTTGAGCTACAGACGGCGGTTGAACGCGCGGGAACCACCAGGAGGTAGCCCACGCTCTTCCGCATCCAGGGGAGGTGTCAGAAGGTCGCGGGGTGGCCTGGCTCGCCGGCGGCGAGCACTTGGGCGGCCGCCGGAGCTCGGGTGGGTGCGGGGGTTAGCGCTGTGGCTTGCAAACAAACGGGCTATCGCGCTAGAGTTGCTCTACGGAACGTCGCGAGTGCAACGGACGCACGCGCGGGGCCATTTGGTCGCCGGAGCCACGACGGCGACGAGCTCATGCGGCGGCGAGCTTCGGGCACGGTGGCTAGTCTAGCTAAAGCTCGCAATCGAGCCTGGGAGTAGGGGAAACGGTTCAGGGGCTCACAGTGATCTCAAGGGAGGACTCAGCGGGCTCGGGGACGCTCTGGTCGAGGCGAATCGACACCGGCGATCTCCGGCCAGAGGCGGCGGGGACAAGCTCGATGGCGACGCTTCCAGGCGTCGGGGCTTGCTTCCTTCGTCGAGGAGACGTAGGAGAAGATGGCGGTTCCTCTGGATATCCTAGCTAGGCGAGGGGGGGCTCGGTGGCCACGGCAACGGCGACGGTGGCGACGGCTCCGTTCGGTGGTGCTGTGGGGAGAGAGACAGAGGGCGAGGGAGAGAGCAGAGAGTGAGGGAGAGGAGCGAGGAGCTTCGGGGCGTCGTCGTGGCATCACCAGGAGGGGCCGGGGAAGCAGGAGGTGGCGCGGGCGCGTGCTCGGCGGCGGTGCGCTGTCCCCCTCCTCTGCCTACTGGCAAAGGTGGGTGGTGACTGGCATGGGCCAGGTGGGCCGGCCCAGTCCAGGTAAGCGCCAGGTAATACTCCTTTCTCTCTCTTTCCTTTAATTGTTTCTGTTTTCTATTTATTTGATCTATTTTGAATTAGTAAAAATACTAACTCATTTTGTAAAATCCTAATAAAAATTGTGGGCACTTTTGAAAATATTTCCAACAGCCCTCAACTAGTTTCAGAATTATTAGAGCATTTAAAATATTTATAGGATTTAAATGCCCCAATTCAAATACAATATGAGTTAATTCAAAAATCCAAAAATGACCTAGAAATATGTTTATCATTTTTGGCAGAGGTTTTTACCTTTATCGAAAATCATGAACTTTTCTAAAGGGCATTTGGGTTCATTGAAAATGTTTTTAAGTTGAACCTAGTTGAGTTCTTTTGGGTGCTAGGGATTGATCACCCCTATTTCAAGTTTAAGCAAAATTTAAACATGATGCATGAGGAACAAGCAAAGTCAGACAAGGGCTGATCTGGGGCTGTGACAGCTCACCCCCACTAAACAAGAATCTCGTCCCGAGATTCAAGACGTGAGGTAAGAAGACAGAGGGTACAAGCTAACACCATCTTCATTATCCAATTGCTCTTCGCGAAGATGTTGATCCGTTGCTTCAATTAATGTTGACGTCTTTGCTTTCGAGATCTTCATCCAACACGATGACGACAAGGGAAAACTCTATAGAAATCGATCTCCTTAAAGATCGAGCAACTCACGATCAACTCACGGAATGCGACGTTGAGTATCTCTTGAGCTGAGACTCAACACATACATCGAGAGAGGGATGAAGTGAAACAGAGAACGAAGATTCAAGTTGATAAGCACAATTCCACGCTGAATAAGACGGTGCATGGTTTCAAAGTAGCGAGGAGATAATTGCCATGATTCCATAGAGGCACCTTAGGGAAGGTGACTTGTAGAAATATTCCCTTAAGTGGCAAAAGGAATTACTTTTGATATAAATATCATTGAAACTCTTTATGCCAGCCTAAGGCAATCACAAACGATCGTTCGAGGGAGTTCGGGAGAACGACACACTCGGGCTAGGATGGACGATGTGGACTACCTTGTTGAAGACAACACAAGGGGTGATTTGCTTATCACCGGAAATGGTCGGAACCCCTGGTGGGACCACTTTTGAAGATGGTCCTTATCAGTAATTACTGGGAAGGGTAATCCAAGGTAGGATGGCACAATGACGGTGCAAGCTGGGACAAAAATGCAAATGCTAGGAATGATTCTAGTAACTGGGGAGGAGCTCAACAGTAGAGAGTGAATCTACTGTTTGAAAGGTTTAGCATAACCGAAGGAAACTGGGAGCAATTCCAGTTAGTGCCGATGATAACACCTAGTGCTTGTGCGTGCTCTCAGGAACTTGAGCATTTCCATATTCATCAAGGTTTTACCAACATCCGTGTCGAGGATCCTGGCAACACATCATACTACCATGATGAATGGTGATGGAGGATGCAGGTGCAAAGGAGGACAACACTTTCTCAGATTTGACCTTAGCGAAGCCAAGGGAGCAGAATCTGGATGATCGACCGAGAGACATTTAGCACTCCGCTTCTAATGTTCTCCTTGATGTTCTAGCGTAACCCATTAGATGTGGCTTGGAATCTTGAACATCAAGTAGTAGGTCGGACTTCGGGTGCACAAGAATCCATAGGGAATCACTAGTGGAATAAATCCTAAGAAATCCTTATGGGGAGGTGGAAAACTTCCTCAATCAAGATACTACAATAATAGGCCTTCCGGCTGGATGTGTTGGCCACGACATCCACTTTACCGGTTATCGAGAGGGCAATATTATAATTCTTGGGAAATGTTCCCACCATCACATATGCCCGAGATTCAGATCTGGTTGGTGGCAGGATATTCCAGACTCATCGAGTCTAGGAAGAAAAATGAAGGTTTGCAACACAAATCGACGAGATGACGTTGCGAGATTCTCAGGGGATGAACTACGATAGCAAGCTCCAAAACATGAGCTGGTTCTGCTACAACATGTGAACACGCTGTCCCAGACAAGCATGATCACATGGTAGTCTTATAATAAAACACTACCGAGTTCAGGAGGGGAACCATCATCGCAGGTAATGAAGTTCTCAATTAAGCCCGGGTTAGCTCTTAAAAGGAACTCCTTCTCCTGGAACAAATCAGTCAGTGGCTTGGTGTGCTAGGAACACATATAGAACGAAGGTTGCAAGTCTCCGAACCACAGAATACTACGCACGTATGCATGACCGATTTTGGGATGATTCCAAAAGAAGCAACATTGACTTTCTCAAATCCACGACGGCAACTTGCATCAGATGCACGTGAATTAGAGGAAGTCACTACTTTCATCCAAACATATGCTTCATGAACGGAACACGAAGATAATGCTTATAAAGTTTCCAATACTAGCTGGATGTTCAACACGAGTCATGGAGAAGGTAGCAGTGTTGCTGATGGGCTCAACAACAATTCATCCAGGTTTCCATGGAGATGGAATTCCATAATTATGTGAACAAGTGATAGCATTGGTCAGACCCAAAAGATATAATGGTGTATGCTCGAGGGATCAACCACGAGTAAGACAACATCATGAACATCGTTGGTTCTGATTTGATTTGATGATAGCCCATACTCAAATCAAAGTCTTGATACGACAATAGGTCCAACAACTGATCATAGGGACCAATCGATGAAGATATCATCTATCTTCAACACACGGAAATATATCCCTTGAAATGAACTAAGCTGGCAAGCTTTTATCTTCCAACTCTCCAAGTTGTTGTTTGGCTTAACCAACTGGCTCAGGGGTATCCAACACAGATTCTTGGAGAAAGAGTGGCTTATTGGAAAACCAACTTGATCACGAACTCAACATATCGGTCAGGGACAACCTGGTGGTACTTCCAAGAAGATATTTGGAAAATCACGATCCACCGACATGTTATTAAGATCGAGAACAATCTTGCTTTTCAGAGCAAGACGATATGACCGAATAAGCAAGGACTGACACTATCCTAACTCATTGATCGAAGAGTGCACCGGAAATAAGGACTGGTAGCACGATCAATCTTAGGATGATGATTCAATAACCAGCACGATAGGAATGAGAGTATTGTCCATTAACTACCAAGCAACGGAGTTGCTAGGAGTATAGATTTCACACATCACAGTTCGCTTGTCGGTATTCCGGTTATAATAACATGGAGACCGAGGAATGAATAACGATGGCCAGAAGTATCACTGCAACAAGAATTCATAAGGGTTGGTGCAATCCTCATGACATTCCTGACATAAAGAGGGTAATACTCGTAGGTAGAACAGAACAAAAGCTGGTTGGGCATTTGATCTGCGGAATACAACTACTTTGACCCAATCCCAGAGATGGACGAGGTACTGGAGTTTGTTTCTCCTAGTCATTCCGGATTAGAATGGCTTGACAGACCACAAGAATAATAGGCATCGATAACACAAATGCACAATTACTCCTGACTATCAATTGATAGACGAGGGCCAGAAAATAACTAAAGAGAGACAACTCAAAGGAACATATGTTTTTCTGAGTTGTGGATGCATAGATTAGTATGTCAAACCAAGTCCAACAAGTTTCTTCTAGATAACCCATGCAGAAAGGTAGGACTGGCAGAGTCACAATATGAATGGAGTACTCCTCAAGAGCACTCTAGTTGTGATCTTTCGGTTCCGCGAGGAACTTCTTCCATAAGCAGTTCATGATATTTGGAAGAAGGATATACCATGAACCTCGAGGACTATCACAAAGGTTACTAATATCCTAAAGGAACGAGCAAACACTATCAACAGGAGGTAAGTGGAGTGAATCTCGAGTTTAGAAACCCGGGAATAGAATACCTACTAACTAAATGGCATCACGGGATGCTTTCGAGAATAGTGGCCAGAATCATCACACTGGGGATGCAAGCATTGCTAGATTACTAAGTGGTCCTCTAAGACACCTAGGGTCATAATAATAACTCCAACATATATGTCAAGGCAACAGAGTACCTCAACTCAACGATTAGTGTGGTTAATCTGGCCCAAAGGAACATCGAGAACGGAAAGAAAGGATTGCAAATGCATCGGACTATTTAGAAACCTGGGATGACTTGGACAGCATAACGGCTGTAAATGCTCAAAGGATTTGAGACATCCTGCAAAAATGGTGGCATAACCACTTAGAAGCACAATATCAAGGTTCCGAGACCAACTATGAACACACGGAAATAGTAGAAACTGAACTGAGGCTTAAATCCATCAATCCTATAGTCTACGGATTAGTAACACGTGATCCTGATAGAAAGATGAGAAGCCTAGTTCTTAATCCCCGTAGAAGAGAAGAGGGTGACTCAGATCAGAAGGGCATAAGGTAAAGGAGTAAAAGAGCCTTACGTTCCCTTCCACAATCAATTCCCTTATATAACTAAAGCATTTCTAGACTCAACTTCGACCAGTTTGGCTTGGTAATCCTACAGGCAGTCAGGCTCTGATACCAACGCTGTCGGGACCCCGATTCCAAGTCACACCGATCTAGCCTGTAACACCTCATATCACTTTGCGGCCTCACGCACGGTATTCCCACGGGTGTCGCCTTACCATGGCCCGGGACCGTTTGCGCCTTTTGGCTCACGTATATGACAATGTCGCTAGCATCCATATGACAGAGAACCCGGGCCGACATGGCTAGTCGTGAACCCAAAGCGGCACTAACGTATGGGGACAGGCATACATGAATCAACATCGAACGTGTCGGTCAGCAGCGTGAGAATCCGGGCTGTAGCACTGGGCTAACAGGACTCCGGGAACCCGGGCTGTAGCAGGCTAGGCAGGACTCCGGATGTCACCGCGTGACATTTCCCCGAAGGGACAGACACAGGAACGATATGAAACACATGCCGGCCAGTCAAGTGTCCAGAGCAGTAGTGCTGGGCTAGCAGGACTCCGGTGAACCGGGCTGTAGCGGACTACTATGGCTCAAGGAGGCACTAGACTACATTTCCCCATAAGAGAGGCTGCTAAGGATAGACAACTAGATTGTCGGATCCCACACATACCAAGCATTTCAATCATACACACAATATGCTCGATATGTGCAAATACAACATGGCATCACAACAAGACTCTACGACTCAGAGTATTTATTCATTAGGCTCCGAAGAGCCAGATATTACAAACATGGGTCTCATGACCCAACATTCAGAGCATACAAGTCAAAGCACATGCGGAAGCTTAACATGTCTGAGTACAGACATCTACAAATGAAAAAGGCTGAGAAGCCTGACTATTTACTAGATCCTGCCGAGGGCACAAGATCGTAGCTGAGGTATCAAGCTAAACGTCGAAGTCCACACGGAACTACTAGCGAGACTGACGTCTCTCTGCAAAACATAAAATAGGCAAACGTGAGTACAAATGTACCCAGCAAGACTTACATCAGAACTATCTACATATGCATCGGTATCAACAAAGGGGTGGTGGAGTTTAACTGCAGCAAGCCAGCTTTGACTCGGTGGCTATCCTGAACTACGACTGCAAGCAACTCTTTTGAGGTGGCGCACACGAGTCCACATATTCACCATATCAATACTCCACTATGGATCCGCTCCCGTCTCCCTACGAGAACGCCATCCATAGCACTCACGCTTATCTTGCGCATTTTAGAGTATCCACTTTCACTTGTCTATGAACTGTTATAGGCAACCCAGAAGTCCATTTCCGCGGACACGGCTATTCGAATAGATGATATTAACCCTGCAGGGGTGTACTTCGACACACACGCTCTCACCACTTACCGCCGTTTACACGACATGTACTCGGCAACCTTCAAGCGGAGGCCCAGCGAGGGTGTCGGCCACAGCCTACCTAAACACTCAAGTCTCTAGTCCAGGTTTATCGCCTATTCAGGTTCCATCCGCAGGGAGTCCGGCCGAGGTTTCCACATACGGCCCCGAACGATGTGTGCAGGGTTCCGAGACACCAAACGGGCGCCCGGCATGCCCGGCCACGTGCCTACCGCATCACAGCCCACCCCTCCGGTCAGCGCTGCCCACGGCCTCCAGCATACTACAAACACCAGAAACTACTTGCAACTCCTGGACAGAGGACAAGGGTGATTAAGAAGCCGAGAGGGTCCATTGGTTTCGGGCCCAATGCGTGGTAGTAACTGTATCATGGATCACAAACACAGAACTCAGTTCCTGAGGACGGCTGCAATGAGACAACCCACCATGTACTCCTACATGGCCTCTCACCGCTACCTTTACCAAATCGTGTTCACACACTTAGCTCACACACAGTAGGACATGTTCATCACCATTCCAATTCATCCCCGATGAATCAGACCTGACACAACTCTAAGCAATAGCAGGCATGACAAACAAGCATGAATGAGTAGGCACATCAGGGCTCAAACAACTCCTACTCATGCTAGTGGGTTTCATCTATTTACTGTGGCAATGACAGGTCATGCAGAGGATAAGGGGTTCAACTACCGCAACAAGTAACAGTTGAATCGTTGTTGTCCTAATGCAGTAAAGAGAGCAGGAGCGAGAGAGTGGGATTGTATCGGAATGAACAAGGGGTTATGCTTGCCTGACACTTCCGAAGATAGCATTGAGTCTTCATTAGTGTCATCGAACTCATCGTCGGAAACACGGCTATCGAGAGGGGACAATACCGGCAACAGAGAGGAAACACAATCAATGCAATGCACAATATGATGCATGATCATGACATGGCAATATGAATGTGTTTTGAGCTAATGCAGCTAGCAACATATTAAATGGAGTTGGTTTGAACCTTAGGTTCAAATTCAAACTCCATATAAGACATTTCAAATGCCATTTATTCAAATTGTCATATACAGTGGCTGTAAGTTGTTCAAACATGCATGAGGATGCCATAAACAGATTCTTTGGATTTTTCTGATAATTTTTCATATATAAATCATTTCATTTGGAGCTACGGTTGAATTTCTATGAATTTTAGAAGTTAGGGCATTTTCTGGAATTTTCTTAATTATTTCAAAACCAGAAAATGATTAACTGCGTCAGCATTAGGTCATGCTGACCTCAGCAGGTCAACGGACCCGTTCCAGGTCAAACCTGACCAGTGGGGTCCACTGGTCAGTGAGACAGTCACTAATCCCGCGTTGACTAGCACTTTGACCTGCTGCGGGGCCCATTGTCAGTGGCTAAGGGCGGCTGAGCTGGCAGGGATTAGCGCTAATGACTGCGCCACGTCGGTCCTCGCCGGAGTTTCGCCGGCGACAACCAAAACTGCGGCGGCAACTCGCCGGACTTGAGCTACAGACGGCGGTTGAACGCGCGGGAACCACCAGGAGGTAGCCCACGCTCTTCCGCATCCAGGGGAGGTGTCAGAAGGTCGCGGGGTGGCCTGGTTCGCCGGCGGCGAGCACTTGGGCGGCCGCCGGAGCTCGGGTGGGTGCGGGGGTTAGCGCTGCGGCTTGCAAACAAACGGGCTATCGCGCTAGAGTTGCTCTACGGAACGTCGCGAGTGCAACGGACGCACGCGCGGGGCCATTTGGTCGCCGGAGCCACGGCGGCGACGAGCTCATGCGGCGGCGAGCTTCGGGCACGGTGGCTAGTCTAGCTAAAGCTCGCAATCGAGCCTGGGAGTAGGGGGAAACGGTTCAGGGGCTCACAGTGATCTCAAGGGAGGACTCAGCGGGCTCGGGGACGCTCTGGTCGAGGCGAATCGACACCGGCGATCTCCGGCCAGAGGCGGCGGGGACAAGCTCGATGGCGACGCTTCCGGGCGTCGGGGCTTGCTTCCTTCGTCGAGGAGACGTAGGAGACGATGGCGGTTCCTCTGGATATCCTAGCTAGGCGAGGGGGGGCTCGGTGGCCACGGCAACGGCGACGGTGGCGACGGCTCCGTTCGGTGGTGCTGTGGGGAGAGAGACAGAGGGCGAGGGAGAGAGCAGAGAGTGAGGGAGAGGAGCGAGGAGCTTCGGGGCGTCGTCGTGGCATCGCCAGGAGGGGCCGGGGAAGCAGGAGGTGGCGCGGGCGCGTGCTCGGCGGCGGTGCGCTGTCCCCCTCCTCTGCCTACTGGCAAAGGTGGGTGGTGACTGGCATGGGCCAGGTGGGCCGGCCCAGTCCAGGTAAGCGCCAGGTAATACTCCTTTCTCTCTTTCCTTTAATTGTTTCTGTTTTCTATTTATTTGATCTATTTTGAATTAGTAAAAATACTAACTCATTTTGTAAAATCCTGATAAAAATTGTGGGCACTTTTGAAAATATTTCCAACAGCCCTCAACTAGTTTCAGAATTATTAGAGCATTTAAAATATTTATAGGATTTAAATGCCCCAATTCAAATACAATATGAGTTAATTCAAAAATCCAAAAATGACCTAGAAATATGTTTATCATTTTTGGCAGAGGTTTTTACCTTTATCAAAAATCATGAACTTTTCTAAAGGGCATTTGGGTTCATTGAAAATGTTTTTAAGTTGAACCTAGTTGAGTTCTTTTGGGTGCTAGGGATTGATCACCCCTATTTCAAGTTTAAGCAAAATTTAAACATGATGCATGAGGAACAAGCAAAGTCAGACAAGGGCTGATCTGGGGCTGTGACACAATGATCGATTCGTTTGATTTATGAAACATGATGAGGGGGAAAATTTCAAGGGGACTCATGGTTTCCGCAAAGGCTGGTTAATGTTCATTGGGATTCCTCTAGATTATTGCACTCCTGAGTTCATCTCGCAAGCGGTAGGTACTTTTGGGAAGTTTATCTCCTTGGACAGTGAAGATCCCTACCTGGCGAGAACATTGGTTGAGGCTAGTTTTCCGGATACACCTCTAGTTCCACGTGATGTGGTTTTTGGTGATTATGCTGAATGGGGTGGAGCACAGGTTTCTTGGACTGCAGCGTGTTATGTTTTGGGTGCAGATTTTGCCGATCAGATGCCAAACGATGAGGACCCAATGCCCTTCACTACAAAAAAATACACCTCTGTGATGATACGTGTTTGTCACAGTAGGTCACGTTTTCTGTCATGCATGACGATTTTATGACAGAATCAAGATAGTCATACATGCGCTGTCGTAGAAGTGTTCCATGACATTACCAAAATTATCATCACGGAAGTGTCCACTTCCATGACGATAAATGGCGCGTCATGGAAGTGCTTTCGTCAAGGGTGACCGACACGTGGCATCCACCGTAACGGGTCGCCGTTAAGCTATCGGGTCCGGTTTTGGATCCAATAACCCGCTAACAGCCCGGACCAATGAGGATTTTCCATGTGTAAAATTCTCATGGGCCGGAGGAAACACGTGTTGGCTCACCGTTGGGACAGATGTCATCCATTCATTGGACATGAGGCGCCTATGATACATCGACATGTGGCACGGCCCAACAGAGGCCCATTCCGGTGAAAAGGCCAGCCCGTTTGACTTGGTCAAAAGGTAACGAGCCGGCCCACGGAAAGCCCGTTAACGGCCTGTTCGTATATAGCCCATTTACGGCCCGCTAACTCACGACCCGTTACGGCCTATTAGAATTAAGCCCAGTAGCTTCATCTGGGCCGCCCAATATGATTCCATCCCGTTGTAACTTCCGGCCCATGTATGGCCCATGATGTCTTTCGGCCCATACGAGGCCATTTGTAACTCTTGGCCCATTAACGGCCCGTGGTGAATCTGGCTCGCAATGAACAGTGTACCGCTTTATACCCATCAATGGCCCATTACTCCATTGTCTTGTTTCCAACCCGTGTTATCTTTCGGCCTTCTCAGGGCCCATTTATTCTTGGGCTCATTTCCAGCATTCGGTTACTTATGGCCCGTTACTGGCCTTTTCTGCTTGTGGGCCAAATTCAGCCCGTGGTTACAATCGGCCCATTAATCCGTTGGGCCATTTTCATAGCGTCATCAATTATGGCCGATTAACGACGGCCCGTTATTGTTGGCCCATGAACGGACGATTCCAAATCTAGCCCGTTTACGGCCCATAATGCGGTCTGTTATTGGCCCATGTTTGGCCTATCGATCATACGGCCCGTAGAAGGCCCATTGACAACCCATAGTAGGCTCATTGTTTCTACGGCCCTTAGAAGGCCCATTGTTTTTACGGCCCGTAGGAGGCCCATGGTAACTACAGTAAATATGTAGCCCATGGTTATTGTGGCCTAATTTTAAAAAATAGGTTATTGCGGCCACTAGCAAACCGCGGAAAAAGAACTGCACTGACTACAAGCAAAGAAATAAACAAGACAACAAGGAAATAAATAAGCAAGCAACTTACGCTAGGCTATCACGGCTATTACACATATTACATCAACTGGGCATCAAAGTTCGCCACAAGTGCAAATATAGGGAACAAAGCAGCATATCATATACACTGGTTGTCAAAGTTGGCGACCAGTGCAAATAAATGCCGCAGCAAAACAAGTCCAGAACTGAAACCACTTCAGAAGAGCTCAATAAACAATATCCTGGGTACCCATAATGCTGGCAAGATGCTTAGCAAGCTTATTAACTTTCTCTTGTTTGGCGCTTAAATCCTCCAGCGCTTGCTGTTGCACCAGAAAGTATGCATCTGAACTGCAGGGACTTCCTCAGTCCTTCATCTTCCTGTCGTAGCACATCTGATCGATGTCTTTCAACTTGAAGTTGAGATTCAAGAAGACAAACTGATTCAGGCAGCAAGTTCGAAGAGCTTCTGAGCAGTAGTGGCCAGTAACTCGAACACTACATCAAGACAGGACTTTTGGGTTCTCTCACTGTCGTCAAGATAGTTTTTATCAGCTTTCTTGGAGACCGATAGGGATGTCTCACTATCTTGAACCTTATCTGCATTACTTCCTTTACCATTGCATAACCAGGTACTGTTCTCCAATATTTTGTCTGCATTCTAAAAGAGAAACAAGCAGACACATGACAGGTTTACCATGTTGTATATGAAACTCATTTTGGTAAATCAGTTCAGTAGTAAAGTGGACAGGATAACAGCATGAAACAAACATATATCTATGTACCATGGTCACTTTATGGTCTATATCATTCTAGTTTTTGTTGCCAAATCAAGATAGAGACACGGTTCAAATAATATTTGTTCAAGACAAATCAGAATAGACAGAATATAAGTGTGGGAAACTATAGAGCAATAACAACACTTGTAATGTGCATGACATGAGAACATAACTGTTTATTCAATTGAAACTGAAATCAACATAGAGCAAGTTACAACAGCAAACCAGTTAAAGAAACAGGTTTAAAACATACCTGTTGCGCCATTGGAGTTTCAATTCCATCCTTCAAATTTGAAAATAGTTGGTATGAGTAAATACAGTGATGCAAGAGCAAAGGAGTATGAACCATAGCTACAGAACCTGACCTGAGAACAATTCTTCTTCTCCTTTAAGCGTTGAGATGGGATTCGAGGCGGTGGTCCTCGTGCTTTGGGCACTGCAGTTCCCTTACTAACTACTCGTGTTTGGGTGATCTGTGGTGGAGACGGTGTTGTGTCAACTGGAACTGGTTTACTATCTGCTGGGGTTGGGGTTAGAAGGGGTGTAGCTGGTTCTCTATCCAACTGGGTAGGTGTACAATCTGCGAGAGTCTGGGTCATGTGTGGTGGGGTTGTTTCTTGGGCAAGTACAACTGTGGTTCTATCTGCATCAACTGGTAGCACTATCTTTTCTGAAGACCATGTTATTACTCCCTTAGATACTGCCATCACCCTCTCCAATTCAAATGGCTGATAAACAAGAAAAGTAATTGAATGTACAGACATTGTATGATAGACAGGTGCAATGGATAGTGGGGAATAAAAGAGGGCATGAAATAATTCACATTTATGTTGTCTAACCAAACAGGATAGCATGACATGATTTCACATATATGATGGCTAGCTAAGAAGGATAGCATGACACAATTTCACATTATGATGGCTAACTAAAAAAGATGGAAAGACATAGTTCAAAATATGATGACTATGTAAACAGGATGACATGGTATAACTATATAATGTGTTTATTAAATAGGTTGGCATGCCATAATTCACATACATGCCGCCTATGGAAACATGATAGCATGATATAATTCACGGATAGAATGACATAATTCAAAATATGATGACTGTAAACACTAAATAGGATGAGATGATATAACTATATGATGTCTTTATTAAATGGGTTGCCATGCCATAATTCAGATAGATGTTGTGTATGTAAACATGATGACATGATATAATTCAAATAAATGATATATATAGTAAGCAAGTAAGAAGATGGCAATCCATATATGATGTAAAAACTAAGCAATGCAAGACAACATGCATGACATGGGTAATATAACCCTGCCAAGTTTGAGCATAGACCTCAGGGGGGAAATATGACTGGTCATCAGTCTCTGAATCCTCCTCTAAGGAGCTCTCTGTAACCAGCAAGATGTCTGCTTCAGCAGGTAGCATTGTCTGCTCTGAGTACCTTGTTTTCACTCCAGATACTTCCATCACCGCTTCAAATGGATGATGCACAAGAAGAGTAGTTGAATATACAAACGTTGTCGACAAATGGAACACGTAATACAAAAAATGATAGCATGATATAATTCACATACATGATGATTGGCTAAACAGCATGGCATTGCATAATTCACATATATAATGCCTTTGCAACAAGATATCATTTCATAATTCACATATATAATGTCTTGCAACAAGATGGCAATGCATAATTCACATATATGGTAATTAGACACTAAACAGGTGGCATTCACACAAAGCATGTTGATAATCCCCAAGTGCTGGGAATCATCGCAGCAATTCCCAAAGGTGGAAGTGATAAGTATGGAGTGTCGAACCCACAAGGAGCCAAAGGTAAGATCAATATTCTCTCAAGTCCTATCTGCCACTGATACGACTCTACGTACACCGAACGTTTGCTTCCAATTAGAAACTACGTTGTGGGTATGAAGATGATAACTTTGCATGGTATCGGAGAGCTAAAATATAAAAGTAGGTGCTGTTATCATAAATTTAGAATATATTACTAAATATTATAAATAGTGAGTGTGGAATAATGATGGATCGATGTGCGGAATTGTCCTAGGCAATTGTTAACAAAACTGGTAGTCGTCATTGCAATTTCATATGAGGGAGAGGCATAAGCTAACATGCTTTCTCTTCTTGGATCATATGCACTTATGATTGGAACTCTAGCAAGCATCCGCAACTACTAAAGATCATTAAGGTAAAACCCAACCATAGCATTAAAGCATCAAGTCCCCTTTATCCCATACGCAACAACCCCTTACTCGGGTTTATGCTTCTGTCACTCAAGCAACCCACTATAAGCGAATCATGAACGTATTGCAACACCCTACAGCGGGAATCCCTCACGCTTGCGCGACACGGAGGGCACAATAGGACATCACTAAAATAAAACATACAACTCGTACCAATCTAGATCATCAATCAACCCAAAGACAAAGGATATCTACTCAAAACATCATAGGATGGCAACACATCATTGGATCATAATATGTGGCATAAAGCACCATGTTCAAGTAGGGATTACAGCGGGGTGCGGGAGAGTGGACCGCGTAAAAGAGATGAGGATGGTGATGTTTATGAAGATGATCACCGCGGCGATGGTTCCCCTCCCGATGGCACTCCGGCGCCACCGAGAGAGAGGAGGAGTGGTTCACCCCCTTGTGCTTCCTCCTCCATGGCCTCCCCCCTGGATGGGGAGAGGTTCTCCCTCTGGATCTTGGCCTTCATGGCGATGATGGCCCCTCCGGGATCCTCCTCCATGGCCTCTGGTGATGATGGCCCCCTCCGACAGGGTGCCAGAGAGGGCCTAGATTGATTTCTCATGGCTACAGAGGCTTGCAGCAGCGGAACTTCTGATCTAGGTTAAGTTCTGGAAGTTTGGGGATTTATAGAAGAGGTTGGCGTCGAGAACAAGTCAGGGGGCCCCACAGGGAGTCCACGAGGAAGGGGGCGCCCCCCAGGGGGGTGGGCGCGCCCTCCACCCTCGTGGGGCCCACGGGACTCCCCTCCGGTAACTCTTCGTTCCAGTATTTTTTTATATTTTCCAGAAAAATCTCTGTTGATTTTCAGCGCATTCCTAGAACTTTTATTTCTGCACAAAAACAACACCACGGTAGTTCTACTGAAAACAGCGTCAATTTGGGTTAGTTCTAATCAAATCATACCAAAATCATGTAAAACTATTGTAAACATGGCATGAATACTTCATAAATTATAGATACGTTGGAGACGTATCACATGTCTAAACTAATCAAATGACATAGCAATGCAAGACACCATACACATGATATGAGCAACATAGCCCTGCCAAGTTAGAGCATATACCTCGGGGGGAAATAGGATTGGTCATCTGTCTCTGAATCCTCCTCTGAGGAGCTATCCGTAACCAGCAAGATATGCGCTTCTTCAGATAGCATAGTCTGCTCTGAAGACCTTGTTTTCACTCTAGAATTTTCCATCACCGTGTCAAATGGCTGATGCACACGAAGAGTAGTTGAATGTACTAACATTGTTGACAAATGTAATACGTAGCGGAAAAAAGGATGGCCTGATATAATTCACATATAAGACGACTGGCTAAGCAGGATGGCATTGCAAAATTCACATATATGATGCCTGGCTAAACAAGACGGCGTTGCATAATTCACATAAACGATGAATAAACTAAACAGATGGCATTCACACAAAGCATGCCTAAACTAAGCAGATGACATATTTGTTGTATAAAGTAAGCAATGCAAGGCACCGTATGCACGATATAACCAACATCAGCATGCCAAGTTAGAGCGAAGACCTCAGGGGGTAAATAGGAGTGGTCTTCTCCTTCAGAATCCCCCTCAGAACAGATATCTTCCTCTCGATTACAATCCGAAATGGGTGGAGGGGGGCTGCCTTTGCACCTACCATGGAGCGATGTCTGCATGAAATTTTATTGCCACGCAAGGCTCGTCTCTTTTGCTCTACATGTTCAGTTCCATTGTGTACAATAACTGACATGCATAGGAATAAAACATAGTAAGATTATGTAAGGAGTGCATGCAGAAATCCAGAGTGATGGTAGAAACCTATGGATAGACCACAAACCAATGATAGCAGGCAGATAATGGCTTCGGTTAAAAGATACAAATAATGGCTTCTTTACTGTTTCTTTCCCACCCAACATGAAACTCATAGTAGACACCAGAGATTAACCAGATAGTAGATAGATACTATTGATTGCGGCCCCGATATGTACCCCACAACCATTTAAAAACTCAAGTTTGCCATTAGTTTGGAGCCGACTCAGAGTCTAATCGGTGAATAGGATGATAAAGTAGCATGTAATATTAAGCGATGCATAACGTAAGCAGACATGAAAGAGTGCGACCTCTCTTGTGGACCCGTGTAGTCCTCGAGGTCATCTTCTCGGTTGATGATGGTAATGCAGTTGTCATGGCTGCCCGTGGCGGGGAAGAAGATCTGAGGCGGCGAAAGACAGTCTGGAGGCCGGATCCCTGCTGTGCCGGACCGTTCTGTCGCTGGAGCAGCTGAGCTGGGGTGGACGACGGCGCAGCAGGAGTGGGACAAACCACACAAGGTTTTCTTTGACAACTATCTGTAAGAGAAGTAATTCTGTAAGGGCTCGTTTGAATTGGAGTATTCTAACAACGCAGGGATAGGAAATGCATAGTAATAGGATAGGAATGCACGTGCAAAACAGAGAATTTAAAAACACATGATTTCCGCCAATCTGGGTGTTTGGTTCACAAGAATTGGAAGATCACAGGATGCAAAGAAGCATGGTAAGATTAAGTCAAACCACAAGAAAATGTACGGTTATAATGCTATTATGCTACTATCTCTTAGTCTTGTGCTTCATGAATAGGAATTTGAAAAGGAGGACAAGTGGATATTAAAATTCCTACGGTTTTTCTTTCAAGGAGACACTAAAGGAACAAATCCTACAGTTTTCCTTTCCTCCATTCCATTGAACCAAATGCATGAATAGTAGTACCATAGGAAACTTTCCAATTCCTATGTTTTTCCTTCACTTTTCCTTTCAAGCACTGGCGATTCTAGTAGGCGGGCTTGAGAAAGGAAAAGCCTACACTCAAAAAATGTTTTTGTGCTACTTCTACTACTTTGGACCCAGGCCACTGCCCTACTAGCTCAACTCCCAGGCCCATCGACAAATGCACAACTCAAACGCGCAGAGATAAATAATGATGGCGTTCAAGAGAGTCCATCACGGATAGCTAAGTTGCCTGGTACCTCACTGCTTATCATATAGTAGGAGAAACTAATCGTATTTCACGTTACTACGTGTGCTCAGTGGACAATATATATAACATGTAGAGTAAAAAAGAGATGCAACAAGTGTACAACCTCCTTGGCGAAGCCATGTTGATCTCAGCGTGATTGGGTCGGTCGGTGAGGATGATCCGGCTGACTTGGCTGTCGGAGGAGGGGAATAAGATCTTAGGCATCTTGAGATGGAGCCCGGGGTACTACTCCGCTGTGATGGAGGGTTTCGTCATTGGAGCAGGTCCGGTGAGCTGTACGACGCCGAGGCTGAAGCAGGACAAGAGAGACAACGTTAACCTGAGTGGAATTGTAATAGCATCTCCAATAGATGACGTAAAATACATAACCACAAAGTGCTAGATGTAAAATACATCAGCCACTCATCTCTGAACTTAACTATCAAAACTGAATTTAACTGTCAAAACTAAACTTAACTGTCAAAACTTAATTTTGCTGTTGAAACTGAATTTTACTGTCGAAACTGAACGCACTAGTAGCAGAAAAGCAGTAGCAGTAGCGCGTGCGAGAGCCGGGGCAGCTGGTCATGTAGCAGCATAAGTCGACTGACACCACCGGCCAAACCGCCCCCCCCCCCCGCCGCCCGCCCCGAAACCCCTCCCCACCACCGGTCGCCGCCCCGGCCATCTCTCTAGGCCCCCCGTGCCGAGCTTTTTCTCCGGCGATCCCCACGCCACCGCCCCACCACCCCGGCGACCACCGCCCCACCCTGAACCCTAAGATAGATAGTAGGGTACCTCTCCGGCAAGCCCCCCTCCCTGCTGCGGCTGGTTCTTCCTTAACTCCGGAGAGCCCCCCACCCCCTGAAAATTGGCCCAAAAGTTGATTCAGTCGACTAAAGTGTAGCCAATCGGAGCAACATCGCAAGCAAGAGCAAGAGCGAGAGCAGCAGCACGAGCAAGAGAAATAGCAAGAGCAGACTAGACAGGCGACCGAGAGCAAGAGTAGAGCAGCAGCGCGAGCTAGAGCTAAAGCAACAGTAGCAACTCCTACTGATGGGTACGTTGCCGCCGAGGGAGCGACACCGTGGAGGAAGTGGCCGGAGACGCCACCGTGGATGGAGCCATGCCATGTCGACTCGGGACCGAGTGCCGGTAGCATCATGAGATCGAATGAAGAAGAAAATCGGCGATTTGTGTACAACCTCTTTGGTGGCGCCGATTAGGCCTCAGCTTCATCCGAGGAAACGGTGATGATGATGCTCTTCCGGTGGTGCAGGTAAAGACGGCGGTGTGGGAATGGAGGTGGCGCGAAAGACGAGGGGAATGTCGGGGCAGCTCCTTGGAGGTGGAGCACGGGGTGGCTGAACCGGCGGGACGATGAGATCGACGACAGATCCTCATCCGGTACGGTGGATGAGGTACGTCGAGGTGTTGCCGTGGACGATGTCATCGGGGAAGAGGCTCCGGCTGGGTAGCGGACGGAGGAGGGTGTGGGGCTTCGCGGGTTTTAGTGGCCTCGGTGTACGAATGGGTGGGCTGATGGGATGGGAGTGGGGAACCAGGGCTTAGGGGCGCGCTTGTCCGAAATGTGGGGTAAGTTACGAAAGTACCCCCACCATTTGTGCTAGGTTGTTCTTTCGGTTCAGGGGTATCATGGGCATTTCGCGTGTCGGGATTTCGCAGGAGGTGGGAGTTTTCGCGCGCGTTGTAATTTTGGGATAGCAAGGCGCGGGTTGAGATGGAGGGAGTTTTCCGAGCACAACGAGACAAAGATATATCTTAAATATTTCGGGGTAACAAGGCACGGGTTGAAATTTCCGGACAAGCCTAACGTGTACTGTACCAAATCAATCCGCACTTCTGTCGACGAAAAAACAAAAAGAAATCAATTCGCACCACACAAGAGAGTCTAGTCCCGTGTACTGTACCAAATCAATTCGCACTACAAATGCCATTCAAAACTTTGAATTCATGTTATGTTCAATATTTCGCTACGTGTATAATGCATGCAACCTGCTACTCAAATGAACATTTTAGTGCATTCCAAACGTATATACTACCGCTTCAATATGAACTAAATTTGAATTCGTTTCTTTATTTGAATAAGATCTGCAATAATGATTGTTGTGAAGTCAAACCATTTGAATTCGTTTCTCTATTTTAATAAGATCTACAATCATCATTATTGTCAAGTTAAACCATCGTTTGTGTATTATCTTCACAGCACACCACATGATTAGTGTCGAGTTAGATATGATTTATGTGTACTATATGAACTCGAACTCGATTTTTTGAATCCACTTTATGTTGATTTCAAATCACAGTACATTTCAAGCTCTAGCTAGATCTTCATAATCTAAACCATGTCTCATATGTATAATGTGTTTATCACATAATGTATGGTGCCCGCCCCTACTCCTACAAGTATTTAGATGTGAGTTGCAAACGCCACACATTACCACAAATTCAAATAAAATGTGAGATTGTTCGATATATAGTATTGTTTAGATTGTTCGATATTTAGTTGTAAGCTGCAAACGCCACACATTATCACAAATTCAAATAAAATGTGAGATTGTTCGATGTATAGTATGGTTTAGATTGTTCGACATTTAGCTGTGAGTTGCAAACGCCATGCATTATCACGTTATGGTATAACATGTGCAAAACCACAACACGCGTATCACCGCTATATTCATGCATGCATATGTTTATAACACTATGATCTCCTATTCAAATATATGAATCCACTTTCATATCAAATTATCATCTTTGTTAGTCTCTTACACCCACACAATCCTCTAACCTTTGTAGCTAGCACTAACTTTCTCTCGTGCATGCACACGCCCTCCTCCCCTCCCCTCCCTCAGCATTCTATCCATCGCGCACATTCATTTTTTTCTTTAGGTCGTTCTCCCACAGTCTCCACAACTCCTTTCCGACACACACCGATCAATAAACCTCTCCAGCGATGTCTGCCTACAATATACACACACACCTTCCATCTCCTCCTTTCTGTGTCCATGCCTCGTGTCCCTCATACGGTCCCACACACGTGTAAACTCTCACCCCTGTTTTCATCGATCTCACAATCGCACACTTCTCCCCCTATCTAGCTAGTAGCTCGGCCTCTCGCACCACCTCCTAGCTCCATTCTCTCTGTCTATCCATCTCCCTGGGCCTTATTTGCCTCTAACAAATGGATGTACACCGACCGATCTTCCGCTATACGTATAGCTAGCTAGGTCCTTATAACTCGTTTTTCCCCACGCGTCGATCGATCTACCTCATTAGTTATGTCTCTCCCTTCCTCTGACAAACAACAATTGATCTACCGATCTAGTTAGGTTTGCTTACCAAACACATAGTTCCCCTTCATCATCCCTGCATGCATCCCGACACATATATCACGCACAGACACAAACAGAAACACATCCCCACTCTTATTGATAATATTGCAGTTCTACCCTCAGTTTGTCTAGTAGGCCTCTCCCACAATCTTCGAGAAGCAACTCCATCACCCATCTAGCACTCTACCCCTGTCCCTCCCTCTCTCTCTCCTCTGTCTCTCTCTCTCTGTCCCAACCTATTTCCCGTCCTTCAGTTATGTATGGATGTCGACTGATCTCCCTCAAGACATAGCTGGGTCTCTCCTTCTCAACACATATACGGGTCGTTCTACCTCTCTAGTTAGGCCTCTGCCTCCCCCACACACACCGATACATCGAGTGCTCTAGTCATGTCTCCCTGCCACACACAAACTTGCCCTGTGCCCTCTGACGTTCCGGTAGGTCAGTCGCCCTATATCTTTGACTTGCACACACACAATTTCGATGGCTCTCTTCATCGATCTCGCACCCACCCACTTGATCCTCTCTTCGACTCTATCGACATCTATGACCCCTCCCTCTCTTCTCGTGGATCTCCCCCTCTATATATGATATCGACATGCCTCTATTTCACACACATTGCATGTGTCAAATTTTTGTTTGAGATGTCATCGACACATATTCCCACAAATACATTCACGAAATCACCCCCCCAAACAAAAAACACTCATGAACGCACACGCCATCTGTCTAGGTTTGTATCTCTCTCAGACACACCCACGTAGGTGGGGGATGTGCACGAACAGAAGAGGTGCACGCACGACGCACGTACTCCCGTCTCTTTCCCAACCACACCCGCGCGGGTACACGGTGGAGCTCATTTCTGTATGAAAAGGCAGCCCACGGTAGTTTGACACGTGTACTGGTTGTCCACTTGATGGAGGATCGCCTACCACGGGTGAACAAACAAATTGCGACTTGACGCGTTATGTTAAAAAAGAGGCAAACCTTGTGGGGCCTACCTTAGAGGCAATGCTCTATACACTCGAGATGCTCTGTGCGTATTACTTTTGATGTGTCCCGTCAACTCGCAGAACAAGGATAAGCTTGCTTAGTACGCCGTCTCCCCCGCCCACGGGTGCGGTGGCTCGCAGGACGAGGTGAAGCTTGCTTACTATGCCTTACGCCCGCTCCCTCGCCCACGCGGGCGGTGGCTCACATGACGAGGTGAAGCTTGCTTACTATGCCTTACTCCCGCTCCCTCGCCCACGCGCGCGGTGGCTCGCAGGACGAGGAGAAAATTTTACTACTCCCTCCGTTTACTCCTCGTCCCTACCTTGGTTAGAGAGATTATCATATTGTTTGGAATATATGTCCTTTAGTAGATTTCAATATGAACTACTAGTACATACTCCAGACACTGATGTATATAGACATATTTTAGAGTGTAGATTCACTCATTTTGCTCCGTATGTAGTCAATATTGAAACGGACGTAATAGTACGCACTCTCCCTCGCCCACGTGGTGGACGTGCAGCAATTCATTTGGTCTCATATAGCCAGAACGATATATACTGCAGTACCATTATTGCTCGACTTCCCGAAGAGGCGAAGAGCCAATCGCAAGGTTAATATTTTGAGATGCCAAGTGCAAGGTTTATAGGAGAACGAGTAGTAGTAGTACTAGTAGTACGTACCAGTGGTACGTACTGTACGAGGAAGAAGGCAACAAGATGTATGTTTTGCGTGACAGTCTCTTCTTACAGGACGTGCTAGACCTAGTGGACCTCATTGTTGCAATGGGACTACTCCCTATCATAGATGGCACGATCCAGAGTGGTGGGCAGCGGGCATAATTCGGAGCTGCTCAGTCTTAAACCCCATGAAGAAGTCCCATCGAAAGGAATAGCCATCCTCTACACGTGCTCCTATGTAAAATGAGTAAATGAGACAAAAAGAGAAAGAGACAAAGTAAAAAAAATCACCAGCCTTAGATCCAGCCCTATTGTATCAGTGAATGATATTTCTACGTCGTGATTGACATGGCTATATTATTAACCATGCTACGGAGGTAGAAGCGGATTTTTATTTATTCGCGGAGGTAGCAGCGGATGGATATTCAACGAGGAGTGAAATGATGGCTGCCTCCTCGGTCAAACATAGAGAAAGGTGGGCCTCGTGATTTCACGGCTTATTAGTCATTATTACTGCCTATACTCTTTGCCCATATATAATAACTGCGTGGTAGTACAGTAGTGGGCTATACTTTTAATAACCATGCTCGAAGAGAAGAGGTGCACGCACCCACGCACGTAGTGTACTAGTAGCACTCTTTGCGTCTTTTGCGTCTTCCCCAACCACACACGTGACACGGTGGAGCTCATTTCTGTAAGATGATGCAGCCCACGTGATAATTTGACGCATCTAGTAGTAGTTACTCACTTATAAATAATGGAGGGTCGGGAACCAAACATGAACGGTGCCGCATCATTTATAAATAAAGTTTTTTTTCTTCAGTGGCACATACGCAATATAAATAGGTTCATATGGTGAGAAAAGGAAACCACTCCACTATATACATAGCCAAGACGAGCCTACATGGTTGCTTGCTGGGGTTGCTCTCTTCACACTCTCTCGCACAAAATGACTGTGGCCACATCTCTAACATCCCGGCAGATCACGTCCACTGGGGGAAGGGGTGGATGCTTAGTGTAGATGCGGTCACCGTCGCCGACGGCGAAAACCCATTGTTGGCACGTCCCGATCAGGGGTCCCCGCCATTCTCTCTCACAAAGCCGGTGAGGTTGCCTTCGTCCCTTGCTCACTGCCGCGACGTGGGCAGTTGCCGCCTCCCGCCGCCCTCCTCTAGGTTGAGCTATGTCCCGACATCCCTCAGGTACAACTTCCTTTACAGCCGACTTGCACCACTGCTCCAGCTGCCCACATCACTCCATGTGGATATTTCTCTAGTTCTTTGCCCCGCACATACCTCTACTGGCTTCTACATACTGTATTTGTGATGAGTTTATGTCTCATCAACTAGTCCCAGTAATCTTATTCTAATCACGCTTCTTCAATTTCTTTGCCACAGGGATGCTCATCTCGATTTTGGTGAAACTGCACAAAATGATCCGATGGTCAAAGGGTTGCAAACTTCATTTCTTAGGAAGCTCCAATGTTGCCAGCAAATTAAAGCCTGGTTAGGGTTTACGGTTCAAGGGCTAGGGACTGCATGGATCATTTTTTCTTTAGCTGTCTCTGTTCCAAAATAAGTGTCAACTTTAGTAGTAGTACAACTTTGTACTAAAGTTTGCATAAAGTTGAGACACTTATTTTGGAACGGAGGGAGTACATATTGGCTATGATCTGTCAATCATTGAGATGCAATAGCATGCATGTTAGTCTCCTTTGTATTTGATGAAATGTTGCAACGGGCAACCTTGGAAGCAAGATACATGAAACGGAAGCTGGAAGCTTCATAGCATTGTACAAATTTATCTCGCTGAGAAATTACAGTACGTACTATACTAGTACAGTACGATGTAAAGAGTTAGGTGTCGCACGGTGTCCAGAAAATATGGTGATAGTGTGAGATGGGCCATGTAATCACTGAGCCTGCGTGTTTTCACTGCTTTCACACTTCTCCGCTGTAAGAATGGAGAGAATTGTAATCTAGTAGTACCTCCTTTCGCCGAAAGCGTGGGACATCCAGCAGTCGTACCACCTCAGTAATAATGACCAATGAGCCGTCAAATCACATAGACCCAGCAGTAAGTTGGACGGATGAAGCAACCATCACTCTTGAATCTGCTTCTCCCTGCAACGCAGGCGCCAGTGAGAGGTCACATCCGCTCTGCCCGGTCATGAATGCGGCACTGATTCTTTGGAGCGGCGCTGACCGTTTCAGGCGGGAAGCGCGTGCGGGAGATGGAGGGGCTTTGGGTGGGCTAGGTTGGTCAGGAGCGGGCGTGGCAGCTGTCCGCTTGTCCCGGCCGGACGCCCGGAAACGAGAGGATGCACCGACTCTCGCGGCTAAATCGTACACTACACACCATCTCTCTGTAGGAGTAGGTCGATGTGTCGCTCTCTCTAACACACACATGCTGTTAAAAAAAAAACACACACACACACACACACACGCGCGCCAAGGTAAAATGAGTCTATATCTCAATTAATGAAGACTTGCATGTTACCATCCATATGTTACTACCCACTATGAAGGTAGTAACATATGCATGTTACTAGTCCAAGTTACTCGCCACTATGACCAGCCTAGCAATGTAACCAAACGCTCCTTACTCCGCCTTGTTATCTCCCCCGGAAACCCAATGCATGGAGTGCAACTACACGTTGATCAGTCAAGAAATCAAAGTCGGCTTGCATGCGAGTTAATACGTGGCCCTGCATGGTAGCTAAAATGGCATATCTTAGTTTTTGTGATTAATTGTTGCGTTTAGAGACAGAAATCGGGGCTTTGATTGGAGGAAGGACCGGTCAAGTTTCTCCTTCTCCTCCAATCTGCTTGCACCTTGGTCCTGCTGCACCTTCTAACATGACTTATTACACCTAGACGGAGGGAGTAGTACGAGATACGGTGTCACACTGACTTAGGTCGAATACAAGTGCCCAAAATTGTGTGCATGTTAGAACAAGGATTCACTTAAAATAGTACGTGAGCGAACAGAGGGATCAATTGGACAGTGTTCACGAGTAGTAGCGAGATGTGTGAGGTAAGATACACCGCTGGCGCTTTTAATTTTTTCTTATTAATTTGTTTGTTTCACCCTTTGACTGGTGGGACCCAACGTACTACGTGGAGAGAGGTAAGGTGACTAAGGCTGCATTATTTCTGTACTACCAACACTGCTTTAAATCCCAAAAGACCTTAACCAAAGCCACATGACACGATTATGATTTAAATCCCAATGACTCCCACGCAAAAAAACACGGCATGCTTGTCACATGAATGCAGGAATGTATAAAAGGTTATTTTCCTCTCGTTAAACATAACGTGAGGGTGGTGTAGCTGGTTAGCCTGTTCGCTCATCAAAGCCGAGGTCTCGGGTTCGATAACCACACTTGAGCATAATTTTGTTTTTGTTCGACTTGTTTCTTCCACCCAATGACTGGTAGGCCCCGCATGACAGAGAGAGAAAGTTATCTGGGGTGGTGCCAGGAGGATTCTTTGACTGGTCAAAATGGATGGATACGGAGCTATACGATCTCGGCCTCGGCGCTTGTTTTCTAGGGTTTGCACTCTTCACACTCTCTCTCCACTATATATATACACGCTGGAGCCTCAGCGCTTGTAGTTGCTCTCTTCACACTCTCTCACCATCTCCAGATCTAAACAAGACTTCGTTGGCCTCTCTCTCTTCCCTCACTGCTGGTCAAAGAGCCGGCAGGATCCGTCTGCCGGGAAGGGGAGGAGGCTTAACGCTGTCGCCGTCGGCGAGGGAGGGAATCCACTACCGGCGCAACTGTTCTCTTTCACCCAACGGCGGCGCGGGAGGGCCTCCGACCCCTTCTTCCTCGCCGCCGTACATAGTGTGGGTAGAACGGCCTTCGGTCGCCCATCGAACCACACCCCAAGAACCTTAAGGTATAATTTAGTTATTCGACATGCATTGCTCTAGCTGCATGTGGGCTTTTTCCGCTTCTGCACTTGAATCTAGGTGTTGGATCAAACAGGAAAGTAGTGGGGAAAGTTGTATAGCATGAATCTAGGACGTGGTTCAAAGAGGAAAGGAAGGGGGGAAAGTAGTGGGGAAAGTTGTATAGCATGAATCTAGGACGTGGTTCAAAGAGGAAAGGAAGGGGGAAAGTTGTATAGCATGAATCTAGACGTGGTTCAAAGAGGAAAGGAAGGGGGAAGTACTAGTACAGACTGGCTATCCAGCACCTGCGTTGGTCGAAAAGGAAAAACAATGACAAACGCGGTACGCACATCTATAACAAACTGATCTTTTTGTTTTGGGGGACAAGGCTGTAGAGTTTGAGCAGGACTAGGTTTACTGCGCTCACATAGGGAAAGGTGTCTAAAGATAACAAAACTGGGACCAACACAAATATGCTCCTTGGTTGTTTGTTCTTTGTTGCAATAGACTGTGCATCACCCCTTCATACATCGGTAGATGCACATGGTGATGGTGAGTCCATTGTCCCGTGCAACTCTTTAGCTGTTGTTAATCTAAGGCCCTATTTGGTTAAAAAGTCTAGGACTTTTTTTAGTCCCAACTAAAAAGTCCCTAGTCCCTACCTGCTTGGTTCCAAGGACTATACATGGACTAGAGGTTATTAAATGACATGCTAAAAGACCATGTTACCCCTAGTAATGAACTAATAGAGATAAGGTGCGATGCGGGGCAGGGGCAACTGTTGGAAAAAGTCCCAACAAGACTCTCCCTCGGGGTCTTCTTTCTTTAGTCCCAAATGCCCACTTTTAGTCCCTAAAAGTCCCTCCTGTTTGGTTTAGATGGGACTGAAAGGGACTTTTTTAGTCCCTACACCAAAAAGTCCCTGTAAACAAACACCCTCTAATAATGCCACTGGAAAATTGATGTAATGCCACAGTTAAAAGCAAATTACATGTTTAACGAATGTTATTGTTAATATAATCTCTCTGTTAATATGAATCAATGCCACCATTTGAGAAATGCTACTGTCTTGCTTTCTTTCCCATTTAGATAAGTTAGATGCTTCTTTTTGTTGGCTTCTGTGTCATCCACCTTATTGACCACTTGTTGTTTCCTTTGCACCTCTGTGTAAACAGGGTTATCTACTTCACCTCGTTGCTATTGTGACCTTTTGTTGCACTGCACAAAACACTTTTGTTTTAAGAGTGTTTTGTGCAGTTCAACCAAAATGTCACACCGACAACGTTGCTTGATCTTAGTGGAACTGCACAAGAGGAGATCTTACTTCCTATCCATGTTGGCAAATTTGGTTCAGATCTTCTTCTTGTGAGTTGTTTGAATTCCGCGTCATGAGAGGTCAGTACTAGCCTTCTTTCACATGATTGTGCAGTGTGCTTTCATATGTTGTGCTACTTGTACGGTAATGTTGCTTGATTTTAGTGAACTGCACAAATGGAGACAAGACTTCCAATCTGTATGTGCACCGTAATATCCCATTGAGGTAAGATAAGGATATTTCACAACTTTTGGCCTGTATTTTGCCACTTTCATCAGAAAATTAATGTCGTTGTTTAGTGCTATACTTGTGCTCCCTAATTGACATGCCAAATCTTACATTGAAGGCGAAGCTTGTCTGTTATTGAACCAAGTGATGAAGGGGAAGAACAAGCGGAAGAAAAACAAAAATCAACTCCCGGTGCTGTAATGAAGCACTGGAACTGTGATGACACAAGTAATGATATAGTTTTGCATCTTAATTTATTGCTATGGCTGGAACGAGCAATTGTTTTGCCACTGATTTGATGCCACTCTTAATGTAATATGTAATTATCTCTACTTGTGCAAACAGGGATCTTCTTTGAAGATACCATATATTTTAGTGGAACTGCACAAGAAGATGTTGGAAACATTAAACTAATCGAGGAGTATATAGTAAGCATGGCAACCACAGTAGATAACAACAGATGGTTCCGGAGAAGTGCTTGATCTGTATGCTCTACACAATAAGCCTCCTGACAAAGGTTGGTACTCGCCCACGGATTTCATCCATATGATTGAGCTTTGTCATCTCTATTGGTGTTGTGCTACTGTTTAGATACTGTCATGAGAAAGTGGTATTGTCCTTGAGAAGTGCTTCATCTGTGCTATTTTAAATATTTCCATTCCTTTTTTTCGAGCAAACAGGGATGCTAGCATTTAGTTGTACTCTTGTCTTTGCACAACAGGATCATCCTCCTCTGAAGAAGAATATTGAGTACGTGAAGTGACTAGTTACGATTATGCCAGGATGAAGAAGCCCTGTCTATCTTCTCATCAGAAGGAGCAGTTGAAGGATGGTTACATTACTCCCCACAAGACCAAACTAACTTCAGCTCAGAAGGACTGACAGATCTCCATCTTTTTTGCTGTGATGCGCAAGTACAATGTTGTTCTAGGATTCTTTCTGGTGAGTTCCATTTTTTTTAAGTGTGCTTTACATGGACCATGTAGGTGCCTGTTTAAACTGTCAATTCATAGTACAGTTTGCTTTATACTAATCACTTTTTTGTATTTGTGCAAACATGGGTGCTCAGCTTGATTTCAATGGGAACTGCAGAAAATGTTCATGAATACATCAAATCATTCATTTCCACCACAAGAAAGGAGGTGCCGATATGTTCAAGGCGCTGCAACATATAAAGGAGAAATAATACAAGCTACGCGCGAATTTTGTTGATTTTGGTGGAACTGCACGAAAAGAACAGCTAGTTTATTTAGCACGAGGTGCCATGTCAATGTCCAAAGTGATGGCAAACCCTGCCCATTCCACAATCGTAGGCATTTGATATTTTGGAATGGGAAAACCTTGTCAAAGTTTGCTCATCGATGTACGCAAAAGAACACGCATTTGACATTTTGGAATGGGACAACCTTGTCAAATTTTGCTCATTGATGTTAGCTAGAAGACATGCGTTTGATATTTTCGAATGGGACGCCCTTTGCTGTCGGCAGCATCGATCGATTTTTCTTTATTCTTTAGTTGTGAAGTAAATATTGGCTCTGACATGTGAATCGCTGAGATGCATAATCATCGATTGTTTTGAATGTTCTCTATGAATTTCCAGGCATGTGTGTTTGATTGCAATGTACAGGAACGCTAAAAAGCAGCTCAAACTCTTTGTACTCCCTCTGTTCCTTTTTACTTCGCATATTAGATTTCTTTCAAGTTAGTTGATTTTACATTATGAATAATCCTAGTACGTATTGTTTTGCATGTTCATACAATGCTAGTGATACAAGAATTCGAACTAAATTCATTCATACACGATCGAATTTCATATAAACATGCCGGATTTCATTACATTTCATACATTCTTCAACTAAAAAGGGGTGCGCTGGAGGTATAATTAATTAACCAAATCTACCCACCTGTGTTCGGCTGAGCCGAATAGAAGCTTATTCTCCAGCGGACTGAGCTTCAGTGACTTAACTGCAGGTGCAGTTGCGTAACTGACATGTGGCCCAGATGCATGTTGGGCCCACGTGTTAGTGACCCAACTGCACCAGCAGTTAAGTAACTGAAGCATCGTACTTCTCCAACATAGCTCTTCGACTCCACGTCGCCGCCAAGAAGCTAATCGGCTGTCAATGGTCAACCCACCTAGCTTGGCTTCAACCGGAGGGTAGCAGCGGTGGCCTTACTTGGACCCGAGCGGCGGCGACCTACCGTGTTCTACTCTTCCTCGTTTTCTGTGTGGCGTGGCCTCGTTGGCAGCGGGGCGGGGCCTCGACGGAGCCGGCGATGTCCTCTGTCTCGTTGCCGGCGGAGCGGGGGAAATCCTCCCCCTCGTTGCCGGCAGGGTGGGGCCTCGGCTGAGCCGGCGATGTCCTCTGCCTCGTTGTTGGCAGGGCGGGGCCTCGGCGGAGTAGGGCCTCGCCGAAGCCAGCGAGGTCCTCCGCCTTGGTGCCGGCGGGGCGGGGCCTCGGCAGAGCCGGCGGTGTCCTCTGCCTCATTGTTGGTGCCGTGGGGCCTCAGTGGAGCAGGGCCTCATCGACGCCAACGGAGCGGGAACTCGTCAGAGCCGACATTGTCCTCTGCCTCGTCCTCGGTCTCGCCAAACAGTGCCTCGCCTGCTTCATCGCCCTCTTTGGAGGCGGCCGCAACCTCCGCCACCCGAATGCGGTACCGACCGCGCTCGAGGTGGCCCTCGCGGGCAGAGCGGTATGAGTCGAGCAGCGCCTCCTGCTCCGCCCGCTCTGCGGTGATCTGCTCCTCCGCCTGCAGGTGCTCCTGGAGGAGATTGTGGTTGTAGGCGGCGTCGGCCTGCGCCTCCCGGAACTGCTCCTGACGCTTCTGCCTCACCATGTCCATGTATTTGGCATGGGCCTCGCCGATGGTCATGGTGCAATGCACCGGCGAGGATGGCACTGAGGAGGGGGTTGGCGCCGGATCGTCGACTACCATGTTATCCATTGGGACGTCGTCGTCCTCCGGCTGCCTGCCAGCCAGCCAGTCGGCAGCAATGGTTGCCATCTCCTTGTGGTCCGTCATCTGCCCATCCCGAAGAGCGCTGGAGCGCGAGGAAGCCATGGTGGGTAGTAGTGGTGTGGATAGGAGAAAGGGAACGGAGGCGGATGACTGCGGCTATGGCCGGCGCATCAGTTTATATAGCAATGGTGGGCGGCGGAGGAACGGATGTGTGGCGCTGGAGTAGCCGCCTCGGCAACCGCGTATCATTAACGTGGGCGGCAGACGGATAGACAGATGGCACTTGTGTCGTTTGAAGGCGGAGCAATCGCCTACACTGGGAAGCGGGGCGGGCGCCGCTGACCGTTTCGGGCGGAAAGCGTGCGCGGGCGAGGGAGGCGGTCTGGGTGGACCAGGGCAGTCAGACTCGTTCTTGGCAGCGGGCCGGTCCAGCAGCCGGACATGCTGGCTTGCCAGCGAGCTCGCCGAGCTGAGCGTCGAGAATCAGACGATGGACGTAGCTTCCGACCAGGAGCCGGCGCCACTGTCCAAGCCGGTTCATGCCGTGTTCACCCTAGAGCAGGTGCGGCCGCACTTCGATGCCCTAATGGCGGAAGAGCTACCAGCGCAGGAGGACCTGTGCTGCAACCTCCATCTCCTCAATGAGCACTGGTGAACAAGCGAACGACAATGCTGTCGCGGACATGTGGCCCTATGATCCTGGCTTCCCGAATGAGCAGTGGGTGCTGTATCAGACCATCCGTAGGGCCCGCGAGGCCCTCTCCGTCATCCTTCGAGTTGTTTCACTCGCCGTGGCGCCGCCGTCTCGTGTTGTCAACATGGTCAACGAACATGAGGAATGAGGAGATGACTTTACTTGGGGAGGATGACAGTGGGGACCCACTAGGGCCATAGCCGCACGTACGCAAGTGCCTCCTTATTATATACAACTATAATTTTTTTTGCTTCCTCCTGGTTTCCTGACATCACGGTCCCACACCATTGTCAGCCTATGTAGTCAATAAATGATAGAATTGCACAAGGAGCGGCCGACAGCTAGGACCAAGTAGCTCGAGCAGTATTTGTGTTTTTGAGGTGTGAGCACTGCAAAGTTTTCTTGAGCGATGTTTTCTTGTTGTTCAGAGGAGAGCAGGGTACTAACTGGGCGGGCTGTGGCCCGTCTAGCCCAGGCTAGATATCGAGCCCAGATATTATTATTTTTTCAAGCTGAAAATGGCTAGCCCAGCTATACTTTTTTTTGAGGAATACCCAGGCAAGGTCAACTTGTTATTCTCTGCCCCGCTGAGCTGCAAATCTTTCCAAGGAGGGATGCATTAGGCTTAACAAGAAAATGGGTTTTAAGAAATAATGAATGGGATGTAATTATAAAAACTGGCCAGTAACTATAAAAAATGCACCAAACACGGAATTAATTTTAAAAATATTATTTTTGGATTTTGAAAATTTTAATTTCACTAATTGTTGCGCGCGCAATGTTTCGTTGGATTTTTACGTAATACAAATTTATATTGAAATTGTATTTAATCTGAATAGAAATTTCAGGATAAAAATATTTCGGATCCCACCAAAATGTGGGAAATTTCATTGAATTATGTTTTGAACGGTTGGTTGAAATTATTAATCGTTGTAGTAAATTCCATTGGAATTCAAAAATGGGCTATACATTTTTACAAATCACAAATGGGCTATAAGTTCTCTGCCACACACTTGTGGGCCTACTAAGTTGACGCATCCCCAATTTTTTTTAAGTTGACGTGTATGCAAGGCTTTGTCAACTTATAGTCGACACACAGTTCTAGCAGTAGTGGTCGTTGGATGTCCATCCAACGGATGTCGTGCTTCTTCTTCAATCTCGGATATTCTAGCTTCAGCCGCCCAAAAAATGACTCCTCCCCCTGACATCTGGGGCGCACCGTTTCGGAGGCTGACCTGTGGGCCTACTAAGTTGACGCGTACCAAGGGCTTTGTCAACTTAGTCAATATAAACGATTCTAGCTGCAGAGACCGTACAATGTCCATCCAACGGCCGTAGTGCTTCTTCAAAATCTGGTCTTCTTGCTCCAGCCGCCCAAACCAGCGCCGGTGGGACTGCCTGCAACCGCCTCCCGTGGCCGGCTATGCTGCCGCACAGGCCGCACCGCCCCAGCCTACTCCATTGCTGGCCAGGCCATTCCTCTACTCACCCACACCTCCTGTTATTTTTCGGCGACGACAGCCGGATCAGTAAACCCTCGTAATCTCCACCGCGTGGGCAACCACTACCGAGTCTTCCCTGGTTCCGTGTCGTTCCCTTCCTAGGCCTCGCCGTCGTCCACCGCCCTGGTGTTCTCGGCGCGCCTGGTCAACGTGGTCAACGAACGACATCCATCGGATGTGGACTGTACGTGGAGAGGCTGACAGCTGGGTCCACGGCCGCAACAAGGAAGTGCCTCCTTATTACGCGGAAAATAATGATTCCTCCACCTAACAGCAGGGACCCACTCGACGGGCCACCGTATTTCATGAAAAAAACGTTTCCCCCCTGATTGCTGGGACCCACCAGCTACATCTTCACACGCAAGGAAGTGCGTCCATATTACGGGCAAAAAAATGATTCGCCCCCCTGAGTGCTGGGAACCACCAGCTACATATTCGCACGCAAGGTAGTGCCTGAACGTCGGGACCCACCTGGTCGAAGCGTATGTAGTGTTGTCATTCTGGTCGCGAACGTGTACGTACATACTGGTCGATGTAGAGGCGCGCACGTGTCGTAGTTGAGGCGCACACGTGTCGTAGTAGAGGCGCACACGTGTCGTAGTAGAGGCGCGCACGCAGCATGTACCCGTACGTACAGCGGCCAGGGTGCAAGAAAGAAAATACGGTCACGTACGTACATACGGGCGGGGTCTTGAATGCCTAGTCGCGCATACGTACGGCCAGGGCTCGTGTACATGGCTGGGTCGAAACGGAGAAACTGCATCATCGTCATGTTCATGGGGAGCCAACCGACTGGGTCAGAACGGAATGCGTCGTCGTGTTCATCGGGAGCCAACCGGCTTGGACGGAATAGCCGATGGAAACGAGGCCCGGCGTACCGCAGAATGGAGGAAAAGGCCTTGTGTTCGACCGGCCACGGTCGAAACGGGATCCTGTTCATCGGGAGGGGTCTGGCCTACCGCAAAACGGAGGAAACTGACTTCTCTTGGACCTCCTACGGTCGAAACGGGGTCCTGTTGATCGAGAGGGGTGTGGCGTACCGCAAAACAGAGGAAACATACTTGTGTTGGAGCACTACGGTCGAAATGCGGGTCCTGCTCATCAGGAGGGGTGTGGTGTACCGCAAAACGGGACTCCACGGGATACCGTTCATCTCCACCGTCGACCTCCTCCAGCCTCCACGGGCTACTGTTCATCCACCGTCGACCTCCTTCAGCCTCCACCTGCAATTGTTCATCCACGGGCTCCTGTTCATCCAGCCTCCACCGCGCGCTCCTCCACCGGCTATTGTTCAACCAGCCCTCTCCACGGGGTCCTGTTCAACCACCCCTCCACGGGCTACTGTTCATCCAGCCCTCCACCGGCTACTGTTCAACCGGCCCTCCACGGGGTCCTATTCATCTAGCCCTCCATGGGGTCCTGTTCATCCACCCCTCCACGGGGTCCTGTTCATCCACCGGCTCGATCGATCGGGGTCCTGTTCATCCAGCGGCAACGGCCTCTACTGTTGGGGAACGTAGCAGAAATTCATAATTTTCTACGCATCACCAAGATCAATCTATGGAGTAATCTAGCAACGAGGGAAGGGGAGTGCATCTACATACCCTTGTAGATCGCGAGCGGAAGCGTTCAAGAGAACGGGGTTGATGGAGTCGTACTCGTCGTGATCCAAATCACCGATGATCCTAGCGCCGAACGGACGGCACCTCCGCGTTCAACACACGTACGGAGCGGGGACGTCTCCTCCTTCTTGATCCAGCAAGGGGGAAGGAGAGGTTGATGGAGATCCAGCAGCACGATGGCGTGGTGGTGGAAGTAGCGGGATTCCAACAGGGCTTCGCCAAGCGCTGCGGGAGGAGGGAGATGTGTCACGGGAGGGAGAGGGAGGCACCAGGGCTTAGGTATTGCTGCCCTCCCTTCCCCCCACTATATATAGGGCCAAGGGAGAGGGGGGGGCGCAGCCATGGCCCTTCCCCCAAGGAAGGGTGCGGCCAGGGAGGAGTCCTTCCCCCCAAGGCACCTCGGAGGTGCCTTCCCCCTTTAGGACTCTCCCTTTTCCTTATCTCTTGGCGCATGGGCCTCTTGGGGCTGGTGCCCTTGGCCCATATAGGCCAAGGCACACCCCCTACAGCCCATGTGGCCCCCCGGGGCTGGTGGACCCCCTTGGTGGACCCCCGGACCCCTTTCGGCACTCCCGGTACAATACCGATAAAGTGCGAAACTTTTCCGGCGACCAAAATAAGACTTCCCATATATAAATCTTTACCTCCGGACCATTCCGGAACTCCTCGTGACGTCCGGGATCTCATCCGGGACTCCGAACAACTTTCGGGTTACCGCATACTAATATCTCTATAACCCTAGCGTCACCGAACCTTAAGTGTGTAGACCCTACGGGTTCGGGAACCATGCAGACATGACCGAGACGTTCTCCGGTCAATAACCAACAGCGGGATCTGGATACCCATGTTGGCTCCCACATGTTCCACGATGATCTCATCGGATGAACCACAATGTCGGGGATTCAATCAATCCCGTATACAATTCCCTTTGTCTATCGGTATGTTACTTGCCCGAGATTCGATCGTCGGTATCCCGATACCTTGTTCAATCTCGTTACCGGCAAGTCTCTTTACTCGTTCCGTAACTCACATCATCCCTTCATCAACTCCTTGGTCACACTGTGCACATTATGACGATGTCCTACCGAGTGGGCCCAGAGAAACCTCTCCGTTTACACGGAGTGACAAATCCCAGTCTCGATTCGTGCCAACCCAACAGACACTTTCGGAGATACCTGTAGTGTACCTTTATAGCCACCCAGTTACGTTGTGACGTTTGGTACACCCAAAGCATTCCTACGGTATCCGGGAGTTGCACAATCTCATGGTCTAAGGAAATGATACTTGACATTATAAAAGCTCTGAGCAAACGAACTACACGATCTTGTGCTAGGCTTAGGATTGGGTCTTGTCCATCACATCATTCTCCTAATGATGTGATCCCGTTATCAACGACATCCAATGTCCATGGTCAGGAAACCGTAACCATCTATTGATCAACGAGCTAGTCAACTAGAGGCTTACTAGGGACATGGTGTTGTCTATGTATCCACACATGTATCTGAGTTTCCTATCAATACAATTCTAGCATGGATAATAAACGATTATCGTGAACAAGGAAATATAATAATAACCAATTTATTATTGCCTCTAGGGCATATTTCCAACAGTCTCCCACTTGCACTAGAGTCAATAATCTAGTCCACATCACCATGTGATTAACACTCACAGGTCACATCACCATGTGACCAACATCCAAAGAGTTTACTAGAGTCAACAATCTAGTTCACATCTCTATGTGATTAACATTCAATGAGTTCTGGTTTGATCATGTTATGCTTGTGAGAGAGGTTATTTAGTCAACGGGTCCGAACCTTTCAGAGTTGTGTGTGCTTTACGAATATCTATGTCATCTTGTGGATGCTACCACGCGCTATTTGGAGCCATTTCAAATAATTGCTCTACTATACGAATCCGGTTTACTACTTAGAGTCATCCGGATTAGTGTCAAAGTTCACATCGATGTAACTCTTTACGACGAACTCCTTTTCACCTCCATAATCGAGAAAATTCCTTAGTCCACTAGATACTAAGGATAAGTTCGACCGCTGTCATGTGATCCATTCCCGGATCACTATTGTACCCCTTGACCAACTCATGGCAAGGCACACTTCATGTGCGATACATAGCATAGCATACTGTAGAGCCTACGTCTAAAGCATAGGGGACGACCTTCGTCCTTTCTCTGTCTTCTGCTATGGTCAGGTCTTGAGTCTTACTCAATACTCACACCTTGTAACACAGCCAAGAACTCCTTCTTTGCTGATCTATTTTGAACTCTTTCGTTATCATGTCAAGGTGTGCGTTCTTTGAAAGTATCATCGGGCGTCTTGATCTATCTCTATAGATCTTGATGCCCAATATGTAAGCAGCTTTTATCCAGGTCTTCCTTTGAAAAACTCCTTTCAAACAACCCTTTATGCTTTCCAGAAATTTTACATCATTTCGGATCAACAATATGTCATTCACATATACTTATCAGAAATGTTGCAGCGCTCCCACTCACTTTATTGTAAATACAAGTTTCTAACAAACTTTTTATAAACCCAAAAACTTTGATCACTCCATCAAAGCATATATTTTGACTCCGAGATGCTTGCTCTAGTCCATGGAAGAATCGCTGGAGCTAGCATACCTATTAGCATCCTTAGGATCGACAAAACCTTTCTGATTGTATCACATACAACCTTTCCTTACGAAAACTGGTAAGGAAACTTGTTTTGACATCCATCTGCCAGATTTCATAAATGCAGCTAATGCTAACATGATTCCGACGGACTTAAGCATCGCTACGGATGAGAAAATCTCATCGTAGTCAACTCCTTGAACTTGTGGAAATACTCTTTGCCACAAGTCGAGCTTCATAGACGGTAACATTACCGTCCACGTCGTCTTCTTCTCAAAGATCCATTTATCTCGGATTTCATGGCTTCTAACCATTTGTCAGAATATGGGCCCACCATCGCTTCTCCATAGCTCGTAGGTTCAGTATTGTCCAACAACATGATATCTCAGACAGGAGCACGTACCACTCTGAAGTAGCACGCATCCTCGTCGTCCTACGAGGTTTGGTGGTGACTTGATCCGAAGTTTCATGATCACTATCATAAGCTTCCACTTCAATTGGTGTAGGTGCCACAGGTACAACTTCCTGTGCCCTGCTACACACTAGTTGAAGTTATGGTTCAATAGCCTCATCAAGTCTCCACCATCCTCCCACTCAATTCTTTCGAGAGAAACTTTTCCTCGAGAAAGGACTTGTTTCTAGAAGCAATTATTTTTGCTTCCAGATCTGAAATAGGAGGTATACCCAACTGTTTTGGGTTTTCTATGAAGATGCATTTATCCGCTTTGGGTTCGAGCTTATCAGCTTGAAACTTTTTCACATAAGCATCGCAGCCCCAAACTTTTAAGAAACGACAACTTAGGTTTCTCTAAACGGTGTCGTCTCAACGGAATTGCGTGGTGCCCCTTTTAAAGTGAATGCGGTTATCTCTAATGCCTAACCCATAAACGATAATGGTAATTCGATAAGAGACATCATGGTATGCACCATATCCAATAGGGTGCAGTTATGATGTTCGGACACACCATCACACTATGGTGTTCCAGGCGGTATTAATTGTGAAACACTTTCCAAAATGTCTTAATTGTGTGCCAAACTCGTAACTCAGATACTCATCTCTATGATCATATCACAGACATTTTATCCTCTTGTCACGACGATCTTCAACTTCACTCTGAAATTACTTGAACCTTTCAATAATTCAGACTTGTGTTTCATCAAGTAAATACACTCAGCATCTACTCAAATCATCTGTGAAGTAAGAACATAACGATATCCACTGCATGCCTCAGCACTCATTGGACTGCACACATCAAAATGTATTACATCCAACAAGTTGCTCTCTTGTTCCATCTTACTGAAAACGAGGCCTTTCAGTCATCTTGCCCATGTGGTATGATTTGCATGTCTCAAGTGATTCAAAATCAAGTGAGTCCAAACGATCCATCTGCATGGAGTTTCTTCATGCATATATACCAATAGACATGGTTCGCATGTCTCATTCTTTTCAAAAACGAGTGAGTCCAAAGATCCATCTACATGGAGCTTCTTCATGCGTTTCTATACCAATATGACTCAAGTGGCAGTGCCACAAGTATGTGGAACTATCATTACTATTTTATATCTTTTGGCATGAACATGTGTATCACTATGATCGAGATTCATTTTAGGTGCAAGACCATTGAAGGTATTATTCAAATAAACAGAGTAACCATTATTCTCCTTAAATGAATAACCGTATTGCGATAAACATAATCCAATCATGCTCAACGCAAACACCAAATCTCGATGGTAGAGGGAGCATGCGACGCTTGATCACATCAACCTTGGAAACACTTCCAATCGTCATCTCACCTTTAGCCAGTCTCCATTTATTCCGCAGCTTTTATTTCGAGTTACTAACACTTAGCAACCGAAACGGTATCCAATACCCTGGTGCTTCTAGGAGTACTAGTAAAGTACACATTCATATAATGTATATCCAATATACTTCTGTCGATCTTGCCTGCCTTCTCATCTACCAAGTATCTAGGGTAGTCCTGCTTCAGTGACCGTTCCCCTCATTACAGAAGCACTTAGTCTCGGGTTTGGGTTCAACCTTGGGATTCTTCACTAGAGCAGCAAACGACTTGTTGTTTCATGAAGTATCCCTTTTGTCCTTGCCCTTCTTAAACTAGTGGTTTTACTAACCATCAACAATTGATGCTCCTTCTTGATTTCTACTCTCGCGGTGTCAAACATCGCGAATAGCTCAAGGATCATCATAACTATCCCTGATATGTTATAGTTCATCACGAAGCTCTACTAGCTTGGTGGCAGTGACTATGGAGAACTATCAGTATCTCATCTGGGAGATTAACTCCCACTCGATTCAAGCGATTGTGGTATCCAGACAATCTGAGCACATGATCAACGATTGAGCCTTTCTCCCTTAGTTTGCAGGCTTAAGAAACTTGTCAGAGGTCTCATACCTCTTGACGTGGGCACTAGTCTGAAATCCCAATTTTAGTCTTCGGAACATCTCATATGTTCTGCGATGTTTCACAAACGTCTTTGGTGCCACAATTCTAAACCGTTAGCATTACACACTGAACTATCACGTAGTTATCAAAACGTGTATGTCAGATGTTCCGCAACATCTACAGACGACGCTGAGGTTCAGCACACCGAGCGGTGCATTCAGGACATAAGCCTTCCGTGCAGCAATGAGGACAATCCTCAGTTTACGGACCCAGTCCGCATAATTGCTACTACCAACTTTCAACTAAATTTTCTCTAGGAACATAACTTAAACAGTAGAACTAAATCGTATGACATAATTTGCAAAGACCTTTTGACTATGTTCATGATAATGAAGTTCATCTGATTATTTAATGAACTCCCACTCAGATAGACATCCCTCTAATCATCTAAGTGATACATGATCCGAGTCAAACTAGGCCGCGTCCGATCATCACGTGAGACGGACTAGTCATCATCGGTGAACATCTCCATGTTGATCGTATCTGCTATACGACTCATGTTCGACCTTTCGGTCTCTTGTGTTCCGAGGCCATGTCTGTACATGCTAGGCTCGTCAAGTCAACCTAAGTGTTTCGCATGTGTTCCAAGTCCATGTCTGTACATGCTAGGCTCGTCAACACCCGTTGTATTCGAACGTTAGAACCTATCACACCCGATCATCACGTGGTACTTCGAAACAACGAACCTTCGCAACGGTGCACAGTTAGGGGGAACACGTCTCTTGAAATTTTAGTGAGGGATCATCTTACTTACTACCGTCGTTCTAAGCAAATAAGATGCATAACATGATAAACATCACATGCAATCAAATAGTGACATGATATGGCCAATATCATTTTGCTCCTTTGATCTCCATCTTCGGGGCACCATGATCATCTTTGTCACCGGCATGACACCATGATCTCCATCATCATGATCTCCATCATTGTGTCTTCTTGAAGTTGTCACGCCAATGATTACTTCTACTTCTATGGCTAACGTGCTTAGCAATAAAGTAAAGTAATTTACATGGCGTTATTCAATGACACGCAGGTCATACAAAAATAAAGACAACTCCTATGGCTCCTGCCGGTTGCCATACTCATCGACATGCAAGTCGTGATTCCTATTACAAGAATATGATCAATCTCATACATCACATATATCATTCATCACATCTTCTGGCCATATCACATCACATAGCACATGCTGCAAAAACAAGTTAGACGTCCTCTAATTGTTGTTGCAAGTTTTTACGTGGCTTGTATAGGTTTCTAGCAAGAACGTTTCTTACCTACGTAAAACCACAACGTGATATGCCAATTTCTATTTACCCTTCATAAGGACCCTTTTCATCGAATCCGTTCCGACTAAAGTGGGAGAGACAGACACCCGCTAGCCACCTTATGCAACTAGTGCATGTCAGTCGGTGGAACCTGTCTCACGTAAGCGTACGTGTAAGGTCGGTCCGGGCCACTTCATCCCACAATGCCGCCGAAACAAGATAAGACTAGTAGCGGCAAGAAGAATTGGCAACATCTACGCCCACAACTGCTTTGTGTTCTACTCGTGCATAGAAACTACGCATAGACCTACCTCATGATGCCACTGTTGGGGAACGTAGCAGAAATTCAAAATTTTCTACGCATCACCAAGATCAATCTATGTAGTAATCTAGCAACGAGGGAAGGGGAGTGCATCTACATACCCTTGTAGATCGCGAGCGGAAGCGTTCAAGAGAACGGGGTTGATGGAGTCGTACTCGTCGTGATCCAAATCACCGATGATCCTAGCGCCGAACGGACGGCACCTCCGCGTTCAACACACGTACGGAGTGGGGACGTCTCCTCCTTCTTGATCCAGCAAGGGGGAAGGAGAGGTTGATGGAGATCCAGCAGCACGACGGCGTGGTGGTGGAAGTAGCGGGATTCCAACAGGGCTTCGCCAAGCGCTGCGGGAGGAGGGAGATGTGTCACGGGAGGGAGAGGGAGGCGCCAGGGCTTAGGTATTTCTGCCCTCCCTTCCCCCCACTATATATAGGGCCAAGGGAGAGGGGGGGCGCAGCCTTGGCCCTTCCTCCAAGGAAGGGTGCGGCCAGGGAGGAGTCCTTCCCCCCCAAGGCACCTCGGAGGTGCCTTCCCCCTTTAGGACTCTCCCTTTTCCTTATCTCTTGGCGCATGGGCCTCTTGGGGCTGGTGCCCTTGGCCCATATAGGCCAAGGCGCACCCCCTACAGCCCATGTGCCCCCCGGGGCTGGTGGACCCCCTTGGTGGACCCCCGGACCCCTTTCGGCACTCCCGGTACAATACCGATAAAGTGTGAAACTTTTCCGGCGACCAAAATAAGACTTCCCATATATAAATCTTTACCTCCGGACCATTCCGGAACTCCTCGTGACGTCCGGGATCTCATCCGGGACTCCGAACAACTTTCGGGTTACCGCATACTAATATCTCTATAACCCTAGCATCACCGAACCTTAAGTGTGTAGACCCTACGGGTTCGGGAACCATGCAGACATGACCGAGACGTTCTCCGGTCAATAACCAACAGCGGGATCTGGATACCCATGTTGGCTCCCACATGTTCCACGATGATCTCATCGGATGAACCACGATGTCGGGGATTCAATCAATCCCGTATACAATTCCCTTTGTCTATCGGTATGTTACTTGCCCGAGATTCGATCGTCGGTATCCCGATACCTTGTTCAATCTTGTTACCGGCAAGTCTCTTTACTCGTTCCGTAACTCACATCATCCCGTGATCAACTCCTTGGTCACACTGTGCACATTATGACGATGTCCTACCGAGTGGGCCCAGAGAAACCTCTCCGTTTACACGGAGTGACAAATCCCAGTCTCGATTCGTGCCAACCCAACAGACACTTTCGGAGATACCTGTAGTGTACCTTTATAGCCACCCAGTTACGTTGTGACGTTTGGTACACCCAAAGCATTCCTACGGTATACGGGAGTTGCACAATCTCATGGTCTAAGGAAATGATACTTGACATTATAAAAGCTCTGAGCAAACGAACTACACGATCTTGTGCTAGGCTTAGGATTGGGTCTTGTCCATCACATCATTCTCCTAATGATGTGATCCCGTTATCAACGACATCCAATGTCCATGGTCAGGAAACCGTAACCATCTATTGATCAACGAGCTAGTCAACTAGAGGCTTACTAGGGACATGGTGTTGTCTATGTATCCACACATGTATCTGAGTTTCCTATCAATACAATTCTAGCATGGATAATAAACGATTATCGTGAACAAGGAAATATAATAATAACCAATTTATTATTGCCTCTAGGGCATATTTCCAACATCTACTACCACGGGGTCCTGTTCATCCAACCCCCCACTGGGAACTGTTCATCCAAACGCCCCCCAACAATGCTCACTGTTCATCCAGGGAAGGAGGCAGCAGGGTTCGATCGGCTTCAGTTAGCAGCAGTAGCGAAGGAATCACTCGGGTTCAGTTAACAGCAAGGGATCGATCGATCGCTCGGGTTCAGTAACGCGTAGGCTGCAGTGTGCTACCTCTTGAGAATGTGTTGGTTTTCCCTTGAAGAGGAAAGGGTGATGCAGGAAAGTAGCGTAAGTATTTCCCTCAGTTTTTGAGAACCAAGGTATCAATCCAGTAGGAGACTACACGCAAGTCGCCTAGTACCTGCACAAACAATCAAGAACCTTGCAACCAACACGATAAAGGGTTGTCAATCCCTTCACGGCCACTTGCAAAAGTGAGATCTGATAAAGATAATAAGATACATATTTTTGGTATTTTTTGTTGTATAGATTGGAGAGTAAAGATTGCAAAATAAATAGTAAACTATGATTTTAGATTGGAAACTTATATGATGTAAAGTAGACTCGGGGGCGATAGGTTTCATTAGTGGCTTCTCTCAAGATAGCATATCTTACGGTGGGTGAACAAATTACTGTCGAGCAATTGATAGAAAAGCGCATAGTTATGAGAATATCTAGGCATGATCATGAACATAGGCATCACGTCCATGACAAGTAGACCGAAACGATTCTGCATCTACTACTATTACTCCACACATCGACCGCTATCCAGCATGCATCTAGAGTATTAAGTTCATAAGAACTGAGTAACGCATTAGGCAAGATGACATGACGTAGAGGGATAAACTCAAGCAATATGATATAAACCCCATCTTCTTATCCTCGATGGCAACAATACAATACGTGCCTTGCTGCCCCTGCTGTCACTGGGAAAGCACACCGCAAGATTGAACCCAAAGCTAAGCACTTCTCCCATTGCAAGAAAGATCAATCTAGTAGGCCAAACCAAACTGATAATTCGAAGAGACTTGCAAAGATATTAAATCATGCATATAAGAATTCAGAGAAGAATCAAATATTGTTCATAGATAATCTAGGATCATAAACCCACAATACATCGGATCTCGACAAAGACATCGCAAAAATAATTACATCGAATAGATCTCCAAGAAGATCGAGGAGAACTTTGTATTGAGATCCAAAGAGAGAGAAGAAGCCATCTAGCTAATAACTATGGACCTGAAGGTCTGTGGTAAACTACTCACACATCATCAGGGAGGCTATGGTGTTAATGTAGAAGCCCTCCGTGATCGAATCCCCCTCCGACAGATCGCCGGAAAAGGCCCCAAGATGAGATCTCATGGGTACAGAAGGTTGCGGTGGTGGAAAAGTGGTTTCGTGGCTCTCCTCGATGTTTTCAGGGTATAAGAGTAAATATAGGTGAAAGAAGTAGGTCGGTGGAGCTAAGAGGGGCCCATGAGGGTAGGGGCGCGCCTACCCCCTTGGGCGCGCCTTCCTACCTCGTGGCCGCCTCGTGGCTTCCTTGACCTCCACTCCAAGTCTCCTAGATTGTGTTTGTTCCAAAAAAGATCCTCGCGAAGGTTTCATTCCGTTTGGATTCCATTTGATATTCCTTTTCTGTGAAACACTGAAATAGGCAAAAAAACAGCAATTTGCACTGGGCCTTCGGTTAATAGGCTAGTCCCAAAAATAATATAAAAAGGTATATTAAAGCCCATTAAACATCCAAAACAGATAATATAATAGCATGGAACAATCAGAAATTATAGATACGGTGGAGACGTATCACAGTGCAATCGCTCGGGTTCAGTTAGAGCCCAACGCCTCCCACACACGCGCGTACGTACGAGAGAAACACGCATCGCTCGGCCACCGACCACCCACCATAACCGGGAACTCCTCCGATATTTTCCTCGCCCTCGCTTCTTCCACAGTTTTTTCCGTCATGGACGGCCCAAAGAATGTCATGCACCTGCGTCTCCGGCCCGCCCAGGACGAAAAGCCCATTTTCTGTCATGATTTTTTGTCATAGAAGTAGGAGCCCACCACATCTATGATGATACTGGGTTTTGACACAATTATCGTCATAGAAGTGTTATAAGCATGACAAAAAAATTCGTTCGGCCGAAAATGTCACGGATGTGTCTTTTTTTGGTAGTGCTTGGATGGGAATCCTCATCCTTTGCTTGGAAATCTTATACCTGACAATCTGCCATTTGTGCTGCCTCCTTATCCATTGTTGGGATGGAATGATGCGCCTGTTGTTTCTCCTCCTTCGCCTGAGAACAATGCGGATGGTGGATGGGGCCATGCTCTTTGGGGTGAAAATGAGGAGGAGATTGAACAGCCTCCGCAACCTGCAGCGCCAGTGCAAAACCAGGTCTCCATTGTCATTGGTCAGCCAGAAGGTTTAGTTTCTGTGGAACAACAAATGCATGTGGAGAATGTCAACAACAGGTGGAACAGCAACTGCAGGCTGAACAACAATTGCAGCTTGAGTAGCAGCTTGCTTTTTGGAGAATCCTCTGGCAATTGTGCCTTATCAGCCCCCGGTTATTCAGCATCATGAGATCTTCATTGGCATGGCTCGTATTGTTGTTGGGCCACCTCTTCCTCCTGAGATGATTTGGAAGAGGTCCTTTCGGAATTTGAGGTTTGATTTTACTGTCAAGGAGGTGCCGAGGTCGATCTTCTTCAAACCCTTGGGCACAGTTGCCTATTCCAAGCGCACTTGGTCTATTGCGTTTGATGAATCCAAGAAGATGTCTCTGTTGGTGGCCAACTTGCCCAGTTCCACTCCTCAGAGGAAGCCTGTTATGATTAAGCGCCCAGTGGCCAGAGCCTTGTTTGAGGAATTGCCTGGTGCTCCTGCTCCTGTCTCTGAGGATGCTTTGCCTGCTGATTCTGGTGAGATGTCTTAGTCCTCATCAATGGTTTTTGCTACATAGAAACAAGCCAAGGAGAAGAAACAGAGCGGGAGGAAGAAGATACCTGCACCCCTTGTGGACACGTCTCTGAGGCGATGCACCAGAAGCACGGCAAAGCTTGATGGTTTTAAACATGTGGTTTTTGAGTAGCTCCCCTTCAGCCCACGAAGAAGCGACCTCGCTCCAAGCCCATGGATGTCAAGGCCCAGCCCAACTCTGAAGATGCTCACATCCAGGACAAGCAAGCATATGTCCCTCCTCATACTCCAATCAAGGTCTTGCAGGTGGTGGGAGCAGAGCTGGAGATTGAGCCCTCACTCCTTTCTATGGACAAGCTTATGGCTGATCCCAAGGAGGACTCCTCTTCCTCTACTTCTTAAATGTTTATGTTAGCTGCTTTATTTAGGTGTAGCGAGCCTGTTAAATCTGCTTCTTTTATTGTCGTGCTGGGTCTTGTTGAACACGATGCAGACTGCGTTATTGGCGTTTGTAATGGTCTGGGATGTATGGCATTGTATGTCATGCTAATTTTGGTTCAATCTTGTTTGGTTATTAATGAATCGAGTGTCCATGCGTAACTGGAAAATCCTCTGTTGGAATGTTAGAGGTTTGAATTCTGACGCACGACAACGCTCTGTCAGAGAAAAAGTGCTTGAAAGTCAATGTGCTATTGTTTGTCTGCAAGAAACTAAATTTCCTCTATGCACTCGTGCGCTTATTAAAAGCATTTGCCCTTCTGGTTTTGATCAGTTTATTGAATCTCCCTCGAGAGGAGCTTCTGGTGGTATTTTAACAGTGTGGCATTCAGATGTTTTTCATGGTAACTTGGTGGAAGTGAAACCTTTTGGCATGTGATTAGTTTCACCTCAGTACATAATAATGAGCAATGGTTTATGGTGAATGTTTATGGGCCTTGCCAAGGTGAAATGAGGGATGAATTTGTTAACTGGTTATATAATTTGGAGGTTGAGCCTGAACAAAAATGGATTTTGATGGGGGATTTCAACTTTATTATATCCCTTGATAATAGAAATCTTCCTGGAGGAGATGTGAATGACATCTTCATTTTTAATGAGATCATAGGCCACTTGGGTCTTTTGGAACTTCCATTAAAGGGGAGAAGATTTACCTGGTCAAACATGTAGGAGATACCACTTCTATAACAACTTGACTAGGTTTTTACTTCTGCTAGTTGGATCAGTCAATATCCTATGACACAAGGTACTCCTCTTGCAAAAACTGCCTCAGATCATGTACCCTGCCTAATTTCTATTAGCACTTCTATACCAAAAGCTAACCTTTTCAAGTTTGAAAATTATTGGGTACATCAACCTGGTTTCATGGACTGTGTGCAAGAGGTTTGGGATAGAAGCTCTCACAAGTCTCATATTTCAGCAATCATTGTGGATAAATTGAAAGCTTTGAGGTTTGCTTTAAAGAAATGGCAGAAAGGGCTGCCCCACATCAAAAGGTTGATTGAGAAGTGCAATTGGGTGATCCTTTGGTTGGATAATTTAGAGGATTTGAGGCCTTTATCCAGGCCAGAGGCCAATTTCAGGAAGATTGCCAAATTACACCATGAACATCTTTTGCATTTATAGTTTCTCTATTGGAGAAAAAGATGTACCATTAGGTATATCAAAGTGCGGGAGGAAAATTCCAAGTTTTTTCAGGCAATGGCCACTGAAAGATATAAGAAGAATTCTATTGCAAGTTTCTGCTATCTGATGGTATTGTTACTTCAGATCATCAGGAAATGACCAAGGAATTCTTACATTCCTTCAAAGGCAGAATGGGTACTGTTAAGCCAATAAAGTTGGAGAGGGACATCCTCTCTCTAATTCCAAAGGTGCAGGGGCTAGAGGTCCTCACCAAGCCTTTTGAGGTCAAGGAAATTGAAAAGGTGATTAAGGAGTTACCCATTGATAAGGCACCAGGGCCTGATGGTTTTAATGGCATCTTCTTAAAAAAATGTTGGCACATCATCTTTGGTGATTTTATTTGGCTGGTGCATGAATTTCATGCTGGAACTGCTCATTTGGAAAATCTCAATGATGCCTTCATTACCCTGGTCCCAGAAAAGCCGTCTCTTGAGGCTGTTGGTGAATTTAGGCCAATTTCTCTAACCAGTGTTGGTCTGAAGTTCCTCAATAAACTAGCTGCTAATAGGTTTCAGGAGGAGATCACCAAGTGCGTACATAAGAACCAATATGGTTTCATCAAGTCAAGAACAATTCATGATTGCTTGCTTGGACTTTTGAGTACATTTATCAGTGCAATCAATCAAAGAAGCCCATCCTTTTTCTTAAATTAGATTTTGAAAAGGCTTTTGATTCTATTCAGCTTGAGGCAATTTTGAAGATTCTTCTGGCAAAGGGATTTGACAAGAGATGGATCACATGGATTCAACAATTATTGTCCTCTGGAACTTCTTCAGTTCTATTAAATGGAGTGCCTGGAAACCATTTTAAATGCAAGTGTGGTGTAAAACAAGGAGACCCTATTTCTCCTTTGCTCTTTGTTATTGCTTCAGATCTTTTGCAAACTATAATTAATAATCTGTTGTGCCAGGGGATGTTAAGTTTGCCTTTGCTAACTCATGATCCTGACTACCCAGTGGTGCAATATGCTGATGATACTCTGCTTTTCTTGACTGCTGAAAGCTCCCAATTGGAGGCCCTTAAAACAATGCTAAGTTCTTTCTCATTGGCAACTGGTCTGCAGATCAATTATCACAAGTCCTCCATGTATCCTATCAATGTGAATGTTGTTGTTGCTACTAGCTTAGCTGCGCAATTTGGTTGTCAGTTGGGCTTAATGCCATTTACATATTTAGGTTTGCCAGTGGGGACTACCAGACCTAAAATTAATGATCTCTTACCTTTGGTGGACTGCATGGAGAGAAGACTCACTGCTAGCTCTTGGTTTTTGCCCCAAGGCAGCAGGTTGCAACTAGTTAATTCAGTCATTTCTTCTCTGCCTATATACTTTCTTTGCAGCCTGTCAATCCCTCGGGGTATCTTGAAGCAGTTGGAAAGAATTCAGAGACAATGTTTATGGAGAAAATTTGGTCAGGAGAAGGGCCATTCCTTGACTGCCTGGCCACTGGTTTGCAGGCCCAAACTTAAGGGTGGTCTTGGAATTCTCAACCTGGGTCTACAAAATGAAGCTCTGATCCTAAAACATCTCAATAAATTTTATAATAGAGTGGATGTGCCATGGGTTCATTTGGTGTGGGATTCATATTATTTTCAAAGAGTTCCCCATGACACAACAATCTGTGGATCCTTTTGGTGGAGAGATATTTGCAAGCTCATGGACAAATTTAGGGCAGTCACTTCTGTTACTGTTAGCAGAGGGGACACTGTGCTCTTTTGGTCTAATCATTGGCAGATTGGCAGTGATTGCACCCCTCTTTAGGACAGATTTCCTAGGCTATTTTCTTTTTGCCTTCATAAGAATCTTTCTGTCATGGAAGTTTTTCAGACTCAGAATTTTCAACAAATGTTCTCTTTGCCTCTGTCTGAACTAGCCTTTCAATAACTTAATCAGCGAACTTCCTTGATGGCAAATGGGAATCTGGATAGTGATCGTCTTGACACTTGGCTCTGGAGACATGGTAAGAGGTCTGAGTACTCCGCCAAGAAATTTTATGACTTTGTGCATCAACCAGTTTTGGCAAATCCCATTCTGAGCTAGGTCTGGAAGAGTTGTTGCACCATGTTGATCAAAATGTTTGCCTGGCTAGTCATAATGGACAGGGTTAACACCAAAGATATGATACAACACAAGCATTGGAAGATTAATGATGGGCCTGAATGTGTCCTCTGTCCGACTGGTGCGCTTGGGACAGGAACCATCTCTTCTTCCAGTGTAACTTCAGTGTGCATGTATGGAATTATCTTCAGATTGTTTGGCTGGATAGTAATGACATGGTGCAAATTGCTTTGCATGCCAGGAAGGATTTCAATAAGCCATTCTTCACTGAAGTGGTTTTTCTTGCATGGTGGAATATTTGGAAAGTTAGGAATGATAGGGATTTTAGACATATCAGTCCAACTTTCAGGCAATGGAGGAATGGGCTCATCCATGACATTACCATCCTCACCCACAGTATCAAAAGAAGATACAGGGATGCTCTGCTTAAGTGGATTGACTTTTTGCCTCCTTGATGAGGCTTCTGGTTTTCATCTTTTAGTTTTTAGGTATAGCCCCCCTCTTTCTTCTTCTTAGCTTTGCATAGTTCTTTCTTTATCTTTTTTCCTCATCTTGAGGAACCCTTTGTATTATGTTCTCTTAAGTTTAGTAAAATGATGTGCGGTGTAAGCCTTGCAGTCTTCAAGGTAAAAAAAGGTTTGCCCTTGATAGGTTTTCTATTTTACCGGTCTCATGGTGGTAGTTGGGAGACCGGGTTATATGATCGATTGCCATACAATCAAGGGGGGCTCTCAAGTTGGTAGCTTGATCGTATCGTTCATAGAGAGCTCAAACCATTGCATCCTTGCATCATCTTTCTTGGTTCTTGTTTGGTTCTTCTCCTTGTGAGATTTGGAGCTTATGGTCATCTTCATGATAAGCTCGAGTTCATCGAAAATGGAGTTATCATGCATCTTCTATGACATTTTTGATGTTGGGGTTTTTGTCGGTTCTCCTTGTGAGATTTGGAGCTTATGGTCATCTTCATGACAAGTTGAGTTCATCGAAAACAGAGTTCACATGCATCTTCTATGATGTTTTTGATGTTGGGTTTTTTGCCGGTTCTTCATTCATAGAGTTTTCACATCTCTATAACTTTGGCATTTTTATACTGCCTCTTCTTACTCGCTATTGGATGCTACTCATCGTCATCTATCCAACAAGCTTGCGTTTGCTCAATTCAGAGCTCATTTGCAGAAGTTGTGGCAGTTCAGGCTTTATTGTACCCTCTGGTTTCTCTAATGTGTTCCTGAAGGCCTCAAGCGCCAGTACCGCTCCCTCGAGTGGTAGTACCGCTTGTAAGCGGCAGTACCGCGACCCTGTGCCGTGCGTAGTACCGCTGCTTCTGGGGATGCGATTTTTCATGTTGCCCGGCAGTGGAACATTAGTATGTGCGGTAGTACCGCTTGTAAGCGGTAGTACCGCCCATGCACTACTGCTCCACTTCCGCTCCCCTCCATGACCCTGCGTGCTCCCAATGGTTGTAGAGCGGCAGTGGGTGTGCAACACTACTGCCTATAAGCGGTAGTACCGTTGGTGTGGCTCTGCTTCACCCCATCTGTCCTGCTCTGCCTCCTTAGTGCCCTGAGCTGCAACCTGGGCGGTAGTACCACTCCCCTGAGCGGTAGTACCGCTCGTGTGCGGGCTGAGCACATAATGGTTGGATTTTCCCCCACCTATAAAAGGGGGTCTTCTTCCCCATTGAACCTTATCTCTTAAGCTTGTGTTCTTCCCCCATTGTTGACCTTCTTCGAGCTTGCTATCTCTCATTCCCTCCATGGATTCTTGCTAGTTTTTGGGGGAAAAGAGAGAGGAGATCTAGATCCACATTTCCACCAATCACTTTCTCCTCTTTGTGTGGGGAGCCCCTTGGATCTAGATCTTGGAGTTCTTGGTGTTCTCCTTCTTGTTCTTCCTCTCATTTTCCTCCATAGCTTTTGTTGCTTTTGTGGTATTTGGCAGTGAGGGATTTGGGCACTCCGTGTGCCCTTGCCATTGCATTTGGTGCATCGATTTGAGTTCTCCACAGTGATGCGTGGAAGTGAAGTTGAGAAGCTTGTTACTCTTTGGTGTTTGGGCACCCTAGAGCTTGTTACTCTTGGGTGCCTTGGTGCCCTAGACGGTTTGTGCTTCGGAGCTCAATCATTGTGGTGTAAAGCTCCGGGCATGCGTCGGGGTCTTCAATTAGGTTGTGCAGATCGCCCCGAGCAATATTACAAGTACCGGTGACCGCTCCCAAGGGTTGCCAAAGTGTACGGGTTCGGTGACCGCCCCCAAGGGTCTCCATTTGTACGGGTTCGGTGACCGCCCTCAAGGGCCCCTTAGTGGAATTATGACATCTTGCATTGTGGGAGGGCATGTGGAGATTACAGTGGCCCTAGTGGCTTCTTGGGGAGCATTGTGCCTCCACACTGCTGCAAACGGAGATTAGCATCCGCAAGGGTGTGAACTTCGGGATACCTCGTCGTCTCCGCGTGCCTCGGTTATCTCTTACCCGAGCCCTTTACTTATGCACTTTACTTTGTGATAGCCATATTATTTCTTGTTATATATCTTGCTATCACTTAGTTGTTTACCTTCCTTAGCATAAGTTGTTGGTGCACATAGGTGAGCCTAGTTGTTTTAGGTTTTGTGCTTGACAAATTAACCGTTAGGTTTATTCCGCATTTGTTCAAGCCAAAACCGTAATTATTTTAAAGTGCCTATTCACCCCCCTCTAGGCGACATCCACGATCTTTCAACCTTCTATCATAGATCCGGAGGCAAGTCTTTGTTGTCAAGAATGGATCCTTTCCAGAGAAGGAGTTTTCTCTCGAAAGAAGTGAGTGGGAGAAAGGTAGAACTTGATGAGGTTATCGGACCTTCACTTGAATCGGAAAGTAGCGCATCACAGAAAGGTGTTCCTGTGATACGTACATGATACGTCTCCAACGTATCTATAATTTTTTATTGTTCCATGCTATTGTATTATCATTCTTGGATGTTGTAAAATCATTTTATAGCAATTTTATATCATTTTTGGGACTAACCTATTGATATAGTGCCCAGTGCCAGTTGCTATTTTTGCTTGTTTTTACATCGATGATACCAATTGGAGTCCAAACATGGCGTAACTTTTTGGAGAATTTTTCTGGACCAGAAGGAACAACTTGGGCCGAAGAAGTAGTAGAGGGGTGCCCCAAGGGGGGCACAACCCACCTGGGCGCGCCTGGGGGACCAGGCGCGCCCTGGTGAGTTGTGCCCACCTCGGTGGCCTCCCGCACCGCCTCTTTGCTCTATAAATACCCCAATATTCCAAAAACCCTAGGGGAGTTGACGAAAATCAATCCCAGCCACCGCAAGTTCCAGAAACCACAGATCCAATCTAGACACCATCACGGAGGGGTTCATCATCCTCATTGGCGCATCTCCGATGATGTGTGAGTAGTTCTTTGTAGACCTACGGGTCCGTAGTTAGTAGCTAGATGGCTTCCTCTCTTTCTTTTGATTCTCAGTACAATGATCTCTTGGAGATCTATTTGATGTAACTCTTTTTGCAGTGTGTTTGTTGGGATCCGATGAACTTGGAGTTTATGATCAGATCTATGTTTTTATCCATGAAAGTTATTTGAGTCTTTTGATCTCTTATATGCATGATTACTTATAGTCTCGTATTTCTTCTTCGAGTGTTTGGTTTAGTTAGGCTGACTAGATCGATTTTTCTTGCCATGGGAAGAGGTGCTTTGTGATGGGTTCGATCTTACAATGCTCGATCCCAGTGACAGAAGGGGAAACGACATGTATGTATCGTTGCTATTAAGGATAACAAGATGGGGTCTATTTCTACATAAATAGATCTTGTCTACATCATGTCATCGTTCTTATTGCATTACTTCGTTTCTCCATGAACTTAATACACTAGATGCATGCTGGATAGCGGTCGATGTGTGGGGTAATAGTAGTAGATGTAGGCATGAGTCGGTCTACTAATCTTGGACGTGATGCCTATATAATGATCATTTCCTGGATATCGTCATGATTATTTGAAGTTCTATCAATTGCCCAACAGTAATTTGTTTACCCACCGTATGCTATTTTTCTCGAGAGAAGCCACTAGTGAAATCTACGGCCCCCGGGTCTCTTCCTTATCATATTTGCCTTCGAGATCTATTTTTATTTGCTTTTATTTTCATATCTATTAATCCAAAAACCCAAAAATACCTTGCTGCAATTTATTGTTATTTATTTTATCTCGCGTTCCCGCGAGATCTATTTATCCAATCTACTACAAATTTTACCTATCTTTTACCCGGGAGGGATTGACAACCCCTCTTTTACGTCAGGTTGCAAGTATTTGTTCTTTGTGTGCAGGTGCCGTTCACGTACTTTTGCGTGGTTCTCCTACTGGTTCGATAAACTTGGTCTCATCACTGAGGGAAATACCTACCATAGCTGTGCTGCATCATCCCTTCCTCTTTGGGGAAATAACGACGTAGTTCAAGCCGCAATCAAAAGGAATTTCTGGCGCCGTTGTCGGGGAGACCTCATCAACATCTACCAGGTTCCTAATCACAAATCTCATCTCCTTGCAATTACATTATTTGCCATTTGCCTCTCGTTTTCATCTCCCCCACTTCACAAAATTTGCCGTTTTATTCGCCCTTTTTTCCGATGTTTTCTCGTGAGATCTGTTTTTGAGTGCAATCTTGTTGCGTAGTCATGACGACTCAAGAGAACACCAAGTTGTGTGATTTATCCAATACCAACAACAATGATTTTATTAGCACTCCGATTGCTCCTCCCGCCACTAGTGCGGAGTCTTGTGATATTAATGTCGCTTTGTTGAATCTTGTCATGAAAGATCAATTTTCCGGTACTCCTAATGAGGATGCCGCGTCCCATCTTAACACATTCATGGAATTGTGCGATATGCAAAAGAAAAAAGATGTGGACAATGATATTGTGAAGTTAAAATTATTCCTGTTTTCTTTGCGAGATCGTGTAAAAATTTGGTATTCTTCTTTGCCTCGCAATAGTATCGATTCTTGGGATAAGTGCAAAGATGCTTTCATTACTAAATATTTTCCGCCCGCGAAAATTATTTCCCTTAGGACACAAATCATGAATTTTAAACAACTTGAGCATGAACATGTTGCGCAATCTTGGGAAAGAATGAACTTGATGCTAAGAAATTGTCCTACTCATGGTTTAAATCTTTGGATGATCATACAATTTTTTATGCAGGATTGAATTTTGTTTCTAGAAATCTTTTAGATTCCGCCGCAGGTGTTACTTTTATGGAAATTACTTTGGGTGAAGCTACTAAATTTCTTGATAATATTATGGCAAATTATTCAGAATGGCATACCGAAAGGGCTCCTACTAGTAAAAAGGTTAATTCGGTAGAAGAAATGAATTCTTTGAGTGAAAAAGTTGATGCTCTTATGAAGTTGGTTTCTAGTAAAAATGCTCCTATTGATCTTAATGATGTGCCTTTGTCTACTTTTATTGAGCAAAATAGTGATGCCGTAGATGTGAATTTTGTTTCGCGAAACAATTTTAATAACAATGCTTATAGAGGTAATTTTAATCCTAGACCTTTTTCGGGTTGTTCCTCTAGTAATTATGGTAATTCCTATGGTAATCCTTCTTATAATAATAATAGGAACACCTCTGATCTTGATAATAATATTAAAGAATTTATCAATGCTCAAAAGAATTTTAATACTACGATAGAAGAAAAGTTGAGTAAGATTGATGATCTATCTAGAAGCATTGATATAATTTCTCATGATGTAGAAAATCTCAAGATGACAATTTTTGTGCCTAAGGTTGAGGAATCAATTAAAGCTTTATATGTTTCTATGGATGAAAGTAAGAAAAGAACTGCTATGCTTAGAGCTAAAAGAGAATTTTTAGAAAGGTGTTTTCTAGTGATTGCTTTCATAAAAATGATGAGATCTTAAAATGAATTGTGTTTCTTCTATTGATTCTTTGTTTAGTAAAATTAAAATTGATTATAAAGGGACTGAAGAGGAGTCAACTTTACCTAGAAGGCGTCCTGATAATTCAGAGGGTGAAAATCTTGTTGAGAAAATTGATAAAAGTGGGTTTGGAGAGGTCAAAACTTTAACTTGTTATGTGCCCACTCTTTTGGATTACAAAGACTTTAATTATGATAGTTGCTCTTTGATTGATTGTATTTCTTTGTTGCAATCCATGATTAAATCACCCCATGCTTATGAACAAAATAAAGCTTTTCCTAAACATATTGTTGATGCTATGATGAAAGCTTTGGAAGAAAAGTTGGAATTAGAGATTTCAATTCCTAGAAAATTACATGATGAATGGGAACCTAGTATCAAAGTCAAGATTAAATTTTTTGAGTGTTTTGCTTTATGTGACTTGGGTGCTAGTGTTTCTACCATTCCGAAATATTTATCTAATGTGCTTGGTCTCACCGATATTGAAGAATGTTCTTTAAATTTGCACTTGGCGGATTCTACTATTAAAAAGCCTATGGGAAGAATTAATGATGTTCTTATTATTGCAAATAGGAATTATGTGCCCATAGATTTAATTTTTCTTGATATTGATTGCAATCCGTCTTGCGAAATTATTCTTGGTATACCATTTTTACGTACTATTGGTGCCGTGATTGATACGAAAGAAGGCAATATTAAGTTTGAATTTCACTAAAGAATGGTATGAAACACTTCCCTAGAACAAGAATTAAGCCACCATATGAATCAATCATGAGGGCATCTTATGGATCTCGAAACAAAGATGACAATGAATAAAATTTATTTTTATCTTTTTCTTTATGTTCTTGAGTGTTTGCACAATTATGCTACTATTATTATTGTGTTTTTTAAGTTTCAATTAGTGTTTGTGCCAAGCAAAGCCTTTGGGATCATGTTGGGTGATAGTTAATTTGATATTGCTGAAAAACAGAAACTTTTGCGCCCAAAAAAGTAATTCTCATTTTTAACAGAAGCAAGATAAAATATTGATTCTTTTTGCAGAATATTAATATACAAATTCCCACGTTATCCTATTTTTTCAGAATTGTTCAAGTTATAGTAGTATTGAAAGTTTTCAGATTGCTACATACTGTTCTGTTTTTGACAGATTCTGTTTTCTTTGCGTTGTGTGCTTATTTTGATGAATCTATGGTTTGTATTGGAGGGTATAAGCTATAGCAAAGTTGGAATACAGTAGATATAATGCAAAAATAAAATATGAATGGGTTGGCAACAATACTTATAGTAGTGATTTACTTTGTTATACTAACGGATCTCATGAAGGTTTTGTTGAGTTTTGTGTGATTGAAGTTTTCAAGTTTTGGGTGAGATACGATGGATGAAGGAATGAGGAGTAAGAAGAGCCTAATCTTGGGGATGCCCATGGCATCCCAAGCTATTATCTAAAAAGATAAGCAAGCAACTAAGCTTGGGGATTCCCAAGTGGCATCCCCTCTTTCTTCAAAACGACCGTCGGTATTTTACTTGGAGCTATATTTTTATTCGTCACATATCATGAGTTTTGCTTGGAGCGTCTTGTATGATATGATTCTTTGCTTGTTTTGCTTTTTATTTTAAGTCATCTATCCTTGCAGGACACACCTATTTGAGAGAGCCAAAATTATGCTATGATTTGTTAAATTGCTCTCTATACTTCACTTAAATCTTTTTGAGCTATGGAATTGCTCTAGTGCTTCACTTATATCTTTTTTAGCACGGTGCGCTTTAGTATTTTTGAAGAAATGCTCTCATGCTTCACTTAGATTTATTTTAGAGTTATTAATTTTTTAAGAAATTCTCTCATGCTTCACTTAAATTATTTTGAGAGAAGAAAAAAATTATGCTCATGTTCTTCACTTAGATTTGTTTGAGCTATCAAAAGCAACATTTGAAATTAGTTCCAAAGTGATAGATATTCAAGAGGGACATAATAAAAACTTCCATGAAGATCATTGGACGAAATAAACTTGATTCCTTGTAATAGTTTTGCGATATGATGATATAATATGTGAGTCATATTGATGAGTAATTATGCTTTAGTAATAATATTGATGTTAAGGTTTGTGATTCCCTATGCAAGCACGAAAGTCAATAGTTATGCAATGAAATTATATCCTACTTATGGTGCATTATTCGGTGCTAGTTATGCTTAATGCTCGCTTATGAGATTTTTCGTTTCTTGGTTGGATGCTTCTCAATCTTTTGCTAGCCTTCATTTGCACTAAGTATGATCACTACTTGTGCATCCAAAATCCTTAAACTCAGTTTTGCCACATGAGTCCACTATACCTACCTATATGTGGTATTCTTTTGCCGTTCTAAGCAAATTTGTATGTGCCATCTCTAATTTTCAAAATAAATTCTCTTTTGTGTGCTCGTACCGCTCATGAAATGGTAGGGGGTGGCTGATATGTTTCCATGCTAGATGTGTTATTCTCTAGATGAGTGTTTATTCACTTGTCATTGCATGAGAGTACGGCAAAGGTATTAGGGATGCCCAGTCCCGAAATGAAAAAATAATTTACTTTATGTTGTCAAATAATAAATTCCTTGGGATGTGTTGGTATGGACGTCACGTGTGGATTCGGTTAGCCGTGGAATGTGAAAGTATGGTGGAAAAGGGAATAAACTTTATTTTCTGTTTGGGAACCGCCTATGATATATCTAGCATGGAAAGTATTGGGAACTACTCGATCATTGTCGTTGACAAGAAAAACATGCCACCCAAAATGTTCTATCTCTATCTTTTTCGCTTTTAGTTCTAGCACGTCTACAAATCTCTACTTCCCTCTGCGAAGGGCCTTTTTTTTACTTTATGCAATTTTTATTTTTATTTGAGTCTCCATCTTCTCTTATAAAGCACCAACTAAGGGGCACTATGATCGTACTTGAGCATTGGGTGTAGTTAATATGCGAGTGTGTTTCATGAATGGATCAATGATTGAGCATAATGGGCTAGGGATAACTTGATTTAGTGTTGATATTTTGAAAGACATGGTTGCTTGTTGATATGCTTGAGTATTGAAATCTTCATGTCAAAACTAGACTATTGCTTTGAATCATATAGAAGTCGAAATGTCCATGCTATAAAGAAAAGAATATATGACGAACATGTTAGGCAACATTCCACATAAAAAATTCTGTTTTTATCATTTACCTACTCAAGGACGAGCAGGAATTTAGCTTGGGGATGTTGATACCTCTCCAACGTATCTATAATTTTTGATTGTTCCCTGCTGTTATATTATCATTCTTGGATGTTGTACAATCATTTTATAGCAACTTTATATCATTTTTTGGGACTAACCTATTGACATGGTGCCCAGTGCCAGTTGTTGTTTTTTGCTTGTTTTTGACTTCACAGAAAATCAATACCAAACGGAGTCCAAACGCAGCGAAACTTTTTTGAGAATTTTTCTGGGCCAGAAGACACACGTTGGGCCAAAGAAGTACCAGAGGGGGCTCTGAGGGGAGCACAACCCACCAGGGCGCGCCTAGGGGCCCAGGTGCGCCCAGATGGGTTGTGCCCACCTCGGTGGCCTCCCACACCTCCTCTTTGATCTATAAATACCCCAATATTCCAGAAACCCTAGGGGAGTCGACGAAAATCAATTCCAGCCGCCGCAAGTTCCAGAAACCACAGATCCAATCTAGACACCATCACGGAGGGGTTCATCATCCTCATTGGTGCCTCTTCGATGATGCGTGAGTAGTTCATTGTAGACCTACGGGTCCGTAGTTAGTAGCTAGATGGCTTCCTCTCTCTCTTTTGATTCTCAATACAATGATCTCTTGGAGATCTATTTGATGTAACTCTTTTTGCAGTGTGTTTGTTGGGATCCGATGAACTTTGAGTTTATGATCAGATCTATGTTTTTATCCGTGAAAGTTATTTGAGTCTTTTGATCTCTTATATGCATGATTACTTATAGCCTCGTATTTCTTCTTCGGATCTTTGGTTTAGTTAGGCCGACTAGATCGATTTTTCTTGCCATGGGAAGAGGTGCTTTGTGATGGGGTCGATCTTACGGTGCTCGATCCCAGTGACAGAAGGGGAAACAACACGTATGTATTGTTGCTATTAAGGATCACAAGATGGCGTCTATTTCTACATAAATAGATCTTGTCTACATCATGTCATCGTTCTTATTGCATTACTCCATTTCTCCTGGAACTTAATACACTAGATGCATGCTGGATAATAGTCGATGTGTGGAGTAATAGTAGTAGATGCAGGCAGGAGTCGGTCTACTAATCTTGGACGTGATGCCTATATAATGATCATTGCCTAGATATCGTCATGATTATTTGAAGTTCTATCAATTGCCCAACTGCAATTTGTTTACCCACCGTATGCTATTTTTCTCGAGAGAAGCCACTAGTGAAATCTACGACCCCGGGTCTCTTCCTTATCATATTTGCCTTTGAGATCTATTTTTATTTGCTTTTATTTTTAGATCTATTAATCCAAAAATCCAAAAATACCTTGATGCAATTTATTGTTATTTATTTTATCTCGCGCTCCTGCGGGATCTATTTATTCAATCTACTACAGATTTTACCTATATTTTACCCGGGAGGGATTGACAACCCCTCTTTTACGTCGGGTTGCAAGTATTTGTTCTTTGTGTGCAGGTGCCATTCATGTAGTGTTGCGTTGTTCTCCTACCGGTTCGATAACCTTGGTCTCATCACTGAGGGAAATACCTACCGTAGCTGTGCTGCATCATCCCTTCCTGTTTGGGGAAATACCGACGTAGTTCAAGCCGCAATCAGTACACCAATTGAAGAGGAATCTAATGATGATGATCATGAAACTTTGGATCAAGTCACTACCGAACCTCGTAGGTCGACAAGGACACATACTGCCCCGAGTGGTACGATAATCCTGTCATGGAAGTCATGTTGTTAGACAATGATGAGCCTACGAACTATGAGGAAGCGCTAATGGGCCCGGATTCTGACAAATGGCTAGAGGCCATGAAATCCTAGATAGGATCCATGTATGAGAACCAAGTGTGGACTTTGGTAGACTTACCCGATGACCGGCAGGCTATCGAGAACAAATGGATCTTTAAGAAGAAGACAGACGCTGATGGTAATGTCACTGTCTATAAAGCTCGACTTGCCGCAAAGGGTTTTTGGCAAGTTCAAGGAGTTGACTACGATGAGATTTTCTCACCCGTAGCGATGCTTAAGTATGTTATAATTATATCAATTGCTGCATTTTTTTAATGAAATCTCGCAGATGGATGTGAAAACCGCTTTCCTTAAGGAAGAGTAGTATATGATGCAACCCAAAGGTTTTGTGGAACCTAAGGATGCTAAAAAGGTATGCAAGCTCTAGCGATCCATCTATGTACTGGTGCAAGCATCTATGGACTAGAACCAATATGGGCATCCAGGTCTCGCTATTGGTTATGGACCGGAGAGGAGTCTCGGTCATGTCTACATAATTCTCAAACCCGTAGGGTCGCATGCTTAACGTTCAGTAGCGCTAGGGTAGTATTGAGATATTAATAGTGGAAAATACGAAGGTTGTTCAGAGTCCCGGATGGGATCCAGGACATCACGAGGAGCTCCGGAATAGTCCAGAGGTAATGATTTATATGTGGAACGTTGTTGTGGGGGTTCTAGGAAAAAGTCTGTTTTTTTCGATATTGTACCGGGAAGTCACTATAAGGTTTAAGAAGGTTCCGTAGGGGTTCGGAAGTCCTCGGAGGGTTCCACCACATCCCATATAGTAGCATGGGCTATAGTGGGGACGCCCTGGCCTTAATGGGCCAAGGGAACCAGCCCCTATAAGGCCCATGCGCCTGGGAAGGAGAAACCCTAAGTGGGAGGGAGTCCACTTACCTTGGGAGGCAAGTTTCCTACCTTGGACGCCTCCCCTCCTTGGAGGAGGGGCTAGGGCTGCGCCCCCAGCCCTTCCACACCCCTATATATAGTGGGAAGTGTTGGAAATATGCCCTAGAGGCAATAATAAATTGGTTATTATTATATTTCCTTGTTCATGATAATCGTTTATTATCCATGCTAGAATTGTATTGATAGGAAACTCAGATGCATGTGTGGATACATAGACAACACCATGTCCCTAGTAAGCTTCTAGTTGACTAGCTCGTTGATCAATAGATGGTTACGGTTTCCTGACCATGGACATTGGATGTCGTTGATAACGGGATCACATCATTAGGAGAATGATGTGATGGACAAGACCCAATCCTAAGCCTAGCACAAGATCGTGTAGTTCGTTTGCTAAGAGCTTTTCTAATGTCAAGTATCATTTCCTTAGACCATGAGATTGTGCAACTCCCGGATACCGTAGGAATGCTTTGGGTGTACCAAACGTCACAACGTAACTGGGTGGCTATAAAGGTGCACTACAGGTATCTCCGAAAGTGTCTGTTGGGTTGGCACGAATCGAGACTGGGATTTGTCACTCCTTGTAAACGGAGAGGTATCTCTGGGCCCACTCGGTAGGACATCATCATAATGTGCACAATGTGACCAAGGAGTTGATCACGGGATGATGTGTTACGGAACGAGTAAAGAGACTTGCCGGTAACGAGATTGAACAAGGTATCGGGATACCGACGATCGAATCTCGGGCAAGTAACATACCGATAGACAAAGGGAATTGTATACGGGATTGATTGAATCCCCGACAACGTGGTTCAATCGATGAGATCATCGTGGAACATGTGGGAGCCAACATGGGTATCCAGATCCCGCTGTCGGTTATTGGCCGGAGAACGTCTCGGTCATGTCTGCATGGTTCCCGAACCCGTAGGGTCTACACACTTAAGGTTCGATGATGCTAGGGTTATAGGGAATAGATATACGTGGTTACCGAATGTTGTTTGGAGTCCCGGATGAGATCCCGGACGTCACGAGGAGTTCCGGAATGGTCCGGAGGTAAAGATTTATATATGGGAAGTCCCGTTTTGGCCACCGGAAGAGTTTCGGGCGTCACCGGTAATGTACCGGGACCACCGGAGGGTTCCGGGGGTCCACCGGGAGGGGCCACCAGCCATGGAGGGCCTTATGGGATGTATGTGGAGAGGGACCAGCCCCTTAGTGGGCTGGGCGCCTTCCCTCCCAGGGCCCATGCGCTTGGGGGTTTGGGGGAACCCTAAGGGGAGGCGCCCCCCTTGCCTTGGGGGGCAAGGCAACCCCCCTGGCCGCCGCCCCCTCCTCAGATTGGATCTGAGGGGGCCGGCCCCCCTCTCCCGTGCCCCTATATATATGTGGGGGTTGGGAGGGCAGCAGCAACCCAAGTTCTGGCACAGCCCTCCCCCTCTTCCATGTCCTCCTCCTCTCCTGCGGTGCTTGGCGAAGCCCTGCAGGATTGCCACCCTCCTCCATCACCACCATGCCGTCGTGCTGCTGCTGGACGGAGTCTTCCCCAACCTCTCCCTCTCTCCTTGCGGGATCAAGGCATGGGAGACGTCACCGGGCTGCACGTGTGTTGAACGCGGAGGCGCCGTGGTTCGGCGCTTAGATCGGAATCAACCGTGATCTGAATCGCTACGAGTACGACTCCTTCATCCGCGTTCTTGCAACGCTTCCGCTTCGCGATCTACAAGGGTATGTAGATGCATTCCTTCCCTCTCGTTGCTAGTAAACTCCATAGATTGATCTTGGTGATGCGTAGAATATTTTGAATTTCTGCTACGTTCCCCAACAGGAAGGCGGCGCAAAGGCTGGACACACCAAACCCAAGCCTCCCCTCTCTCCCGATAAGTCTCCACCTCGATCCGTCAGCGCTTGCCAAAGCCCTGTCGGTGTTCCGCTGCCATTACCACCACCACGCCATCGTGTTGGTTCAGATCTCATGTAAATCCTCTCCCCCGCTTGCTAGATAAAGGAGAGGACGCTGCCAAGCTATACGTGTGCCACAGGGCTATCTTTAATTTATTGTATGACCTGCGTGTCAATGATTTAACGCCATGTAATTGCTTACTTTATCCCTATGCGTTAGCAATAGTTTTAGAAGCAATAGTTGGCGAGACAACCACGTGACAAAACGATGATGGAGATCATGGTGTCATGCCGGTGACGATGGAGATCATGCCGGTGCTTTGGAGATGGAGATCAAAAGCACAAGATGATAATGGCCATATCATGTCACATATATTGACTGCATGTGATGTTTATCTTTTTATGCATCTTATTTTCTTAGGACGAGATAGCATTGTAAGATGGTCCCTTCATTTTATTTCAAGATAAAAGTGTTCTCCCTAAGTATGCACCGTTGCAAAAGTTCTTCGTTTCATAGCACCTCGTGATGATCAAGTGTGATAGACTCTACGTACACATACAACGGGTGTAAGCCAGTTTTTACACATACAAAATACTTGTGTTAAACTTGATGAGCCTAGCATGTACAGAAATGGCCTCGGAAAACGGAGGACTGAAAGGTCGAACATGAGTCGTATAGTGGATATGATCAATATGGAGATATTCACCATTGATGATGACCCCATCTCACCTGATGATCGGACATGGGTAGTTGATTTGGATCATGCAACACTTATACAACTTGAGGGATGTTGATTTAAGTGAGACTTCAATAGTAATTTGATTAATTGAACCAATTATCATGAACATAGTCTTAGTGTCTTTGCAAAAATTATGTTCTAGATCAATGGCTCGCGCTGTAGCTCCCTTGAATTTTAATGTGTTCCTAGAGAAAGAAAAGTTGAAAGATGATGCAAGCAACTATGCAGATTTGGTCAATAATTTGAGGATTATCCTCACTGCTGCACATAATGTCCTTGATGCACCGCTATGTGTGCCACCCGCTCCCGCAAATCTGGATGCTATGAACGTCTAGCAGACTAGAAGTGATGAGTACACGATAGTTCAGTGCGCCATGCTTTACGGCTTAGAACCGGCGCTCCAAAGACGTTTTGAGCACCACAGAGCATATGAGATCTTCCACGAGCTGAAATTGGTATTTCAGGCTCATGCGTAGGTTGAGACGTATGACACCTCCGACAAGTTCTTTAGCTGCAAGATGGGGGAGAACAACTTCGTTAGCGAGCACGTACTCAAGATGTCTGGGTACTACAACCGCTTAAATCAATTGGGAGTTAATCTTTCAGATGAATTAGCGATTGATAGAGTTCTCCAATCACTACCACCAACCTACAAGGGCTTCATGATGAACTATAGTATGCACGGGATGGAGAAGATGATCCCTGAGCTTTTTGCGATGCTTAAGGCCATGGAGGTAGAAATCAAGAAAGAGCATCAAGTGTTGATGGTTAATAAGACCACTAGTTTCTAGAAAGGCAAGGGAAAGAAAGGGAACTTCAAGAAGAATGGCAAGGTAGTTGCCGCTCCCGTGAATGTCATCTTGCTTAAGGCAATACTTTGTTTTATACTTAATACCCTAGATGCATGCTGGATAGCGGTTGACGGGTGCAGTAATAGTAGTAGATGCAGGCATGAGTCGGTCTACTTGTCTCGGACATGATGCCTATATATACATGATCATTTCCTTGAATATTGTCACAACTATGCGCTTTTCTATCAATTGCCGAACGGTAATTTGTTCACCCACCGTATGCTATGTGCTCGAGAGAGAAGCCTCTAGTGAAAACTATGGCCCATGGGTCTACTTTTATCATATATAAAAATACCTTGCTGCACTTTTATTTATTTTCTTTTGTTTGCAATTTATCTTATTACCTACCACTACGAGATTTGATCCTTGCAAATAACCACCGAGGGGATTGAGAACCCCCTTGTTTGCTTTGGGTGCAAGTATTTGCTTTTGTGCGTGCAGGTAATACTAACGAGGTTCTGTGTGGTTATCCTACTAGATTGATAACCTTGGTTCTTAACTAAGGGAAATACGTGTCTCTACTGTATTGCTTCATCCTCTCCTCTTTGAGGAAATCCCAACGTAGCTCTGTTGGTGCAATATCTGCCTACCTTGTGTTTTAGAGATTGTCGACAGAAACATGTATGGACTAATTTGTTTGCTAGTGCATATAGAGTGAAAAGTCCATACACAAGCAAAGAGAATGCTGTCTCCAGTGCTGAGTTCTAGGAACTGCATGGAAGCATATCTGCGCTGCAGAGAAGAACGAGCTATATTTGTTGAAGTGATAGAGTCAAGAAGATTAATGTGAAGAAATCAACCCTTCGAAAGTTTATCGCTGAAGCGAAGCTTTTGTTTCAGTACGTCATCCGAAAAAATTGACTGCAGCAATGGAAGTCGAAGAGAAAGTGAAGATGTAGCATTCATCTCATTTTTCTTCTTTCATTCTTTTGAGTCATAGGACCTCCATATTATTAAGAGGGGTATAGGTTCTTGTTGCTTAGATCCGCTATGATGCTTAGCCACAACCTATGAAAGCTGTGAGAGAAATCTCTTTGTGCTCCGAGAAAATACTTGCCAGCAAGAGACTGTGATCTTCTTCGCTACAAGAATTTGCCTCGGACCGAGGAGTTAGCATTTCTTGCTCCGCAAGATATGTTACCTTTGTGCTCAAATCTGACCATTGGAATCGTGTCGTTCGGCCATTGGCTGAGGCCGATGTCCAATTTGGTCATTTCCCATCAGGGAAGGCTGCGGCTATAAATAGCCACCCTGCTCCGACATTGTCCGTTGGCTGCTCTGCTTGACATTTCCAAGAAGCTTGATTTGAGAAATCCCTCTCTGAGTGATTTGAGTTTAAGATCCACCGAGAGAAAACCAAGAGCCCAAACTTAGACAGTGGTTTAGCATCACAGTAGTTCTGAGTGAGAGTTATTGTACCTATTACTCTTGAGAGCTTCTCACTCTCTAAATGGATAGGTTTGGCTTCGAGTGTTGAAGAGTTGTTGTCTTCACTGAGCCTGATCTTCAGCAACCAAGAGTGATTGTGGTTTGCAAAGATCGACCGAAGGTTTGGAGATCACCGACAAGCATCAACCACGAGTGAAATCAACCTGTGTCGTGGGAAACCATGTCCACCTATGGGACCAGAGGGCCCCTTGCTGGTACGGCAGGGGGACATCGCGTTTCACAAAGAGCAGACGAGCGAGGGGCAGCATGGCAGAGATCACACATGCAATTTTACCCAGGTTCTGGCCATCGTGAGGCAAAAAACCCTACTCCTGCTTTGGTGGATTGATGGTGGAATGGTGGTGGTAGAGCGTAGTACACTTGCCCGGCAGGGGCTACGCGCCTATGGGGGTGTGAGTTATCCAACCTTCTAACCCTTTCTACGGTTGCCATGGGCCTCCTTTTATAGATTAAGGGGTCACCACAATGGCAAAGTAGTCATTATGCACTGATAAGATAGCAAACAATGCTATCATACCTGACTCTGCAGGCTGACAGGGCGCATTAAATGCGCCGCCCGACGTCACGTCGTTGGTTGCCCGGCAAGCCTTGCTGGGCTATTTTGCCAGCTCCACGCCTACTCGCTTGACACGTTGCAGGACGGGTGTCATCTGTAATTATTTCCTGTAGAAAGAGGCCGCCATGTGGCGAATGGCTGCCACTTAGTCACCTTGCGGCTTGACACCACACTGATTGACGACGTGGGTCGTGGTAGAGCAGTTGGTGAGGTGGTTTTGCCTTCGTGAGTCCCGGCAAGCCCTGTCGAGACATTTTGGACATCTTCTTCCGGGGGTGACCCCGCCCTTGCCGAGCTCACCTTCCCGGCGAGGGAGGCCTTTATCCTGGTGGCATCTTGCTTCCCTGGCTAGACTTTGGTCCTCTTGATATGCATACTGGTCCTTTGATGCTCTTGGCCCCTTGTACTCTGACATGGGTTGGTGCCTTAATCTTGTTCACGTGCCTGTGCACAGTCTGGGCAACAGACCCAGGGTTTGTTGCACCGATAGAAGCCCCGGAGCCTGCCCTGAACGGGCTGCCTTGTGTCGTCGGGGTAGGGTCTAATAAGTGCACAGGCGGGGGTGCTGAAGAGGCTGGCCTCTTGAGGTCTTCTTTGCTTCTTCATTAATCTTGGGTCTTGGCCAGTTTCCGGTTTCCCCACGTGTCGTGCAAAGACAATAGTGGTGAGGCCGCCCTTGTAATGGCCCGTGAATGACTTTAACGCACGGGGTAGAAACCGCCAATTCACTCTTCCCACCTTGACCTTATCCTTAGCCACGTATGTGGCATGCATCGCGCAGGGTAGGTAACGGAGGCGCATGGCGCGGGAGAGCATCAAGGCGAGGGCCTGGTCTTCTTGAATTGGCGGAGGAGGATGGTGGTCGCCTGTTGAGGGAGCGGCTCCCCTCCCCGGCCTGCCTATAAAAGGAGGGGTAAAGGGAGGGCAGAGTCATCCATCCTTGCACTCCCACTCCTCTTCTTTCTGCTTCTTGTTGGTTATGCTGAAGAGAAGAGCCTGGGGCTAGGCCTTGGGCTCCATTATGGGGCTTCGCATGGATCGGAAGGGGATACTCGGGCGACGCGGTGATAATGCCGGAGGTGGCAACTCCGGCGTGCTCGCCGCCGGGCCGCCCGTGGCCTTGACTTCAGTGGGAGGGGATGCAAACGACACCATGTCGAGGCCTGCAGTGGGCGTGGCGCGTGGTAGTCAATCGCCCCCCCATTCTTCTTCCTGTTGTGGTGTCGGGGAGGAGTCACGGAAGAGAGTCGTCGTCAGCAAAGGTGAATCTGACTCCTCTGCGGCGCCTTCCTCTTGCCATGCAGGAGGGCTCTTTGCTCCCATACATGTCTTCGGGGCGTGCGATGACTTCTAACGTCAGGGTTGCTGGGGACAACCATGCTCTCTGTGGGATAACTCAGAGAGCATGGTGTTCGATGTGATTGCTGTGCCGGGGTCTTCGGGTGGTAGTGATGCGGACGACAGCGGCAACCCACGACGCGTCAAGAACGAGGACGACTGTTCTGACGACCTGTGTTAGCCGGTGACTCCGCGTCTCCCATCTGGTCCTCCGGCAGCGTCACCATCCATGCATGCCCTCCGGTTTCTTCCTCCCTGCCAAGGAGCGGCGCCATCCTGATCCTGGGGAGGCGCCGAATCCCAGCTGGGTCCACCACCAGCCTCCTCGACCTCTTCCTGAAGGAGATGGACAAGGGCAAAGGCATCACGGGGTACTTATATTTTTCCAATCTTAAACTTGTAGGCACTTGCCTAATTTTAATTCAAATAATGTAATCTCTCGAGTCCATGTTTGTGTTCCGTAATGCTTGTACTTGTATCAGCATATTATGAAAAAGATGAACCTTGCCGGGAACCCATGCATGTATACATCCATGCAGAGGTGGGATGCCTCTTTAATGTAAATAAATGAGATTTCCCCGGCAGGCTACCCTGCAGGTACCCTTCTGTTTGCCGATGAACTTTGTCTTCTGGGCAAAAACTAAAGGGACCAGCCCCCCGCCAACTTCCTTTTACCAAAGGCCACTGCGACCATTCTGACTGAAGCAACGTTCAAGTCAAGGATGGGAGCAGCTAAGTCTAAAAAGAGTGGCGAGGTTTTCTTATGCACAAGTTATAGCTTACAGAACACTAATGGACAAGAGGTAGAACTTATATGTTTGGCTTGCGGGGGTTCGCAGTGCCGGGCCATCTTCTCAACTCCTTGTTGAAGCCAAGTTCATGGCAGGAACCTGCAGCTTCATGCAGATGAGGATGAATGCAGGATGCGTTCCTATCTATATGCATATGCAAATGCTCATGAAATGCTTATGCACTGCTCTTGGAATGCTCATGCATGCATGTAACTTGGTCGGGGGCCCCCAGCGCTTCGTTTATTTTCTCTTGCACAGGGTCATTGCCCTGGCTTTGTACAAGGGGTTACATGCAGCTGAGGCAAGGCCTGTATAAAAGGGTGGCTGCTGGGCAGGGCCCAACAGCCGCGCCTTACGGGTAGAACTTGCGGAGATGCTCAATATTCCATGAGTTTTGCAATTGAATGCCACCTCCGGTCTCCAGACGGATTGCGCCAGGTCTGGTGACTCATACTACCCGGTAAGGGCCTTCCCACTTGGGCGTCAACTTGTTTGTACCCTTGGCGAACTGAACACGCCTAAGGACAAGGTCGTCTTCCTCAAAACACCGGGCATGAACCCTGCGGCTATGATAGCGACACAGGGCTTGCTGATAGCGTGCAGCATGCGTAGCAGCCCAGAGACGGTTCTCCTCGAGTAGCATAACGTCCTCATGCCAGTGCTGATCTTGCGCTACTCCATCGTAGGCGAGCACTCGAGGCGACCCGTAAATGAGTTCCGTGGGGATAACTGCTTCTACCCCGTAGACCAGGGAGAAGGGAGTCTGCCCGGTAGCTCGGTTTGATGTCGTTTTGAGGGACCAGAGAACTACCAGCAGCTCCTCGATCCACCGCCTGTCATGCTTCTGCAACGTATCGAAGGTTCTTTTCTCGAGTCCCCGCAGCACTTCAGTGTTCGCCCTCTCAGCTTGTCCATTGCTTCTGGGATGTGCCACAGAGGCAAATGAGATCTTGGATCCGAGGCATGAACGTACTGCATGAAGGCGTGGCTCGTGAACTGGGTGTCGATGTCTGTAATGATCCTTGTCAGAACTCCCAAAAATGACACACCAATTCTTTCAAGAACTTGATAGCTGATTGAATAGTCACCTTTCTCACGGCAGTCACTTCCGGCCACTTTGTAAATTGTCGATGGAAACGATCAAGAATTCAAAGCCCCCGATTGCTCGGGGAAAGGGCCGAGGATATCGAGCCCCTAGACCGAAAATGGCCATGATAAAGTGATTGTTTGAAGAGCTTGGGCAGGCAGGTGTATGTTCTTGGAATGGAACTGGCAGGCTTCACACTTGGTGACTAGCTCGACCGCATCATGGAGGGTCGTGGGCCAATAGAATCCTTGCCGGAATGCTTTCCCAACTAATGCCCTTGATCCAATGTGGGAGCCGCACATGCCTTTGTGTATCTCAGCCAACTGCTCCTTTCCTTCTTCCTGGCAGACACACTTCAATTTCACACCATTGGGCCTCCTTCTGTTTAGAGTGTCATCGACAAACTGATACATACTGGCCCTTCGGGCTACTCTTTCAGCTTCATCTTGGTCGCCAGGAAGTACTCCAGTTTGGAGGAAGTGGACTATGTGCCTTGCCCAAGTTCGAGCCTGGGGCTCGGCAACGAGAACTAGCGGCACCCCCTCTACTGCGGGAGCACATGCCTCGTTCGCGGGGTCCATAGACCCGGCTGGAGGGTGCGGTCCGGCAGATGGCGAGGAGTTATTTCCGGCAGGGTCTCTGCCAGGAGCGGATGACTCTATCGGGAGAGGCTTACCAGAGTCCAATTTCCTCCTTTTCTGGGCCATTGTTGCTGGGGATACGGAGGGCTGAGTGAGATGGAGAACAAAAGTTCCTGGTTCCACAGGAAGCTTCTGCGCAACACACTTTGACAGATGATCAGCTATGCTGTTTTCTGCACGGGGTACGTGCTCTGTTTGCAATCCATCAAAGTGTTCCTCCAATCTCCTTACTTCCTCGACGTATGCCTCCATCAATGGGCTTTGGTAATCCTTGTTGACTTGTCTCACCACAAGCCGTGAATCTCCTCAAATGATCGGCTTCTTAATTCGCAATTCCGCGGCAATCCTGAGCCCGGCAAGGAGCCCTTCATACTCTGCTGTATTGTTGGTTGCCTCTTCCCGGGCAAAATGCATCTGGATGACGTACTTCAAGTGCTACCCGGAGGGGGAAACAAGAAGCATGCCAGCCCGTACACCTTGTAGGGAAAAGGCACCATCGAAATACATAATCCATTCTTGGGGTGATTCCTTGCTGGGAATAACTGTCTCTGGCACCTCCTCATCAGGGGTTGGCGTCCATTCTGTAATAAACTCTGCCAATTCCCTACTCTGGATAGTAGATGTGCTCTCGAACTTCAACCAAAACTAGATAACTCCAAAGCCCACTCCACTATTCTGCCGGTAGCCTTAGGGTTTCAGAGTATCCTTTGCAACGAGAAACGAGTGACAACCATGATCTCATGGGCTTGGAAGTAGTGGCATAGTTTCCTTGAGGCCATGACGAGGCCAAAGATCAACTTTTGCACGACAGAGTACCTTGATCTAGCCCCCTGTAACAAGGATCTAACGAAGTACACTGGGCGCTGCACCACTTTCTTCCTTGCCGTGTCCTTGGGGCTGCTCTCGCTGCCGTGCTCATCGCTGTCTTGATCCTTTTCTGATTCTGTCGGTCCTTGCTTGTTCTCTGCCTCGTCCACTTCCTATTGCGCCACCAAGGATACACTAACCACTTGGTTGGTTGCCGCTAAGTATAGCAACAATGGCTCCTGTGGCTTGGGAGCAACCAGGGTAGGCACAAAGGACAAGTAGGTCTTCAACTCTTGCAAAGTTGCATCTGCTTCTGGGGTCCACTTCATGGGCCCTGCCTTCTTCAAGATTTTGAAGAATAGCAGGGCGCGCTCGGCAGACTTGGAGATGAATCTACTTAGCGCGGCAACACACCCTGTCAGACGCCACACAACCTTGACTGTCCTTGGTGCTTGGATCTGATCGATAGCTTTAATCTTGTCGGTGTTGGCTTCGATCCCCCGATGGGACACAAAGAACCCAAGTAGCTTGCTGGAGGGAACGCCAAACACACACTTCTCTAGGTTAAGCTTCAAGTTGATATTGTGAAGATTAGCAAATGTCTCCTCCAAATCCTGAATAAGGGTGACTCTATCCTTGGACTTGACCACATTATCATCCATATAAGCTTCAATGTTTCTGTGCAGCAGCAGCTCGAAACCAATCTGGACTGCCCTTGCAAAAGTGGACCCGGCACTCTTTAATCCGAACGGCATGCGGACAAAACAATGCATCTTCCTTGGACATGAAGATTTGATGATACCCAGAATATGCATCCAAAAAGGAGAGCAAATCGTAGCCTGAAGTGGAATCCACAATCTGATCAATGCGCGGCAAGGGAAACGGGGGCAATCTTTGTTGAGATCTGTGAAATCTATGCAAAGCCTCCACTTCCCGTTAGCCTTCCGGACTACCACTGGATTTGCCAACCACGTGGGGTGTAGTACTCCTCTAACCAAACCAGCTGCTTCAAGTTTCTTGATCTCTTTCGCAAGGAACTATTGCCTCTCCAAGGCCTGCTTTCGGACTTTCTGCTTGACAGGTCGGGCGTGTGGGCATATAGCAAGGTGGTGCTCGATTACCTCCCTGGGAACACCGGGGATATCAGATGGTTTCCAGGCAAACACATCGATATTCGCCTGGAGGAAGGCAACGAGCGTGCTTTCCTATTTGTCATCGAAGGTGGCGCTGATAGTGAAAGTACCATCGACGCCAGCCGGCCCTGCCGGGACCTTTTTCACTTGGGGTGCAGTGACCTTGGATCTCTTGCTATTGGAGCTTTCTGGCAAGTCATCAACAAGCGCATTGCACTCCGAAGAGGTACGCTTCCCGGATTCCTTGCCAGCGTCCTTACTACCCTTCTTCTTTCCTCTGTCCTCCTTGGCGGGAACTGCTGCCGCCGCTGCCTCTGCCGCGACCGCATCCCGGTACATCTTGTCCACGCAAATGATTGCATCCTTCTCATCTGACGGTATGATAAGGACTCCCATTGGCCAGGGCATCTTCAAGGTGTTGTAGGCATAGTGTGATGCCGCCATGAATTTAGCCAGGGTTGGGCATCCAAGAATCCCATTGTACGGTAGGTGGAGGTCAACCACATCAAACACAATCTTCTCAGTCCGGTAGTTCAGCTCTCCCCAAACGTTACCGGCAGCGTGATCTTTCCCTTAGGATGGCTCCTACCGGGATTAACTCCTTGAAACGTGCCGGTAACTTCTAGCTCTTCTTCTGCTATCTGAAGCTTGCCGATGACTGCCGGGGAGATCAGATTCAACCAGGCCCCGCCGTCCACCAACATCTTTGTGACCTTGAGGTTGCGAATTGTTGGAGAGAACAACAACGACAAACACCCTACCGCAGTGGTACGGCTAGGATGATCCTCTTTGTCAAAGATGATGGGCATGCGCGACCATTTGAGCGGCTTCCGGGCCTCTGGCGCTGGTTCCACGACATTGACTTCTAGCGCCCACTGTTTGAGCTGGCGGTGAGAGGCGTGCAAAGATACACCCCCGTCAATGCATAGGGCGTCAATGGCCTTCTGAAACTCCTGCTCACTGGTTTCCTCTTCATACCCTCCATCACTCTCATCATCACAGGTTTCCTTCTCTCGACCTCCGGCGGGCTTTCCTTGGTTCTGAAAGGGTTTGCCGGGGCGATTTACTTCACTGCCCCGACCCTTACCGCCAGTAACATTTTGACCCTTTTCATTGTCACGCTTCTCATACTCTGCTCTCTGTCTCTTGATGAGCTGCTCAACCTGATAGCACTCTTGGAGGTCGTGGCCTTTGGTTCGATGAATCTTGCAGTACAACCCATCACCTTTCCCAGCCTTCTGGGCAGCTGCGGCCTCCCGGCAGTCAGCGCACACGGCAGCTTCCTTGCCGGGGGCCTCAGGTCTGGACTTTCCGCCGGTACTAGGCGTACCCGATCCTTCAACAGTCATCACTGTCTTATCCTTCTGCTTCTTACTATGCTTCTTGCTCTTCTTCTGACTGGTTGATTCATCATCATCCTTTGAATCAACATTGGTGCAATTTTCCTCTCTGGGCAACTTCCTTCCCTGCTCCATCCGAGCACACTTATCCACCAAGGTGTAGAGCTCCTTCACAGTCTTGGGCAACCGCACGTTCATCTTGGAACGGATCCGGCGGTTGCGCACATTGGACTGGAAGGCAGCTATCACAGCTGCCGGATGGATATTTGGGATGTTCCTATGAACTTTGCTAAATCTTTGTAAATACTTACGGAGGGTTTCTCCTTCCTTCTGTTGGAGAAGCTGCAGGTCGCTGGGTCGGCTTGGCTCTTGAAGGCCGCCGGTGAAGGCGCCAATGAACTCATGGCACAGGTCAGCCCACGACGAAATGGAGTTCTCCGGCAGGTGCATCAGCCAAGACCTCACATTGGACTTTAGAGCCAAAGGGAAGTAGTTGGCAAACACCTTCTCATCTCTTCCACCGGCAGCATGAACATCGATGGTGTAGATGCTCAGGAATTCTGCCCGGTTCAGCCTCCCATCGTACGTCTCAGGTATCTCTGGCTGGAACATGAAAACGGACGGCCAATGGACTTGCCACAACTCATGAGTAAAGGCAGGGCGCCCAACCTCGAAAGGTAGGCACCCGCCAATACTGAGCGTAGGCTCGTCGACGTCGGGGTTGTCACACCCATCGGTCCGGCAGTGGTCATCGCGGCGTTGCTCAACAACGACGCGCGTATGTCCCCTCCGCCTACTCTCCGGGGTTCGCCGTCGGCCTGGACGCGCTCGAGGGTCAGAAGAGGCCATCGAGACGTCGTCAGGGTCTTGATTATGCTGTGCTCGCGCTGGCTGCCACGGCGGGGACAGCACCGTAGGGGTGGCCCCTTCCGTGCGGTCAGCAGCACGAGCCGTTGTTGTTGCTTGGGGAGGCCGTGGCGGGCCAGCTCACTATGAGCCCCCAGCTTCGGCGAAACCGAGCAGACTTTGGATGGTGGCACACCATTCGTCCATCTGCTCGGCCGTTGGTGGAAACCTCAGCAGCAGCTCAGCCCGCGCCATCGATCCCATGGCTGTACTTGGCATGGGTGATGATGAAGTAGATCGCGTCGTCGCTCGGCTCTTGACGGTGCAAGCGGCGGCAGCACCGCGCCCCCGCTAGTGCGGGGTGGCCACCTAGATGGCATGGGGGTGTGGCAAAGGCGCTCGAGGGCCAGCGGCTCCGTCGGGCGCAGCAACTTGGTCGACCCGTCCTAGGGGAGGCGCGCGTGCTGCGGTAGCTCCCGTGGTGGGTGCGATCAGAGGGCAGCGATTCACCCCGCACCGAGCGCCAGTGCTGCGGTTGTGCCCATCGGCGAGAGGAGGGGGCGCGGACGGAGTAACCCCCTCACCCGTACCTTGTGGAGCATGGCCGTCGAGGCGTTGCTAATGCTGTTCTCCTCTGATGTCTCCCGCTCCTGTGTCGGCCATGCAGGAAGTGGTGACGGTGACGCCTGCTCCGACCACGTCCCCAGCAGCGCCCACGTCCTCGCTTGCCTCCGCATCCCCCGCAGCATTAGAGGCTACGGGTGGCAGAGCCTTCGAGGTGGATGGGTGAGCCGAAGTACCGGGTTTCTTCTTGGGCGCCATGGTCGATGGCGTTGTCGAAGGTGAAGACGGTGATGAAGATTATGCGTGGCACACACCTTCAGGTTCGCGCAAGCGATCCCCCTACCTGGCGCGCCAAAGATGTCATGGGAAACCATGGCCACCTATGGGACCAGAGGGCCCCTTGCTGGTTTGGCAGGGGGACGTCGCGTTGCACAAAGAGCAGACGAGTGTGGGACAGCACGACAAATGTCACACAGGCAATTTTACCCAGGTTCGGGCCGCGTGAGGTGTAAAACCCAACTCCTGCTTTGGTGGATTGATGGTGGAATGGTGGTGGTAGAGCGTAGTACACTTGCCCGACAGGGGCGGCCATGGCTACGTGCGTATGGGGGTGTGAGTTATCCAACCTTCTAACCCTTTCTATGGTTGCCATGAGCCTCCTTTTATAGATTAAGGGGTCACCACAATGGCAAAGTAGTCATTATGCACTGATAAGATAGCAAACAATGTTATCATACCTAACTCTGCAGGCTGACAGGGCGCGTTAAATGTGCCGCTCGACGTCATGTCGCTGGTTGCCCGGCAAGCCTTGCCGGGCTATTTTGCCAGCTCTACGCCTGCTCGCTTGACACGTCGCAGGACGGGTGTCTTCTATAGGCATTTCTTGTCGAAAGAGGCCGCCATGTGGCGAATGGCTGCCACTTAGTCACCTTGCGGCTTGACACCGCACTGATTGACGACGTGGGTCGTGGCAGAGCAGTTGGTGAGGTGGTTTTGCCTTCGTGAGTCCCGGCAGGCCCTGTCGAGACGTTTTGGACATCTTCTTTCGGGGGTGACCCCGCCCTTGCCGAGCTCACTTGCCCGGCAAGGGAGGCTTTTCTCCTGGTGCCTTCTTGCTTCACTGGCTTGAATTTGGTCCTCTTGATCTGCATACTGGTCCTTCGATGCTCTTGGCCCCTTGTACACTGACTTGGGTTGGTGCCTTAATCTTGTTCCCGCGCCTGTGCACAGTCTGGGCAACAGACCCAGGGTTTGTTGCACCGACAACCTGAGTTTGATCAGCTCTGCGTTAAAGGAGAACAGGGTGAAGAGAGCGATCTGGAATGTCCAGATTTGGACGCGACCAGATTTGGAAAGTCAGCCCTTTCCAGAAATGGAACTTCGGGATGGATTAAACAAAGAAGAAGGGGTGTGTGTGTGTATGACAGGTGGGTCCTGCTGGGATGTGTGTAAGGCAGGTGGGGTCCGCCTGTCAGTGACCTATTTAAACAAACAAACAAAAACAACAAAAAAGGGGGGTTTATTTGCGAACCCGGGGGATCGAACCCGGGTCGCCAGGGTGGAGCGGCGTGGCTCGAGCCACTAGGCCATGCATGAGATTTGGCAGCTGTAACATGTAGTTTACTGGCTCTAAACATTGCAACCTGATGCTGTTTCTGTCATGTTCAGTGAATTTCTGCTAAGTCTGTTAAACTGTTATCATTTGCATTTTTGCCATGCTGTTTTAAACTGTTCTAGTGAGTTCTAGCAGTAGCTCAGTGTTCATGATTTGTAGAGATTCACCTATACTTCACTGCCATGTCTTTTGTTTTCATGTTTGGGTGCTATAGCATATTTAAACTTTGCATCTAAGTTGTCATGTTGCTGTGTAAGCAGATTGCTTTGCATGTTGTTTTGCTCGTCATTTGCAAACCGTGCATCCGTTTCCGGTGATATTCATATCGTTTTCAACCGAAATCTTTCAATATTTCCAGTGGCATGCTTGGGTTACCAAGATTATGCCCATATCCATTTTGTCTTCACCATTTCCGTCTCGTTGTCATCCTTCTTTATTCCGGTAGATCTGTAACTCCGTGCATATTGTTCTTGTCGTGGAATTGTCACGACAGATGTCCTAGTGTGAGGACTTAGTCGTGAGGCCAACGTATCTATGTGGTAGCTTGAGAGGGGTTGATCGGAATCGAGAGACGCAACACACAAGACAAGGATTTAGACAGCTTCGGGCCCCGGGAAACATCATCCGGTAATAGCCCTACATGCTGTTTGTGGCTAGATCTCATTATGCTCATGAGGGAGTCGCCATAAGCCGGCTCTCCTAGTTATGTCTAGCCCTAAGATTATTTTCTTACCCGTCCCTCTTGGGGTGCCCTGCCCCTCCTTATATAAGCTGAAGGGGCGGGTTACATGTAGAGTCCAACTCGGACTTAAGACTTAACTATTCTGACTTCTCCTTACGGGCTTCTCTCCATGGGCTTCTCACCATGGGCTTCTTAACGTCTTGGGCTTCTTAACTGTTGACTTACAATATGGCTTACCATCTGGCTTAACTGTCCAGCTTAACTGTTTGGCTTAACTGTCCGTCAGTTGACCTTGTCGGCTTACCATGCTTATAATCTGCTGGCTTAAACAGCTTAAACAATCTGCCGGGTCACCAATGGAACACCAAGTCCCAGCCGGGTCATATCTCCGGCCGGGTCATACCGCGGGGTATATCCCCAACATTAGCCCCCAGTTTAATTTGGATTCATCCATGTTAAACTGATCCTGTAAACAAAACACAAGAACAATTTTAACAGGTTATGCTCCGGGTTAAATATTCTTGTAAGCCGGCACCTGAACATCCTTAAGTCCTTGGTATTTCTTTCTTCTAGAAAATTCAGGTCAATAGGCCAACTTCATAATCAATTTGCTGACGTTGGTTTCTCACAGAGAAAGATTGTGAAGAATAATTCATTTGACTCAGCTCCCAATGCTTAAAAATATTGGTCTTGAAATACTCATGTGACCTTCAACCGGCTTAAAGATGAAAAAACTTGCCGGGTTATAAATAGATGATGCCACGTCATAATTGTTGCCGACACCGGGTCAAAACTGAGAATTTTGAAGATTCCTCTCCCTCATATCCATATTACCTGTAGCCCCCAACTCTTGAGTAGAGCAAAGTGATGACTTAAGACTTGCTTCAATATAAATATTACCACTTTGAAGAAATCCATGTTGTTCATCTCCATCACTAGTCAGAACTGAGTATTCCACATATGTAGCCCCCAAGTGCCGGGTTGTCATGCTTGCAGCAACCTGGGACTTTGAAATTGCCTTATGCTCATAAAAACTTCAACTAGTGTAGCCCCCAAGGGCCGGGTCATTATGCAATAATGAGCAGGGACTTTGTAGATATGATCATGTATATTTGAGCAGCAACATGTAGCCCCCAAGAGCCGGCTCAGTAAGATAATATTGAGCTGGGACTTTATATATACTTAAATTTTTTGACAGAATCAATTGGTAGCCCCCAAGGGCCGGCTCATTATGAGATGATGAGTCGGGTCTTCAATAAGGCAAGTAAAAATGTCTTTGCATTAGCCCCCAAGTGCCATGGTGCATGCTGGCAGTGACATGGGACTTGCATATTTGATGTGATCTCAACTTCAACAATGTAGCCCCCAAGTGCCGGGTTGTAAGCCTGCAGCGACTCGGGACTATTCCTTCCATTGTAGAATAAATCATATACATTGATAAAATAATAGCCATTGCGCTAAAGCGACTTTGAAAACCTCAATCATAATACTGGTTATTGATAACCATAATAAAAATCCAGCCATGTCGGCTATTAAAGATTTGAATAATATAACCCGGTTTTGAAACCGGTTCCTGTGATATTTGATCACACTATTGGTTTACCAAGCCAGTGTAGTAAGGGTGATAACCCAAAATTTGAGCACTGGTAATTATCATATATTGCCGGCTTGAGAACAAAGCTAGGCCGGGTTAATAAACACCGGATATTATCTCATACTGGCGACTTACAGTCAAAAGCCAGGCCGGGTCAATAAACACTGACGAATCATAAAGCATTATAAGCCTCATCAAATAAACCTCAAAAGATTTGTCGAATAAAAACAAACGAAAAACGAAGCTTTTCATGGGCTGCCAGGCCGAAAAATCGAGGCTTTTCACGGGCTGCCAGGCCACTGAGTTAAACCATTTTACAAACCTTATAAGATGGACCTCACATAACCAATCGTCATTTTAACTTTGACAAGTTAAGGGTCTGCATAAGATTGACTTGTCAAACGTTCGGTGGGTCGTCCCAGGAATACCTGGGCGGAGTGGCTTACTTAAAAAGGCAGGATAACCCGGGGTTTTAGGTGAATACACCTGGCTTGCAAGCCTGACTTTTAAGCCTATTACAAGGGTTATAAAAACTCTTTGTTCTTTAGAACAAAAGAGCCCCCAAGCAATATTTTTGAGCTATGCTCAATGGGCGCCTATGTTTGAGTTATGCTTTCGCAACAGACTCTCTTTGGTCCCTTTTAACCTGGGTAGCAAGCCCCCAAGTGTTTTGTAAGCATGGCGTATAAGCCGGATCAAAGGGTAATCAGGATGCCCCCATGTGATCATAATAAGATAAGCCAATAAGGCAGGATACCCATGTTTGAACTGCGCATCATGGCAGCAAGTTCTCTTTGGCAACCTTTAATTTTTCTGAGAACTCAAACTTGCGAGAGATGAATTTCTTTTTCAACCGGAGTTTTAAACCGGATATGGAGAGCTTCAAAGCTGTGTGGGAGACCAATTCCTCTTAAACCAGATTTTGAACCGGATATTGAGAGCTACAGAGCTTTGTGATAAACAGATTTCCCTTGAGCTGGCTTGTAAACCAGATATTTGAAAGCTTCAGTGGGACTGATTTCCCTTGAACTGGATTTTAAACCGGATATTGAGAGCTTCAACACTTTATGGGAGAGAGATGTCTCTTGAGCTGGATTTTAAACCGGAATCCTTTCTGAGGACCCGGAACTCCTTCATTGAGCAGGGATTTTCTAGTTGTCATATACTTTTTAAGCCGGAAATTTTCTGACGGCCTTTAAATTTTCATCAATATAGCAGTAGCCTCCGGGACCGGGTTATCTTTCCCTCCATCGTCCTGGGGTTCTTGAATTTGCTGAAACTGGCAATATTTGCTGAGTCATGTCATCGTAGCCCCCGAGTCTTAAGACTACTCGAGGAGTTGGCTTGAGACTCTCCATGCTTGACCATGATATAACCTGTGGATTGTTGAAATATGTTGAATCTCGGTGGGTTATAATTGACCCTGTCCATTGACCCATCCGGTGCAGGTAAGGGCCATAGCTTGATGGCCTCCTTTGTAATGGTGGATTCTACATAAGAATTTGCACAAACGAGAGTAATTTTTCTTCAAGAAAAATAAAAATGTATCAATAAAACTTGATAGGATGAATTTCACCTGATATGTTGTATCGAAATTTATCAACCGTGGGGTGACAGCAGAGGTGGCGGCTTATAGCATGACGTACCAAAAACGGTAATCGGGCGGCTCAAAAAAGTTCCTCCAGGTCATGTCCCCCCTTTTTTAACCCGCCCTTGACTTTTCCTTCGTTTCCTTCTTTCCAGCCAGAGCGAGCGACGAGAGTCCGTAGGGCCGGCGCTGGTCGCGGCAAAGGCGGCCCGGGGCAGAAGAGGCGGACCCGAAGCAGAACCAGCGCGGGCACGGGGCGGCTCTAGGCCACAGCGGCGGGGGCAGGTTGAAACCACGGCAGCGTTGGTGCTACTGAGCCGACAGCGTGCTGGATAATCACCAGCGACAAATCCACACCAACAGGGGCACATCAGCCAGGCCGGGCGGCTTGAGGCGGAGGCGAGGGTAGCGAGGCCACGACGAATCAGCAAGGTCGGTCCGAGGCGGTAGCTCAGGCAGAGCAGAACCGGCGCCGACCGCGGGCAGAGGTGACCCGACGGGGCGGCAGCTGAAGCGGAACGAAACAGCAGGTCGGCAGCAGAAACCTGCGGAGGCTGGGGGCAGCTTGCCGGTGACTCGGCAAAAGCGGCTCAGGGCCGGGGCAGGACCGGCGAAGACCGGTGACTCGATATGCAGCCCTTGACCCGGCGATGGATTCGGGCGGCTCGATAATGTGGCTCCCTGCAGCCGAGGCGATGGCGAGGCGCGGCCGGCTCCCGGATGTGACTCCCGGCGGCTCAGAGTTGGACGGCGGTTCTCCATTGAGGCGCGGCAGGTCAGGCAAGGTGACGGCGGCTCATGGAGGCATCTTGACGACCCAGAGGTTGCCAGGGGAGCAGTAGCGGTAGTAGAGGCCATGGCGACAGCGGGTTGGAGACGTAGGCAGCTGACTTGGAGCAAGGCCGACGAGGCCAGCGAGGCGCACTTCCAGAGAGGAGGCCATCGAGGCCACTCAAGGCACGGCGGCTGAAATGGCGGGCCATAGCAGCTCAGCGAAGCACAACGGCGTCGGCTCAGCGTGGTCGTAGAACTGACATTGGAGCATGAAGGAGGCCACAGTAGGGAGCGGAGCGACCGAGTCATGGCAGAGGACACAGCAGACGAGCCGGCGGACGGACGGTCAACGCGCGATCAAGCCGGTGGAGGCATTAGCACGGCGAGTCGCGGATACAGAGATGCCGCAGCGCGGTGAAAAAGGAGCCTGTGGGCAGCAGGCACGGCAGTCAGCGGGATCAGCATCAGCGAGCCTACGCCGGCGGCTGGCCAGGCGGCCCGAGGGCAAAACCAACAGGGCGGCATTGGTGGTGACGTGGCCGGCTTGACAGAAGGCGGAGCCAAACCAGCGGAGGCAGCTCTCGGCGAAATCTGGGCCGACCTTGGTGGAGGAGTCCGATGGCTGTTTGAGACGACGACCTGGCGGGGGCGGCGCCCGGAGGCGAGGGCGAAATGGAATGGGCCTGCCGGGGCGGCTCTCGGACAGAGGCAGAGTGGCGAGGCGGCAGAGTTCGAGTCGATTCCCCATTCCCATGCCTGTCTCGGTTGCCGTCAGCTTGATGCTTTGACTATCCCTGTCCGTGTCTTCTAGGTCATGGGCTCATTGCCCCTCCTTTTTTTTTCTTTAAACCTGAATCCTGGACCCCATAGAAAACTCTTCTGAATCCAAATCCATGTTGGGGGCTTCCTTTTATACTTGATCCTTCTTTGGAGTCCACGCGTGTGTAGTGGTTGTACTAATTGTGGGTTCTTTCACATGGAAAAGCTTGGGATTCACCAGGCTGTACTTTTCAAGTTGATCAACGGAGATTTGATTCATGTGTGTATGTTAAACCGATCTGCAGATCTTACGTGGCCACAAGCAGCTGTCCCGGCTCGGACAGAAGACAACGACACGGACATGGTGATGACTCGGGGATGCCTTGGACGCGATTTGGTAGAGGTGAGTATGACAGCGGCTTTGAAGCACGATGGCGACTCGGCGGGTCGAAGCAGTGGCGGCAACGACTCCCTGCCGTGGGCGGGTCGCGCGGCCGGCGCACGATTGAGGCCGTCGGGGGCGGCTCAGTGTGATTTGAAGAGGCCATCGGGACAGTGCAACGGTAGAGGAGCACTGGTGACTCAGGCGACGACACCTTGTTTACGCGATGCGGAGAGGTCCCAAGGCAGGGCGAGTCCACGGCAGTTCAACGCAAGACCCGACAGTCAACAGGGTGGGTCAACAACGGAGTCCGACTCTTGAGATAATTTGCTTCCGGGTCGTAACTTGGTTTGCGGAGATGTCACATCTCAACGCAAGACCCGGCTGTTGAATCTATAGCAGAATTTATCAAAGGCTTCAAAGAATACCAACAAACATCCGATGTTTAGCTGCGACGAAAACGTTCCTGTCGACCTTGGCGACTTGCGGTAGCCAGCAGATCGCAACCTTAATTTTCTTGAACCTTTTAACCCTCACAGATCTGGACTGGTGAACTCGGAGCTGATATAGATCCTTCAAAACTGGATCTTCTTTTTCAGACAATTGCGAACTTCTCAATCCCTGGGATAGATCCCTCCAAGAACACAACACCACCGTGCGACGGCCCCACGGTGGGCGCCAACTGTCGTGGAATTGTCACGGCAGATGTCCTAGTGTGAGGACTTAGTCGTGAGGCCAACGCATCTATGTGCTAGCTTGAGAGGGATTGATCGGAATCAAGAGATGCAACACACAAGACAAGGATTTAGACAGCTTCGGGCCCCGGGAAACATCATCCGATAATAGCCCTACATGCTGTTTGTGGCTAGATCTCATTATGCTCATGAGGGAGTCGCCGTAAGCCAGCTCTCCTAGTTATGTCTAGCCCTAAAATTATTTTCTTACCCCTCCCTCTTGGGGTGCCCTGCCCCTCCTTATATAAGCTGAAGGGGCGGGTTACATGTAGAGTCCAACTCGGACTTAAGACTTAACTATTTTGACTTCTCCTTACGAGCTTCTCTCCATGGGCTTCTCACCATGGGCTTCTTAATGTCTTGGGCTTCTTAACTGCTGACTTACAATCTGGCTTACCATCTGGCTTAACTGTCCGGCTTAACTGTCTCCGTCGGCTTACCCTGCTCAACTGTCCGTCAGTTTACCCTGTGGGCTTACCATGCTTATAATCTGTCGGCTTAAACAGCTTAAACAATCTGCCGGGTCACCAATGGAACACCAAGTCCCAGCCGGGTCATATCTCTGGTCGGGTCATACCGCGGGGTATATCTCTGACAATTCTTCTTATGCATCCTTGTAGTCTTGCGTGTAGAACATGTTCTTGCCATGTCACGAGTGGTTGTTTATTGTATGCTTGTCTTTCTTTGGGTAGTCCCGGGAGACGAGTTTGAGTTCGAGGACTGTCGGTGTCAAAACCGGCGGATCTCGGGTAGGGGGTCCCGAATTGTGCGTCTAAGGTCGATGGTAACAAGAGACAAGGGACACGATGTTTACCCAGGTTGGGGCCCTCTCTATGGAGGTAATACCCTACTTCATGCTTGATTGATCTCGATGGATATGAGTATTACAAGAGTTGATCTACCACGAGATCGTAATGGCTAAACCCTAGAAGTCTAGCCTGAATGACTACGGTAATGAGTCTCTCCCTTTCCGGACTAAGTCCTCCGGTTTATATGGACACCGGGAGGATCTAGGGTTACATAAGGTCGGTTACAAAGAAAGGAATCTACATATTCGGTCGCCAAGTTTGCCTTCCACGCCAAGGAGAGTCCCATCCGGACACGGGTGCAGTCTTCGATCTTCGTATCTTCACAGCCCATCAGTCCGGCCCATGGCTAACAGGCCGGACGCCCGAGGACCCCTTAGTCCAGGACTCCCTCAGTAGCCCCTGAACCTGGCTTCAATGACGAGGAGTCCGGCGCGCAGATTCGTCTTCGGCATTGCAAGGCGGGTTCCCTTCTTTCCGGATACTCCACAATGGTCTTCGGATGATCGAATTCGGCGAGCAGCACATACTTCCACAGAGGGCATAATAATTTATGAATCCAATCCTCTGGCTACTTTTTACAATACCACATTGTGTCAGTCCGTTCGTTATTTCTAACTGTTGTTTTCGCCCGCGGCCCCACGTTCCGAAACGTGGTTGTTATTGACACATTTTATCTCTGCAGAGATCGTGTCCCCTTATTAAGGGATTCTTTTATCGACACAGACGTGGGTAACCTAACCGTCCTTAGGGTACAACTCCTTGGGAATAGGCGCATTTTAAGGCCCGGGACGAGGCGTTCGATATTCTTGGCCTTTATAAAGGGGCACGGACCCGCCTTTCCTCTCCATGCTTGCTTCTTCCACGATTCTTACTACCTCGAGTTCCAGCACCCAGGTTTCACCCTCCGCCCGCCTCCATCATGTTCGGATCCAGCTGTCAAGGCCGGTGGGTGGCTTCTTCTGTCACAGAGGAGGATATCGCGAAGCTCCGGGCGACAAGATATCTGACCGCAGAAATCCTCCATCGGCTTCCCGCGGAGGGGCAGGTTATCCCTACCCCCAGATCCGGCGAGAGGGTCGTGTTCGTTTCCCACTTCCTCCTTGATTAGGGTTCGCCCTTAATCCCTTCGTCCGGGGGCTCATATTCTTTTATGGACTAGACTTTCACGATCTCGCCCCGAACTCTGTTCTTCTCATCTCGGTGTTTATCGTCGCATGCGAGGCCTTCCTCCGAACTCCTCCACACTTCGGCTTGTGGCTTAAGACCTTCAATGTAAAACCGCAAATGATAGAGGGTGAGCAGGCGGAGTGCGGTGGTGCCTCAGTGAGCAAGCTTACCAGCGCTATCAGGCTAAAAGGATCTTTCAAGGAATCTTCCGACTTATGGCAGCAGGAGTGGTTTTATATCACCGAGCCCCGTGGTTCCAAGTGGGCAGCTGCGCCCGCGTTTTGATCCAGCCCCCCTATTCAGCTTGCATCATGGATTAATAAGGGGTTGGATTGGGGATCAGTTGACGAGGTGCGGACTCTGCAAAGTCGTATCCGAAGCCTCATTGAGAAGGATATCAACATTGTCAATGTTATTCAGGTAATGCTAGTCCGCCGAATCCTGCCATGTCAGTGACGGCCTCTCCGCTTGTGGGAGTTTAACCTAGAAGGGCCACAGACTCTTCAGCACTTCTTCGGCACTACGCACAAAGGAATGTGGAATTTATTCTTCGGGAAACGAAAACAATGGCCAGGCACCACCGAAGATACCGGCCTAGACTGCAACCATCCGGACACCCCGGTAAGTACTTGTCCGCCGAACACCTCATAATCAGGTATCTAGTGGCAAGGCACTGATCAAACCATCCTTTTTCAGGGCTGGATAAAGAAAGCGGAACAGATTAGAGGTCCGGCCCCTCTTCTCCAAGACTCAGCTAACTCCGTGTTAACAAGGATGCTGGCGCCGGCACCGTACCAGGTGCCGGCAAAGGAAGGCAAAGAGGAGAGTGAGAAGACCCAGGATGACCTTCGTTCCGGAGGTAAGTCGGATACAGAGTCCGGAGAAATCGACATTTCCTCGCCTGAGGACAAAGGCGAAAGAGAAGCCAGTATCCTTTCTCCATTCAGGAGGAAAAGGACCGCCTCTGAAGGTTGGGAGGGGCATTCTCCTAAGAGGGGCAAGATGCCACCGTCGAGCGGCTTGGGATTGGAAGGCGACGCCATTGAACAGCTCTGTCATGAGGACAAGCCCTCAACCAAACCGTAAGTGAATCCGGGGTGCTTTGATAGCTTCCCGCTCCTTTCCTGTTTCCGAAGAGATACGTAACGTGCCTGTGCATTTTTACAGTTCGGCACAGAGCTTTTCTGGGCAATCCTCTTCTTCGGGAGATCTCCTCCCAGAGACGATGGAAAGCGAGATGCCTCCCCAACCTCCTCGCCCAATAAGGCGGACGACTCCGAAGTGTCATCTCGGAGGGTTTTTCTTCATCAACAAGCTGTGCAGGGGATGAAAGAGGCAGTACCTGAAGGTGGACCTCCGATCGTTCGGGACTCGGGGGACAATAATGAAGGCCCCCGACTGTCCGGTTTTCATCCAACGATTATTCTGGAGACAGGTGAATGGGTTCCTTCAAAGGATGGTCGTGCTCCTACAGCGGCTTCTGGAGACCCGGCAGCGCCGGATATATTGAGGGATATGCTGCGAAAAGCATCTGTCTCGGGGGAACAACGTACCTTGATGGGTACGGTGGTCGAGAAGATTCTGTCCGCGAAAAGCGGATTGAATGAAGCCTTCATGAGCCTGCTAAAAGGCTTTGAGGTTTGTGATGTAATATTTTCAGCTATATTTTATTTGCAAAGATGCACCTGAGTATAGGTAGTTGCCCCTGAGACTCGGGTTGGCTTCCCATGGGAGGCGACCGGAGGATCAATAAGAAGTATTCAAGGACTAATCTGATTAACTTGACCACGGGCTGCTTCCCTCCTGGCTACTGCCCCGATTACGGATATTGCCGAGCTGCAGCGGAAGCTTGATGTGGCAGGGGATGACATTGCGTTGATCAATATGCGTCTTGACGAGTCGCAAGGTATGTATTCGAAGCAGTCCTTTCACATACATTTTGTGATAGAAGCATGACGCTGAAAGTTATATACTGGGATATGCATGACTATAGATGGTGCTGCCGTCATTGAGATTCTTCGGGCGGAGCTGGCCCGGGCCAAGGAGCAGGCCCGGTTTAGCAATGCGGCTGCCGAAAAGGCATCGGCTGAGTTAAAAGCCGAACAAGCTGCTCGGCGCAAAGACAAGGAGAAGATATCCATGATGGCGCTTGAACTAAAAAATGTTGCTAGCCGTTGTGGTCTTCTTGAGAAGGAGAATGAAGCCAAAACGACTGAACTTGACAAGGCCTTACGAGAGGCGAGAGAAGCGCAGTCTGAATCCAGAGCAACCCATGAGGAGATCCGGCAAGCTGGGGAGATTGCGACTGGTAAGCCCTTTTTGCTACAGACTAGTTCGGGGATCCGAACTATTCTCAGCTGAACCAGGTGTGGAGTTCTCCGGACGAGTTTTTAGACTTGCCGAAGAGTTCTTCCGATGCGGCGCAATTTTACCAGGTGTGAGAGGGGTATGCAACGGAGAAGCTTTTCTGGTCACAATTTGGCGCGTCGATGCGCCCTCTGTTGCTGAATGAACAGATGTCCCAATGGGCCGAGCTTAATAGGATATGCGGCGCTGCCATGAAGAACGTCATAATCCGATTATGGCCAACTGAGCCTGTTCCAAATAGCTACTTCGGCTTGGTGCAGCGGCTTGTTGATGCGGTGCCACATATCGATGCTGTGAAGCGGTCGGTGTGCATTGAGGGTGCACGGATGGCCTTTGCCCGAGTCAAGACGTTCTGGGGGAAGATGAAGGCCATCGATGTTGCAGCGAAGAGTCCACCCAAAGGCAAGGACCGTTACGAACCGGAGCATTATTTTGAAGACATCCTAGAGGCCGCCCGCTTGATAGAGGGTCAATGCTCGAAAGACATAATGTTCGGGTGAGGTGTATGAGAATTGTAAAAGACAATTTTATTGTTAATCTATTTTTATGGTTTGCTCGAAAGCTTGTGTTCCTCCTGTGCGACCGTTTTATATAATCTGAAAGATTTCCAGTCGTCGGCTTCAGCCCGCTCGTAGGAAGTACGGGGGTGTTCGGAAAAGCATTTGATCACTCTTGACCCAACGTCTTGGTCCATGAAGGAGGTGACAATGCGGCGAACCAGGCAATCAGACTATAGGGCGTTAACACTTTCACTTAGCCATAGGAGTTTTATATGGGGGACTACGACATAGCCCCTGGTATGTGTACGGCTTATTCCAATATGGTGCGTTACATATATGACCTGAAGAAAAAAGGTCCTTCGTGTGACACGGGGGGAATCACGATAGATTCCGATAAGTCATCGAGTGGTTGACCAGCTCTCGCAGCATCATGACAGTCAGTTTTCGGCTTTCTCTACTGAGGTGCTTGACCGGATGAACCGGAAGCACAATCGCAGTAGTTCTCCCTTTACTACCCTAGCCGATAGAGCGGAACGTAAGGTAGCAAGCATAGGAGCCGGGCAACCCAACCATTGACCCAAGACATGATTCGAAGCTCATGCATATAAGGCCAAACTCGCGACACTGAAGTACGCTTATAAAGCTGTTCGGACTTTGTTGGCAACTCATTTGTTCCCATACCGAGCCCCTGGCAGGTTGTGCCAAGGTATGGCTGTAAAACAGCTATAGGGGCCAAATTCATTTGTAAAGAAGAAATGAATGATTAATGCAGACTGTATTTTCTGGGACCTGAGCGATATGCCAATCATTACTTTATATATATGAATACCACAACCCCGGCTATTTGACGTGCCCGGGGTCGAAGGCGGGGGAAAAAGGCATATTACTGGCTCGAAATAAAGAGTGCGGTCTACAAAAAGTTATTTTAGACCTCCTGTCGCACGTCTGCGCCGCCTGTCCTCGACGAGGGGAATCCTTGACAGAAGTAGCCCCGTAGGTGAGTGTATGGATCCGAACTCCGATAGAGTCAGTTGTAGATGTTTGTCCTTTGCGTCACCTGTTTTTAAGAGATAATAAAGAAAGAAAAAGGAAAGTAGATGAAAAAAATGTTACGGGAATGCTTGCAGGCCTGTCCGTATTGTGCTTCTGCCAATGCCCATGGTATCTTAAGTGCGTAGTGATGTATGCGCGATACAAATTTTGCGGGTATATGAGGTGGGCGGCGGAAGCCGAGCTGCTATTTCCGCTCCGGGATTGATCGATCCTCGAGGGGAATTGCTTCTGACCCCCGGTATTTGGTTGGTGAACCTCCCCGTCGTCCCTATCGCCTGGCGGCCTCCTCCCTTTGTGTTCGGCATTGAGCTTGCCGGCCTGCTTGAAGACCCAACAACTTCTGTTGGTATGATTAGCTGGTTTATCGGGGTGGCCGTAAATCTGGCAGGGTCGGTCCAATATCCTGTCTAGGTTGGATGGTCCGTCTTGGTTCGCCTTGAATGGCTTTTTCCGTTGACCGAGTTTGGGATTGATGAATCCGGCGTTGACCGCTGTGTCACGTGATCTTACATTATCATTGCGACAGTTGTGTTTGCTTCATCGTGGCTTGCCATTGCCGTCTCGGATTTCGGAAGTGCCTGACTCGCTGGCGTTGTTCCTTCTACGAGCGAGCCAGCTGTCTTCTCCCGCGCAAAAGCGAGTCATTAGAGCGGTAAGGGCAAGGGCTGTCATGGATTTAGGTCCTTCTTGACCGAGGTGGCGTGCAAGCCATTCATCCCAGACGCTGCATTTGAAGGCCGCGAGGGCTTCCGCGTCCAGACAGTCGACGATTTGGTTCTTTTTAACTAAGAACCTAGTCCAGAGCTTCTTGGATGACTCTCCGGGCTGCTGAACAATGTGACTTATGTCATCGGCATCCGGTGGCCGGACATATGTTCCTTGGAAGTTGTCGCGAAAGGCATCTTCCAAGTCTTCCTAGCTGCCAATAGAATTTTCTGGCAGACTGTTTAACTAGTACCGAGCTGGTCCTTTGAGTTTTAGTGGTAGGTATTTGATGGCATGAAGGACATCTCCGCGGGCCATGTGGATATGGAGGAGGAAGTCCTCGATCCATACTGCGGGATCCGTTGTTCCGTCATATGATTCGATATTCATGGGTTTGAACCTGTCTGGGAATTCATGCTCCATTACTTCGTCTATGAAGCAAAGGGGGTGTGCGGCGCCTCTATGTTGGGCCACACTCCGACGTACCTCCGATGGAGTCCATGTGCGGTTTTCGGTCCGGGCGTGACTAGGTTTGTCACGTCCGAATAGGTAGCCATCGTCGCGTGTCGAGGCACGTCCTCGTGATCCGTAGATTGATCCTGCGTGTCCTGCTCTACTATCCCAGTCCTGTCGAAGGTCGTATGTACAACCCGAGCCGTTTTATTCTTGCCTTTACAGCGAGGTGGGGTGGACTGGTGTTCGGCTTGAGTTGCCGCTTTATCCGGACCAAGTTGTGGCCGGCCTGCCGCATTGTGCGATGATGGTATGGGCTCCAGTGCCTCGTCATCGAACTGAGGTAACAATCTATGCTTCGGGTAGCTTTTGGCTGGGCCACTAAGGCCGTATTCTTTGGCGGCCAGGACTTCGGTCCATCTATCGTTGAGCAGATCTTGGTCCGCTTGAAGCTGCAGCTGCTTCTTTTTCAGGCTTCTTGAAGTGGCTATTAGCCGGCGTTTGAAGCGCTCCTACTCGAGAGGTTCCTCAGGCATGATGAAATCCTCGATGCCGAGGCTCTCCTCTTCCTCGGAGAGCAGAAGATAATTACTGTCCTCTGAGTCTCCGTGTATGGCCTGTTCATCAAGGCTAACTTGCCCATTTTCCCGTTCCTCCTGTACGGAGGTTGCCTTGACGGGGTCTTCATTGTTTGCGGCATTGTCCGGAATATTATTTTTTCCGGTGCCCGTATTGCAGTCTTTGGAACGACGTGACTTAGAGCGGCTTCGAGGAAGCTGGCGCTTGGGCTGTCTCTCGGGAGGTTTATCCTCAACTGGATCCTCCTTGTCATCGTTGTTAGTTTTTCCAGGCGTGTCCACCATGTATACGTCGTAGAAAGAAGTCGCAGTCCGTCGTCCATTGAATGGCGGGCTTTGGCCTTGCTCCTTGTCAGCATCGTCGCTCGTACTGGCGATGTCCTCGGAGCCATAGTCAAGTATGTCGGTTAAATCCTCGACAATGGCTATGAAGTGGGTGGCGGGTGGGAAGCAAAATTCCCCATCGTCAGCCTCTAGTTCGAACCGTACATAGTTCGGCTGTGAGTCCCCCGCCAAGGAAAAGTTTTTCAATGAGTTCAGCACATGGCCCAAGGGCGAGTGCTGGAAGATGTCTGCGACGCTGAACTCGAAGATCAATAAGCATTCAAGTTCGGTATCCGCGGACTCACATGGTTCGGAACCTATGCCGGAGAAGAGTCCGGAGTTCCTGTGACACGAGCATGACGTTAAGTCCATGTGCGGCTCCAACGCCGGGGAATCTATGGCCTCCGTGATGGGGTTGAGCCTCCAATCCTTGGAAGTCGCCGCGTGCTCTGGATCTAAGGCCAGAGTGCTCACAGGAGCTATCTCCTAGATGCGGTCTGACGACAGATTTATGTCATGTTCGTCAGGGTGACCAGGAGCAGTCGCCGCGGTCTCGAATCCGGTGAAGATCAAATCTCCACGGATGTCCGCAACGTAATTCAAGCTCCCAAATCTGACCTGATGGCCCGGGGCGTAGCTATCGATCTGTTCCAGGTGGCCAAGCGAGTTGGCCCGCAGCGCGAAGCCGCCGAACACGAAGATCTGTCCGGGGAGGAAGGTTTCTCCTTGGACGGCGTCACTATCGACGATTGAAGGGGCCATCGAACCTTTCGTCGACGATGCAGTGGAACTCTCAATGAAAGCACTAATGTCGGTGTCAAAACTGGCGGATCTCGGGTAGGGGGTCCCGAACTGTGCATCTAAGGTCGATGGTAACAGGAGACAAGGGACACGATGTTTACCCAGGTTCGGGCCCTCTCTATGGAGGTAATACCCTACTTCCTGCTTGATTGATCTTGATGGATATGAGTATTACAAGAGTTGATCTACCACGAGATCGTAATGGCTAAACCCTATAAGTCTAGCCTGTATGACTACGGTAATGAGTCTCTCCCTTTCCGGACTAAGTCCTTCGGTTTATATAGACACCGGGAGGATCTAGGGTTACATAAGGTCGGTTACAAAGAAAGGAATCTACATATTCGGTCACCAAGTTTGCCTTCCACGCCAAGGAGAGTCCCATCCGGACACAGGTGCAGTCTTCGGTCTTCGTATCTTCACAGCCCATCAGTCCGGCCCATGGCTAACAGGCCGGACGCCCGAGGACCCCTTAGTCCAGGACTCCCTCAAGGACCCTGTCGAGTACATTCACGAGGAGCAAGCTTTCAACACCCCTGAAAACTTTGCAGGCAAGATGATCATTACCCCCGATATCACTTCTATCTTTGCTTGCTAGTTGTTTGTTCTACCGTTATGTCGCGCTACCTACCACTTGTTTATTAAGCCTCCCATATTGCCATGTCAAGCCTCTAACCCACCTTCCTAGCAACCGTTGTTTGGCTAGGTTACCGCTTTTGCTCAGCCCCTCTTATAGCGTTGCTAGTTGCAGGTGAAGTGCAGGTTGTTCCATGTTGGAACATGGATATGTTGGGATATCACAATATCTCTTATATTTAATTAATGCATCTATACACTTGGCAAAGGGTGGAAGGCTTGGCCTTTTGCTCGGTGTTTTGTTCCACTCTTCAAAGAGCTTGTGCACCGGGATTTCAAGAATACTTGGGGTGTCCCGCGATGGAGGATTGTCTCCTCGGATCGTGAGCTTGTCATGGGCTAAGTTGGGACACCCCTGCAGGGTTTAAACTTTCGAGAGCCGTGCCCGCGGTTATGTGGCAGCTGGGAGTTTTTAATATCCGGTTGTAGTGAACTTGAAACCAAACTCAGGTAAAATACACCAACCGCGTGTGTAACTGTGATGGTCTCTTTTCGATGAGGTTCGGGAAGAGAACATGGTGGGGTTATGTTTGAATGTAAGTAGTTCAGGATCACTTCTTGATCATTACTCGTTTGCGACCGTTGCATAGTTTCTCATCTTATTCTTGTATGCGTAAGTTAGCCACCGTACAAATGCTTAGAGCTTGCTCCAACTCCACCACTTATCCATACCTTTCCCGTTTAAGCTTTGTTAGTCTTGATACCGAGGGTGATATGATTGCTGAGTCCCCGTGGCTCACAGTATACTACAAACACAGTTGCAGGTACCGATGAGTCTGATGCAGGTGATGCCACTGAGCTCAACTGTGAGTTCGATGAAGACCGTGTCCGTTACTATGTTTCCTTTCCAGATGATCAGTTGTGGTGCCCAGTAGGGTCGATCGGGACTTAGCTTGGGTAGTTGTCTTTTATTCGTTTGATTTCATCCATAGCTGGACTCTGTGTTCATCTTGAATGATTGTATTACTTGATGATATTTGTGTGGTATTGTGGCGATTGTAAGCCAAAGCTCGTATATGTATTCAGTACATGAGATGAGCAAAGATACAACCACTCTTGCGACCATACCAATATGCGCTTATGCCCCAAGTCGTGCCTCGACACGTATGGAGTATAGTTGCATATTGGGCGTTACAATCTTCTTCCCGGGGTGACCCCGCCCTTGCCGAGCTCACTTGCCCGGCAAGGGAGGCTTTTCTCCTGGTGGCTTCTTGCTTCCCTGGCTTGACTTTGGTCCTCTTGATCGGCATACTAGTCCTTCGATGCTCTTGGCCCCTTGTACTCTGACTTGGGTTGGTGCCTTAATCTTGTTCCCGCGCCTGTGCACAGTCTGGGCAACAGACCCACGGTTTGTTGCACTGACAACCTGAGTATGATCAGCTCTGTGTTGAAGGAGAACATGGTGAAGAGAGTTTATCTTTCGTGTTAAGTCACAGTCCCTCCAACCAGACGTAGCCCTTTGGCGAAAGGGTGAACTGGTCTACCAAATCTCTTGTCGCCTTCGAGCACCACTAGTTAAATCTACTCTACTGCATTTCCTTCAGTAGTTTTCATTCGTGCTCTATACCGATAGTTTACCTGATCATTTATCTTGTTATGTGGCCCTCATCATGTGTATTTGTATTTATTCCTATCATTATCCTCGACTATATTCCTTCGTTTGTCAGTAGGTACTTTTGTTCTACTTGTGTAACCTTCTAGTTGCATTTCTCTCGGTTTCAGCTATGATGTGCCTTATCCTGTTACATCTGTGTGCATGTTGTATAACTCTCATTGTAGTTAAAACTGTGACCCATCAAGCTCTTATCGTTGTCAAAGCTTTTATTGAAGAATATGCTTCTGACGAAGAAGATTGATTTAGTATATTTCCTTCGACTTTCTATTCCGCTACTGTGATTGGGTTAAGATTCAAAGCCTTCGAAAGAAATTTTGAATCTCCCATTCACCCCCTTTGGTCGATATACTCTCGGTCCTAACAATTGGTATCAGAGCAGGTTCTCCCTGTCTTGGTTTATTAAAGGGCTAACGTCCTTGGAGTTTTGAGTATGTCGCTTGTAGGTAGATCCTCGCACTCTAAAAGGTTTCCCATCTTCGATGGAAATGACTATCTATACTGGAAGGAACAATTGAGAATCAGAATTCAAGCTGTCAACTATGATCTGTGGCAGATTTTCGAAGATGGATACACCATTCAACAACTTAATGATCCGACTTCCAATGATAAAGCAAATCTGTAGTTGGATGCTCAAGCAAAAGATATCATCTGTGGCAGTCTATCAAAAGACATTTTCCTTCGGTTTCACAGGCTCAACACAACAAAACAAATTTGGGATGATCTCAACAGTGCCCATGAAGAGTTTGTCACCCGAACAGATCCTCACACTAAAATCATTCGTGCTATGTTCACTGGATTCAGAGGTCTTCATAAGGAAAGTGTCATGGAACTCACTTATTGTTTGACAAAAAAATTCGAAAGATTACGCCAGCGAGGAATAACTGATATCAATGATAGAGATGTTGTCAACAAGCTTCTGAGTGCACTTGATGAATCCTTCGACTCTATTGTGTCTGAAGTCAAGCAAATACCTGACAATGAAGAGCTTCACTATGTTGAGTTCATGACACTGCTATCCATTCATGAAGAAAAGATGGAGCTAGAAAATGCTAATCAAGAATCTTCTTCGGAAAATGAAGGAGAAATTCTCTCACATTATGGCAGTTCTAAAGAAGAGGAAGATGTCAAAAATCAACAAACAATCACCCAAGAACTTGAAATGCTCACTCAAAGGCTAAGTGATCTAAAGAGACACAATCTCTATCTCGTCAATGATGAAGAATTTCATGCACCAGAATCATCATGAAGATGTTTGCCACCGTAAGACATGAAGTTCTTCAAGTGCAAATTATATGGTCATGTCATCACTGATTGCCCTGGTTGGGAAGGAAAACCCACCAGCAAATGGAAATACCTTCACTGCATGGGTTTTACTCGTATGGATCGTCATACTAAGCTCTCGAAGAAAGTTGCAACTCCATCATCTTCTTCACTGAGACTAGTCACTGACGCAAAAACCAGAGCTATCATTGAATCTAACATGAAAGGATGTTGTGGATAAACCGAGCGTTTGCTGATTTGATAGTAGAATCTGAAGAAGAAGAAGAAGCTACTGACACCGAATCAGATGATGAAGAATTCTACAAAAGGATTGGGAGAAGCAACATATGTTGCTATTGAATCATCGAAGAACTTCGGCGAATGAGACACTGATAGTAATGATTCAAGCATTGATGAACCAATCACCTTTTGTCTCATGGCAAAATCTTCAATGGAACAGGTATCATCCAAATACCTAAGATCCATGAACGAATATTCTCCTGAATATATATCTTATGCCAAGCTGGTCAAGATTGCTAAATCTCAACATGATGAACTTGAAATTCTTGAGAGAAATCTCAGGAAAACTGAAGGATTACTAGTCGAAGGATGGAGAAGAATCAAAAGTTGATTGAAGAGCAAGATGCTTTTTCATCAACTATTGATAATCTTACCATTCGATATGACTCACTTATAGTTGACTGCGAGAGTTTGTCAAATGAACTCCTTAACAAGAATCAAGAACTCGTGTCACTGAAAGAGTCGCATAACGAGCTGGCTTTAGAAAAAGCTTCTCTCTTCATCGAGCAATCTGTTCAACTTCCTGATGGTTTTGTACCCCCATGCTTAACTTGCCTAGAACGTAGCAATGCAGATTCTCACGCTGAAACTTCTAATGATGTGAAAGAGAATACCGCTACTACTATGAATGGTACCACTAGTCCCTCTTCCAAGGATTGTGCTGGTATTGCTGAAGAAAATTGTAGGTTAAGAGGCTTACTTGAGACTGGAATGCTAAGGAGCCTGAAAGGGCATCAAACCTTATGTGATGTGCTCAAGAAGTCTATACTTCACAAAAATCCTCAAAAGGAAGGATTAGGTTTCGAAAAGAAACTTAAAGTGGATGGATCGTACTGGACTCACGAACAATATCCTCGTACGACTTGGACTCGAGCAAGTAGTAAAACCCTCGAACCTGAAACTCTATCTGGTTATCTTTCTCCCATTTCTGTTGATACTAACGAGTCAAATGACTCAAACTACAAACTCTTCAAGCAAAAAAATGGTAAGGTTTTCGCTCGATATGTTGGAGCTAACTGCAGGGTAGGCTCACCCCAGAAGCAAATTTGGGTGAAGAAAAGTACCATTTAAAATTTAGTTGTTACTGCTAACCTGACTTTGCAGGATAATCATCAACGAAGAAATGTTTAGCACTCCGATTCTACTCATATATCATTCTCGAATGATTATCACCCCATGCTACGTCAGAAGGACTACTTGCGTACTTCATCGAATCATTACACTCATGTATCAGGAAACAACTTCACTGCCTATTCATATGATTATCATCATAATGCACAGGTGTCTCGCAGGACTCGCCGAAGAAATATTCCAAGCAAGGCAAAGCAGATGAGATCCTCACCTCCCACACAAGTGTGGGTAGTGAAGAAGAACTAAGCACCTCTTGCAGGAAACCTTCTCAGGGATATCCCATGTTTATCTATAGCCCTGAGATCATTTATTGTTGGTGTTTGTCTTTATGAGTTTTCTTTTTCTCGCAGTGTTTGTGTTTTTGTTTTGTTTGTGTTGTACCTCGAGTCTGTGCCTTTTCTGATTTTTACTTGGTCTCTCGTCTCACAAACATGCACCTTGATCTGAAGAAGATTTCACTCCTATGTCCTTGACTACAAATGAAATCAACTTCATTTTCCTTCTGTTTTAGCGCTTGCGCTTCCTCAAACCCTTCAGCATCCAGTTCAGTTACCAAGATTTTCGCAGGAAACGGCTGACACGTGCCCACGATCTCTTGATCGTGATCTCGTCCGTTGAATGTGGAATATCCCGAGTATTTCATCCGTAGATTTCAGAGTGGGCGGTTTGTCCCTCAGGCTACATATAAACCCCCGTCTCTGGTTTCTTCTTCCTTAGCACATTCTCTGTTCGGCCTCAAACCCTACTCTCGCACTCCTCCCGGGCCCGAGCTCGAAGCAGCATCAACACCAAGCCTCGTCGTGCAACTCCGGCGAAGCTCCATCACCGTTGATCGGCCAGTGTGGTAACTCTCATCATCCGTGCTGCCGTAGTCGATCTGTTTCACCATGTTAGGGCATTCAAATCAAGAACTTGCTCTACTCACTTCCTGTTCTAGAGCAGTTCATTCCGATGCCATTTTTTTCTTGTGTTATTCCCTGCGGTAGATCTTCTAGGTTCTCTAAGTTGTGACATGTACGGTTTGTAGTTGTTCCTCGTACTAGTCTCTAGGATCTAGGGTTCACTTTGTATACTCAAAAGATTAGAGGAATGGTTTTACTGTCTTATGGCATATCGCAATTCCTTCGATGATATCTTGCAAGTATATGCCTTGAATCCCTTGCTTCTTCCTGAAAAACCATCAATTTTGAGTTAAATTTTCTCTGTGCATGCTTGTGACTTCTTCTGTGCTTTCTTTCGATTGTCTATTTTCCTTCATGAGTGGTCATGGAAAATAGCTCGGATGAGCATTCTGGTTCAGAGGAAGAAATCCCTCAGCGGCCAAGGGTGGCTGACACAGTAAAAGTGGTCGAAAGAAAATCAGCAAAGCCACCAAGAGCACCGAGGAAAAAGGCCGAATCAGAATCTACTGGAGAAGACGACGATGTTCCCTCAGTTCAGAGTCAGCCAGAGGATGAGCTAGTCACAGACTCCAAAACCATGTTCACAGATGGAAATCCGTTAAAGGGTGGCAGAGGAAGAGAAAGGAATACTGCGACCAAGATGTCTGATTAGGAAACATACAGGACTCCACCTGGTGTGGAAACTGCTCAAGAGAGGAACAACAAACTACAAAAGATTCATCGTCATTGGGCGAAGAAATGGTTTAATTATGAGAACATCCGAAGGAAATACCAGATCTTGTTTACATTCACTCCACCTTGGAATGATTGCATCGCAGAGGGCTGCCTTGCACAAGATGATGAAAACCTAAGGCCAGCTCCACCTCCCAACGCGCATGCCGATTCCTTGAAAACCATAGTTGATTTTCCCGAAGAAGTTGCAAAAAGGGAAAAGTCCAAGGCCAAGCGTGAGGCAAGGCTTACTAAGAAAAATCAAGTGAAACAACGAAATGTTGAGTTGACTCAACATGATGTGATGGAAAAGAAGGAAAGGGCGTCTGCCTGTAAAGAAAAGAAGAAGAGGAAGTCATGTTTCTCCTCATGCTCCAAAGAAGAAGTTCGTTGCAAGCAAATCAAGGGAAGTTGCTCCTACCTCGTCTGATGAGGATTCGTCTGATGATAATGCTAGTGAAGAAATTCCCATGTATGATCAGAAAGCGCTGCTCAACAAGCCATACCAAACCCCATCTCCAGCAAAGATTTCGCCACCAGTGAGATCTTCACCAAGACTTGCTCCCGTCCCCTCAGAAAAACCTTCGGGTTCTGCTGCCCCAGTGGCGAAGAAAAAGCTGATTACTAATGAGAAAGCTACTGCTCCTGCCAAGAAGGTGAAGAAAATCATTCCTGCTTCCACAAAGGAATATGATTTTGATCTTATATTCGACATCATTGAAGGTGCCTCCTATGATGCTGATCCAGCTGATTTTGGCAGTTTGGGTCTGCCTAAAGATGTTACCAGGATGGTAGCAAAGCACTTCTCTGATCTGAAGGAAATCACCAAAGAACTCAATCAAGCTGTCAATGATAAGAAGCTGGAGAAAATGAGAAGGGAAGCTAAATCTGAGTCTGAAAGAAAAGATGTGAACAAGGCAATTCTTGAGATCACCAAAGCCCTCACTACCATGAGGAATAACAAGATCTATTGGTACTCCAGGATGAAGATGGATGTCTCTCAGCTCTATGATCGCGGAATCGAAGAGATTAAGCGTCAAGAAGATCTTGCTCGTCGTAGAGAGAAAGAAGAAAAATGTCAAAGAGCTCAGGCTAGAGCAAATAAGCCAAAAGAGGTTAAGGATCCTCGTATCCAATCTATGCCTTCTGATGCACCAGTCGATTCAAGTGTCCCACTTCAACAGGTTCCACCATCCCCTCGTCCCGAGGAAGTGATAGAGCAACAAGTTGAGACGGCGACTGTGATCATTCCTACCTCAATCGAACAAGAAGCTGATGTTGAGGACATATATCTCGTCAATCCCGATGAAGTAACCACTGTGCCTGAGCAAAATATTGCCGAAGAAAAGATTGACGAAGAGATTGAGATGGGAAAGGAAACTTCATCACCTTTGAAGGAAACACATGCGGAACCCTCTGGAACCACCAAGGAGGGTGAGAATATTAAGGGGGAGCTAATCGCTTCCCAGGACAACATCCCTACGGTCTCCTCATCTGGTGCTCCTGCTCCGATGGAGGTTGACCCTGCTCCTGGCTCTTTGGCTTCATAGCCAGAGCAGGAAGAGAAGAAATCAGAAGAGCCCATGGCTCCCAAAGAGAAAGTTTAAGAAGTTGCCGCCAGTTGTGTCACACCAAGTTGCACTACTAGTATTGCCTCAACAGACTGAAGGAGATCATGTTATGTCTCAAGAGTCTGAGAAAGTTTGTGTTCCACCCACAGTTGAAGTCTCATCGAAAGAGAAGGCCCCAGTGCCCGACTCTGAGAAAGCCGCTAAAGGAGTTCCATCAAGGAAAAATGATGATCAATCAAGTGATTTGCCCTCTAGCTCGGAAAATGATGCAAGGCTTCTGGAACCTTTAAAGCCCATCTATGAGAATGCGTCAGCCGCCGATGTTATTCAGCCGATGTAAATTAGTGAAGAAGTTTAACGGAAAAATCCTCAAGAATCATTTCCACTATTTTCAGCTGAGTATGGCCCCAATGGCCCCGCGTTCAATGAAGAACTTCATTCTGTGAAGCTTGCATTCTTTGGGGTCAGCCCGTATGAAGGAGAAAGGACTTCATTTGCCCCAGGTTCTGGACAGAAGAGCAAGCAATCTAATATGCTCGAATCCTGTTTGGCCAGCACATGATTTTAAATCATAAGATATTGAACTTCGCCAAGCTCAAAAATATGCCCTGTTTCCACACTACACTTGATCATATTGAACATGCTCTCCTGAAGGGATTAATGCATTTCAACCATGGCCGGAACAAGGAAGTTATTCTTCACTTCTATGACATGCTATACATCACATGAGAAATGGCAAATCCTTCAACTTGGACGCTTGAGTGGATGAATGGTAGAGAAAGAATCAAACGCTCGGCGGATCATTTTCTGGCCCTAATAAATTTTCCTCGCTGCGAATTTGAGACTGACAGAGAACACATGTTGCATTTCTGGGAAGTATCTGAAGCCCAACTCCATGTCTTGATGGATCCCACCATGGTGGGCAATGAATGCATGGAAGTTGATCCGAAGAAGCTGGCCTAAACAAAGTGATATTCCACATTTTGTGTAATACCATCACACCAACAAACCGGCCCAACTCCATCAAAGGCATCATAGGAAATGCTCTTGTTGCAATATCTTAGGGAATCAAGTTTGACATTCCTGACCTCTTCATTCGAAACCTGGCATGTGCTATAGATAGCCCTCAATCGCTGAAACCATATGCTCCGTGGATTATGTTCGCCATTGAGAAGCTTACACATGAGAAATTCTTCCAGGCTTATGAGCCAAAAGTTTTCATGCCACCTGTTCGTGACACTCTGCGTGTGGTGAAAGATAACAGAAAAGGGAAGGAACCGGTCGATGCTATTGCTAATGCGTCTACTTCTGAAAATGCACCAAAGATTAAAGAAGCCATGATTTAAATCCCTCGTGAAGAAAATCCCTCAATCTACGAGACTTGTATTGCACACAACAGTCTTTGGAAAGGCACATCAAGATGGACAAAAAGGAAAAGGTGGAATTGATGACCGAGCTGAATCTTATTCACAATCACACTCGTCAAATTCTACTACATGAGAAGGATGCAAGAAAGCGATCATGGACTTTGCTGCGGAAGCATTACTCTCACAAGGATCTAGCCAAGAAGGGCCTATTCAAGGAATATGATTATCTAGACTAGCTTGAAGTATCGCGTATCCGAAGACAAACTCCAATTCTCCCACAGCATTCTGCTTCAACGGATCTGCTATTTGTTAATCACGATGATGGGATTGCAGATATAGCCAACACTCGCATTTTCAACCCTGATGTCCATCCATCCAAGCCCTCCAAGGCCAAGACTACTACTCCCGCTTCTGCCTCGACCATTCCACATTCCTCTGAATCTGATTCTATGAGCAGTTTCAATTCTAATTCAAAAGATAGTCCCTCGAAGTAATTCCTCGTGTGCCTTCTCTTTCCTTTCTGACACTTGTTGACAAAAGGGGGAGAATTACATCAAGTGATAGTTTATCAGGGTTTGCAGGGTGTTTTTGCTTTAATTTTTCACTTGGTTTCTCCTCGAACAATTTGCTTCTAGAACTTATCGCACCACATGTGGTGCTGAAACACTCGATCGTCATGTAATGTTAATAACCCCCGCCTGCAATGCTATTTGCTTCGCACTATTTGGCTTTAGGTACTCTTAAATATTTTGTTGCTGTGAATTTTTATCATAGACAATTATCTATCTTACAGGGACACATAAATCCTCCCCGAAGAAGAACAGAGAATCATCAATAATGATACCATGTTATGCTTGGATATGCTCTTATTATCTAACCTTGCAGGAAGATAAAAGTAAGCCGATGCACAAATGCCTTTTGAAGGCTGTCTATGACTAACAAAGTGCTCTTCCTCTCAGCTACTATTTGCATTATCCCTACTGTAGGAAAATCACCTTCAAAACTTGTCCACTCTAAGCAATGGATTATTATTCGATCCTGCTCTGATCGTATTGAACATCTAACATGCAGGGAAACTATATCTCGTGTGGATTCAATTTGTGTTCTGAGAAAACCTTCATGACTTATCCTTGTCACAAATCTCTCAACACTTGTTATCTAACCCTTGTCGAAGTTTTGTGACAGGAACTACCTCAGACACCGTCAAGTGCATTGAAAGACCTCAAATGTTGATACATTGTCAATGACACTCATATGAAGAGAAATATTGTTTCCCTACTGAAGCATATCTTAAGGGGGAGAATATTTATCTTTGTAATTATCTCTCGATTTTTCACTAATTCATCGCATTACATTTCACTTCTTATCTATCGTTCGATGTGATCTGTTTTGTCAACAATTGTCCAAAAAGGGGGAGATTGTTGGTGCAATATCTGCCTACCTTGTGTTTCGAGATTGTTGACAAAAACAGGTATGGACTAATTTGTTTGCTAGTGCATATAGAGAGAAAAGTCCGTACAGAACCGAAGAGGACGATGTCTCCGGTGCTGAGTTCTAGGAACTCCACCGAAGCATGTCTGCACTGCAGAGAAGAACGAGATATATTTATTGACGTGATAGAGTCGAGAAGATTAATGTGAAGAAATCGACCCTTCGAAAGTTTACCGCTGAAGCGAAGCTTTTGTTTCGGTACTGTCATCCTAAGAAATTGACTGCAGCAATGGAAGTCGAAGACAAAGTGAAGACGTAGCATTCATCTCGTTTTTCTTCTTTCATTCTTTTGAGTTATAGGACCTCCATACTATTAAGAGGGGTATAGGTTCTTGTTGCTTAGATCCGTTGTGATGCTTAGCCACAACCTATGAAAGCTGTGAGGGAAATCTCTTTGTGCTCCGAGCAAATACTTGCCGGCAAGAAACTGTGATCTTCTCCGCTCCGACTGTTGGAATCGTGTTGTTTGGCCATTGGCTAAGGCCGATGTCCAATTTGGTCATTTCCCATCAGGGAAGGTTGGGGCTATAAATAACCACCCCGCTCCGACATTGTCTGTTGGCTACTCCGCTTGAGATTTTTGAGAAGATTGATTTGAGCAACCCCTCTCCGAGTGATTTGAGTTTAAGATCCACCGAGAGAAAACCAAGAGCCCAAACTTAGACAGTGGTTTAGCATCATAGTAGTTCTGAGTGAGAGTTCTTGTACCTATTACTCTTGAGAGTTGTGCACTCTCTAGACGGAAAGGTTTGGCTTCAAGTGTTGAAGAGTTGTTGTCTTCACCGAGCCTAATCTTCAGCAACCAAGAGTGATTGTGGTTTGTGAAGGTCGATCGAAGGTTTGGAGATCGCCAACAAGGATCTACCACGAGTGAAATCAACCTGAGTCTGATCAGCTCTGCATTGAAGGAGAATAGGGTGAAGAGAGTTTATCTTCCGTGTTAAGTCACGGACCCTCCAACTAGACGTAGCCCTTTGGCAGAAGGGTGAACTGGTCGACCAAATCTCTTGTCGCCTTCGAGCACCACTGATTAAATCTACTCTACTGCATTTCCTTCAGTAGTTTCCATTCGTGCTCTGTATCGATAGTTTACCTGATACTTTATCTTGTTCTGTGGCCCTCATCTTGTGTATCTGTGTTTATTCCTATCATTATCCTCGACTATATTCCTTCGTTTATCAGTAGGTACTTTTGTTCTACTTGTGTAACCTTCCAGTTGCATTTCTCTCAGTTCCAGCTATGATGTGCCTTATCCTGTTACATCTGTGTGCATATTGTATAACTCTCATTGTAGTTAAACCTGTGATCCGTCAAGCTCGTATCGTTGTCAAAGCTTTTATTGAAGAATATGCTTCTAATGAAGAAGATTGATTTAGTATATTTCCTTCGACATTCTATTCCGGTGCTGTGATTGGGTTAAGATTCAAAGCTTTCGAAAGAAATTTGAATCTCCCATTCACCCCCCTCTAGTCGATATACTCTCAGTCCTAACAAGCTCACAAGTAGCAACGGGCACCATAGACACCAGCTCGAGGACGCAGGAATCGCACTGCGACGCATGCGATTCCGATCAGCGTCTGCCGGTGAACCACCGACACGTAGGGATGGATCCTTACTGCTGGATCCCCGCCGCTATGAGTGACGCTGGAGCCTAGAGGCACGTTTGACGGACGGGGATAGAAGGGAGAGCAGAAGAACGCAAGTATCATAACAATAAGGAGGGATTACCGGTGAACGATGGAGGCAACCCAGGCGGGAGGTTGTGGCGGAGAAGTTCCATGCACAACTGTAGCGAGGAGAAATTTTTCTGGGTTGACTTGCAAGACGCTGGATCAGGGCGATAGAGGGCGCTGGTCAGGCTAGGTTGTAGTGGGTCACGTAACCGAATGTTTACACGACAAGGCTTATGCAGTGGTCGGTCCCATATGTAAGCAGTAGTAGAATGCTGATGTGGCAAGTGTGCTGAGGTGGATAGGCTGCATGTTAAGAGTAGATAGTGGGGATGAACTATTTAGGTATTATAGATTTGTGGAGTTGGAATTAGGTTAAACGGAGTTGTGTGGGTCCCATAGTCTCAGGGGGTGCCCCCTAGTGGCGCACTGTGTGAGCTTGTGGCGCTCTGGTAGCTCCCCTGGTCTCCTCCCGAGGCTCCTAGGGTCCCTTCTGGTCCAAAAAAATCATCGTAAAGTTCTATCATGTTTGGACTTTGTTTGGTATTGATTTCCTGAAAAACAAAAAACATGTAGAAAATGTGAACTGGCACTGGGCACCGAGTTAATAGGTTAGTTCCCAAAAATGATATAAAATTGCATATAAAGCATCCAAAATTGATAACATAATAGCATGAAACAATGAAAAATTATAGATACGATGGAAACATATCACCTCCAAAGCCGAAATACTCTTAACGGATCCCGTCGCTGTGGCCTTCCAAGCGGCCCGGGTGGTGTCATCGCCTTCACCAACAGGGACTTCGGGACTTATCACCGCTCTCGGTATCGCCTGCCTGCATGGGGTCATCCACAGTGAAGGGGTGCACTCTGCTCTCGGCAGCATGGGTGACCTCCCGGGAGGGCTCTGCGTCCTCTACCATGGCCATCACCTCCGAGTTGCTGGCCTCGACGATCACCATCGCATCGACACGAGATCCAGGGCGGAGGGTGGGGTTGCACACAAAGATATGTTCTCCGTCACCGTCTCCGGCGGCGGCATCGCCACGGTGGGACTGTTCTCTGCCTCCACGACGGGCACCAGGGGCAAATCGCCCTTACTGACCGTTCCTTCTGTCGTTGCTTGCTTCGCCTTCTTCACCAACGAGCGACCGGAGCAGGAGGGGCTGCACACGCATGACAAACAAAAGATTAGATGCGACCTGGGAACTCCAAGTCCTCACCCATGTACTCTTCCTTGGCACATCATTTTGTCTAGAGCCGCCCCTGGTCAAAAGATATGCACGACCCCGATCCTCCGGCCGGGCCATCAGTAGGTGCATCAGCCTGGACCCACTAGGGACCTCCTCTAGGATGTCAGCACACTCCTGAGAAGCGCGAACTCGACCTGGCTCAGGGGCTGCCTGAACCACCGCGGCCTCGCCTGAAAGCGTGCCGGTGGCCGAGGGAAGAATCACCTCCGCCACATCATCATCCACGGTCGCCGTACTAAGGACAAAAGCTAAACTGTAAACAAGCTACTTTTGCAGTAAAGAACAGTTCCAATGTCAAACCCAATACTTATACTTGGTAACGGCCACGTGGTGTCGCCACTGAGCTCTAGCGATGGGACCGAAGATCACTAGGGGTGCAGGGCACGCTTTCGGCCTAGCGGTGGGGGCGCCTCCCTCCTAACGGGGATGCTGGAGGAGCCCTCTAAGTAGTTCTCGCCCTCCTCCTTGTCTCCATCCGCAACTCTCCAGAATTGGGACCGAATGAGCTCACCCACTGCAAAAAGGGGTTCGACCGATCGGTACCTACCAAACCCGCGGGGACAATTCCCCACTTATCGCATCCTGGCAGGCCCCTCGGAATGGTTTCACGTTTCGAGTTGTGTGGAGCATCCCGTCGGAGGGCGGCAGAGCCGGGACCTCATCGGAATGGACCAAGGTCTCCATAATCCACGCCAGGCTCTCTTTGTTAATGGCGGCCCAGTGAAGACGTCGCCCGTCCTTGGTACCCTTGAGCGACCAAGTTAGCTCCTGCCGGGCTTGGAGGGGGGCGATGTGGAGTCGCGCAAAGCTACTTGCCACCATATGGCCATCCAGTCCCCACTCCGCGAACAACCTGATGCGTTGAAGCACCAGTTGAAATCTTTGCTGCTGGCGCACCTTTTCCATTCGTCACGCTTCATCACGGGAGTAGGAGTCCTCGGTTCTTGAAGCAAAGGAGAGCCCCGCAAGTCCATGACGGGCAACCACCTCCGGCGCCACTCCTTCACATGGGAGTATAGCTCCATAGGAATTAAGTTCTTCTTCCCTTTCTTCTTGGCAAGATGGATGGTCGCACAGCCAGAAGTTTGGTTGTCTTTGGAGCTCGGATGAGGAGAGTAGAAGTGCCAGAAAAGTTCTAGAGACGGACGCACTCCGACAAACCCCTCGCAAAGATGGGCGAAGATGGCCAAAACCAACACCACGTTCGGGTGGAGATGCAACATATGAAGCTGGAAGTGCTCCAGTACCGCGAGGAAGAAATCGAAAAAAGGGGGTACCAGGCCGACGGTGAGGAAATTGATGAAGATGGGTACTATGTCGTCCTCCACCTCTTGGCTGCCCACCGGTAGTAGCATTGTGGGCACTCACTCATTATTCAGGCCATCGACGAGGAAGCTGAGCGCCTGCACATTGTCCTTGTCCGCGAACTCGAATCCATACAAGGAAGGTGCCAGTTCCTGTGGCTCCTCTTCCTCCCTAATTCCTTTCCGCTTCTCCGCGGTGGACTTGGATCTATGAGACGCCATAGGAGAAGGGAATCCTCGACGGGGAGCAAAATGCAAGGAATGGGGAAAGCACTGCGACAACAGCATGAGAAAACCAGAGGATGGAGACGATGGAATGAAAAAGCTGCATTCCAGCATCTCCCCTTTATAACCCAAGGGGCAGACGGAAGGGAAACCTCCCACCTCTTGGTGATGACCGCCCACATTCGCCACTCCTTGAGGGCACGCTGCAAGACGTGTAGCGAGAATCAAGGCACCCACATCGTTTCCATCTGACAAGGCACCCACAAAGGCATCATTTAACATGATAGAGGAAAAATTCATCAGCACTTGGTCCCATGATGTAGGGCCAGGCCCCACATGTCAAGTCCCCAGAATGTCTTAGGCCCCGTCTCCCCTCTAGGGCCAGGCGGCTGCGAAGACCGGCGACGAGCCCGGGGACTACTATCGGCGTAAGCAAAACCGGGGTATTGCTAGCCTGGTGTGCTGGGCCTTGATGGTAGGCCCATGAATACTCCTTGACCGAAGCATGGCCCTTGAAAACTCCGATCTGCCCAATGGACCATGGCATGGGCTATTGGGGAACGATTCTGGACATGAGGTGTGACCATTCCCAGGAAGGGCTTCGTGGGAGCTGATAACCCACAAGTATAGGGGATCGTTTGTAGCCCTTTTCAATAAATAAGAGTGTCAAACCCAATGAGGAGCTAAAGGTAGAACAAATATTCCCTCAAGTTCTATCGACCATCGATACAACTCTACGCACACTTAATGTTTGCTTTACCTAGAACAAGAATAAAAACTACAAGTACTTTGTAGATATGGATAGGTTTGCAAGATAATATAGAATGTGAAAATAAAAGTTAGGTGCTATTTAAATAAAGAAGCAATTAATTTTAGTAAAATAAGTGTGGATTAGTGGGGGTAGGATTTGCGGAATTGTCCCTTAGCTATTGACTACGTTGCTAGACCGATAGCTAGTTTTTATATGGGAGAGGCCACTGCTAGCATGTCATACCTTACTTGGAATTCTATGCACTTATGACTAGAACTATTAGCGATTATCCGCAACTACTAACGTTCATTAAGGTAAAACCCAACCATAGCATTAAGATATATATTGGCCCCCTTCAATCCCGTGTTTATCAGTTTCTATGGTAGGCGGAAGCTGCTGTCACCCTTGCCCTCCAATGCATAGTCCTATCAACATACAACTAACCCTATGGTGTGATCCACACGCACGCTCATATGATGGGCACCAAAGGACAGCAACACAACCAGAAGCAAATTAAACCAACCATAGCAATTCACCAATTACCGGTAGGACAACAAAAATCTACTCAGACATCATAGGATGCCAACATATCATTGGATAATAGTATGAAGCATAAAGCACCACCATGTTCTAGTAGAGGGTACATCGGGTTGCGGGAGAGTGGACCACTGAATATAGATGGGGGAAGGTGATGAAGATGTTGGTGAAGATGACAGAGTTGTTTGAGTAGATCGCCGTCACAGGATGATTGCCCCGACGGCATTCCTGCGCCATAGGGAGAGAGGGGGAGAGAGCCCCCCTCATCCTTATTCCTTGGTCTCCCGCCTAGATGGGAGGAGAGTTCCCCCTCTGTTCCATGGCCTCCATGGTGGAGGTGGGGCAAGAGCCCCTCCGAGATTGGATCTGTCTCTATGTTCTCTTCTATTTTGCGTTCCTGTTTTCTGGCCGAAAACCATTTCTAATATTCCCGGAGATCCGTAACTCCGATTGCGCTGTGATTTTAACGCGATTTTTCCGGATATAAGCTTCCTTGGACCCGAAGTAGAGCTCCAACCACTAACGAGGAGGGCACAACCCACCACCACACGCCTGGGCTGCCTGGCGTGCCCAGGTGTCTTGTGGTGGCTATGGGTCCCCGTTTGCGATGATTCCACCTCCCCAAAATCACAACTATTCCAAAATAATTCTCCGTAAAATTTTATCGTGTTTGGACTTTGTTTGATATGGATATTCGGCAAAACAAAAAACATGCAACAAATAGGAAGTGGCACTAGGCACTGGATCAATATGTTAGTCCAATAAATCATATAAATTGTTGCCAAAAGTATGTAAAAGTTGTATAATATTGGCATGTAACAATAAAAAATAATAGATACGACGGAGACGTATCAGCATCCCCAAGCTTAATTCATGCTCGTCCTCGAGTAGGTAAATGATAAAAAAGATAATTTTTGATGTGGAATGCTACCTAGCATAACCTTGATCATATATCTAATCATGGCATGAATATTAAGACACGAATGATTCAAAGATATAGTCTAAATACTCAGGCATCCCAACAAACTATCGTGTCTTTCAAAATATCAACGCTAAAGAAAGCTATCCCCACAAAATCATATAGTCTTGTCATGCTCTGTCTTCTTAACACAAAGTATTTATCATCCAGAACCCCGATGACAAGCCTTGCAATTGGTTCATACTTTTTAACATGCTTCAGCTTTTTCAACCCTCACACAATACATGAGCACAAGCCATGGATATAGCACTATGGGTGGAATAGAGTATGATGATAGGGGTAAATATAGAGAAGACAAAAATGTAAGAAAGTCTCACATCGACGCGGCTAACCAACGGGCTATGAAGATGCCCATCAATTGATATCAATGCGAGGAGTTGGGATTTCCATGCAATGAATGCACTAAGAGCTATAAGTGTATGAAAGCTCAATATGAAAACTAAGTGGGTGTGCATCTAACTCTATAATGAAAAACTCCCACCAGTATATGAAAGTGACAACATAGGAGACTCTCTATATTAAAAACATGGTGCTACTTTGAAGCGCAAGTGTGGAATTAGCAATACCCTTCTCTCTTTTCTCTCTTTTCTCTCTTTTTTTCTTTTTTTCTTTTTTTTTCTTGGGCTCTTTTTGGCCTCACTTTTTTTTCTTTTTTTATATTTGTTCGGAGCCTCATCCCGACTTGTGGGGGAATCCTAGTATCCATCATACTTTCCTCACTGGGACATGCTATAATAATGAATAATGACGATCATCACACTTCTATTTACTTACAACTCAAAAGAAATAAAAATTACAACTCGATACCTAGAACAAAGTATGACTCTATATGAATGCCTCTAGCAGTGTACCAGGATGTGCAATGATCTAGCGTAACAACCATATGAAAAAATGGACAAGCCATGGAAATATCATGCTAGCTATCTTGCGGTCATGCAAAGCAATATGACAATGAATGCTCAAGTCATCAAAACGAAAGCGGTGAAAGTTGCATGGCAATATATCTTGGAATGGAAAGGCCATAATAGGTAGGTATGGTGGTTGTTCTGAGGAAGATATAATAAGGCTTATGTGTGATAGAGCGTATCATATCACGGGGTTTGGATGCACCGGCGAAGTTTGCACCGACTCTCGAGGTGAGAAAGGGCAATGCACCGTACCAAAGAGGCAAGCAAATTGCGGAAAGGTAAGAGTGCGTATAATCCGTGGACTCACATTAGTCATAAGGAACTCATATACTTATTGCAAAAGTTTATTAGCCCTCGAAGCAAAGTACTACTATGCATGCCCCTAGTGGGATAGATTGGTAGGAAAAGACCATCACTCGTCCCCGACCGCCACTCATAAGGAAGACAATCAATAATAAATCATGCTCCAACTTCATAGCATAACGAGAGACTATACGTGCATGCTTCGGGAATCACAAACCTTAACACCAATATCTTACTAAACACGATCATCCACTAGTACCTCCCACATATTAACATCTCTATATCGCAAAACTATTGCAAGGAATCAAACATATCATATTCAATGATCCACAAGTTTTATGTAGGATTTCATGACTAACCATGCAAATGACCAGTTCCCGTTGACTCTCTAAATAGATATAAGTGAAGCATGAGAGCTTAATTCTTTCTACAAAATATCACGCTCTAATAAATATAAGTGAAGCAAAAGAGCATTCTACAAATAACGGTTTTCTGTGTGAAGAGAAACAGGCAATCCAAACTTCAAATGATATAAGTGAAGCACAAGAAGCATTCTATAAAGCCATACTAAAAAATTATAAGTGAAGTGCAATGAGCATTCTAATGGACTATCTCATACCAGCATGGTGCATAAAAGAAAAGTGAAAACTGAACGCAAAAGACGCTCCAAGGTTTACACATATCACATGAACGAAACAAAAACATACCAATAGTTGTTGAAGAAAGATGGGATGCCTTCCAGGGCATACGCAAGCTTAGACACTTGAATCTCCTTGGATATTTACTTGGGGTGCCTTGGGCATCCCAAAGCTTGAACTCTTGCCTCTCCTCCTTCTCCTCATATTGAGACCTCCTAGATCTTTGAAGACTTATCCACACAAAACTTAACAGAAAACTGGTGAGGTCTGTTAGTATAATAAAGCAAATTACTACTTTAAGTACTGTTGCAAACCCATTCATATTTTATTTTTGCATTATCCCTGGTGTATTATAACTTCTCCATGGCTTGTACCACCGATAGAATCGATAGTTTCATTAGAACAAGCAAAATAATGCATCAAAAACAGAATCTGTCTTAAACAGGACAGTCTGTCGTAATGTGAACATTCACCATACTTCTGTACCTCCAAAAATTCTAAAAAATTAGGAAAAAAATTGCATAGCAGTACTGTGTAATATTTCAGAAACTTTTGACGTTCCAGTAAAAAAATGTAAAATCGTGCACTACAGCCAAAGTTTCTGTTTTTGCACCCCACGTACCGACAAGCAATCTAATCATCCTAAAGGCAAATCTTGGCACATTATTTTTATAATACAATGGATTTGTACAAGGGGATAATTATTTTTGTGAGAAACTTCCATGAAAATTTTACATTATTTCCATGAGCATGAACACAAGTGTTCAAGGTCGACCCTCACTTCTCCAATGCATAGCCTTCCAATCACTTCTCTTTTTGAAAAAGTTTTTTAAGTTCCCCTCTATATTTTGTTTTGTTTTTAAACTTTATAATAGCACACAACAGAATAAAATGATTCTCTAAAACTTCCGGGTTGTCTCCCTAGCAACGCTTTCTTCAAAGCCTATAAGCTAGGCATAAAGTGCTCAAGTAATGGACCCACCCGGATCCCAAGGTATATCAAAGCCAATTTTAATTAGCAACGATTTGGCATTTAGTAGTGAGCACAAAGCAACATATATCATTCAATGATGAAGTGTAAATCTCTTCCTATGCATCATCATGTCATAAAAGAACAATTTATGCACATCAAGTAAAGGCCAATACACAGCATAAGCACATTTCTTGCAATTTTTTCGTGTTGGAAACATAGAGAGGCGGAGATGTAGTCCACCTCTCATAATAATTGCCAGTAGGAGCAGCAAGCACATCCATATTATATTCATCAAAATTATCATGTGCAACGGTAAAAGGCAACCCATCAATGTAATCCTTAATAAGAGCAAACTTCTCCGATATAGTATAGTTTGGAGAATTCAAAAAGATAATAGGACTATCATGCATTAGCGCAATAGCAACAATTTCATTCTTAACATAAGGAACTATAGAAAGTTCATCTCCATAAGCATAATTCATATTGGCATCATGGCCACAAGCATATCAAGCATCAATTTCACAAAAAGGGATATTTCAAAAGAATCAACGGGATCATAGCAATTATCATAGCATTCATCCTTGGTAAGAAAGAAGGGACACTAAACAATCTATGAGTTGAAGAGTTACTCTCATTAGAAGGTGGGCACGGGTAGCTAATCCGCTCTTCCTCCTTTTGTTCTTCACTCTCCTCCTTATCGTTTTCATCCAATGAGCTCATAGTTTCAGCATCTTGTTCTTCCGTAGTTTCCTGCAAAATATTAGTCTCTTCTTGGACAGCGGAGACTTTCTCAATAAACGCATCAATATCGGCATTGTATTTATAATTCTCATAGCAATATTGAAGTATAGCAAAATTTTCAGGTCTATAAATAGAATCATCAAAATCTTCATACTTTTCAAACAAAGATTCAATTTCATAAGCACCCTTAAAAGCAACAAATTCTTCTATTCGTTCCACATCATAATAATCATATCTACCATTAGCATAAGAAGCCAAGGTTTCATTATCACTAAATTCACAAGAAAAGGGAAGGTGTCGATCCTTCATCCTAGAGCAACAAGTATAATCATATCTCTGGCATAAATTCCAAGCATACCAATGCAACATATCAATTTGATCCCATAACACTTTCCCTTTTTGTGTCAAGCGATAATCCCTACAGTATTCACGTTAATCCAACGTGTCTCCCATTATCAAGTTGAATGGGTTTTTCTCAGGATTATCAAAGTAGTGTTCAAATTTTTTCACATAACGAGCATCGAGGGTTTTAGGAGGTTCCCCGTCTCCGTGAGTAGCAAGTACAACAATTTTTTTGGTATTTCATGTTCCATATCCATAACTAAAGATAGAGAACAACTTAGAACAAAAAATAAAGACTAAGTGCTAAAGAAAACAAGCACACACACGAGAATATTCACCCCACGCTATTGCTCCCCGGCAACGGCGCCAGGAAAAGGTCTTGATATCCCACAAGTATAGGGGATCGTTTGTAGCCTTTTTTGATAAATAAGAGTGTCGAACCCAACGAGGAGCTAAAGGTAGAACAAATATTCCCTCAAGTTCTATCGACCATCGATACAACTCTACGCACACTTAATGCTTGCTTTACCTAGAACAAGAATAAAACTAGAAGTACTTTGTAGGTATGGATAGGTTTGCAAGATAATAAAGAACGTGAAAATAAAAGTTAGGTGATGTTTAAATAAATAAACAATTAAGTTTAGTAAAACGAGTGTGGATTAGTGGGGGTAGGATTTGCGGAATTGTCCCTTGGCAATTGACTATGTTGTTAGACCGATAGCAAGTTTTTATGTGGGAGAGGCCACTGCTAGCATGTCGTCCCTTACTTGGAATTCTATGCACTTATGATTGGAACTATTAGCAAGCATCCGCAACTACTAACGCTCAATAAGGTAAAACCCAACCATAGCATTAAGATATATATTGGCCCCCCTTCAATCCCGTATGCATCAATTTCTATGGTAGGCTGAAGCTGCAGTCACCATTGCCCTCCAATGCATAGTCCTATCAACGTATAACTAACCCTATGATGTTATCTACACGCGTGCTCATATGATGGGCACCAAAGGACATCAACATAACCACAAGCAAATTAAACCAACCATAGCAATTCACCAATTACCGGTAGGACAAAAGAAATCTACTCAGACCTCATAGAATAGCAACATATCATTGGATAATAGTATGATGCATAAAGCACCATGTTCAAGTAGAGGGTACAACGTGTTGCGGGAGAGTTGACCACTGAATATAGATGGGGGAAGGTGATGAAGATGTTGGTGAAGATGGCAGAGTTGTTGGAGTAGATCGCTGTCACACGATGATTGCCACGGCAGCGTTCCGGCGCCACCGGGAGAAAGGGGGAGAGAGCCCCCCTCCTTCTTATTCTTCCTTGGTCTCCCCACTAGATGGGAGGAGAGTTCCCCCTCTGGTCCATGGCCTCCATGGCGGCGGAGGGGAGAGAGCCCCTCCGAGATTGGATATGTCCCTCTGTTCTCTTCTGTTCCGTGTTCATGTTTTCTGGCCGAAAATCGTTTCTTATATTCCCGGAGATCCGTAACTCCGATTATGCTGAGATTTTAACACGATTTTTTTTCCAGATATATGCTTCCTTGCACCTGAAGTAGAGCTCCAACCGACTTACAAGGAGGCACAACCCACCACCATGCGTCCGGGCTGCCTGGCGCGCCCAGGTGTCTTTTGGTGGCTGTGGTCCCCCGTTTGTGATGATTCCACCTCCCAAAAATCACTAATATTCCAAAATAATTCTCCGTAAATTTTCATCGTGTTTGGACTTTATCTGATATGGATATTATGCGAAACAAAAAACATGCAACAAACAGGAACTGGCACTGGGCACTAGATCAATAGGTTAGTCCAATAAATCATATAAATTGCTGCCAAAAGTATGTAAAAGTTGTATATTATTGGCATAAAACAATACAAAATTATAGATACGACGGAGACGTATCAGGAGCCTTCCAGGAGTTGTGTCTGTGTGCTATTGGTCCACCCAGGGTACGAGAATCCGGATGACAGGGGGTCATGCAACCTCCCATGGCTGATCACTGTTACCCGCATCAGAAGAGGGATGGGAGCTGAATGACCGGTCGATGCATATGGGCTCCGACAAGGCGTCCTTAGGGGTGAGGTCGCCCATTGTGGCTATAGGGCAGTTCACCTGCTCCATACGCTGCTACAGGGGCGGTACCTTATCACTACCCACTCGGTACGAGGGAAGAAACAGGTGAGTACTCGCGATGTAATACGCTGCCCCGGGAAGCCATCATCATAGGACATACAAGCGTGCCATGAGTTGCCATGTCACACCGGTACAGGCTAGGGCCGGCTTGCCCAATATTTATTCAAGTAATGGGGGTCTCTACGAGGGCCCTCGAAGGGTAGTATAAATAGGAAAGGTTGTGGCCTCGCACGAGAGGACTCAAGTCACAAGGCAACACAAGACATACATTGTAGCCAGCTATCATATGAAATAAAGAGAACATGCAGGAGTAGGGTATTACACCAACACGGTGGCTTGAACCTGGGTACTTCTAGCGTGTTCTTTTCTCGGTTCTTCCTCTCTCGATCCACCATGACCTAGGAAACTAGATGTGTTCAGTCCCTTGTCGAACTCTCAAAGGGTTGTAGCTGACAACCCAATGTCCGGTTCTTAGACACCGACACCCCAGACGAGGTTCTTGTTTGCCCAAGAGGCCAGTCTCCTCGGTGGTTCCTTCTAGAAGGAGGAACACCCCTCATGGCTCCCTGTGGAGGGATCTTCCACTTAAAACCACTCCAGTTGCCAAAACTTCGTCGTTTCGATGAAGGTGCCCTCGGGCCAAATCACATTTGTGAGCCCGCTAATCGTAACATCACCACACTCTGCGAGCCAGGGGCCTCTGTTGTGCGGCTTAACATGGAAAACCTTTAGCCATAGCCCAAAGTGGGGCTCTACGCGAAGGAAGGCCTCACAAAAGATTATGAAGGTGGCTAAGTGGAGAGAGTTCGGGGCTAGATGATGAAAATTGAGCCCATAGTAGAACGTAAGACCCCAAGCAGAGGGATGGAGGGGAAAACTCAGACCTTGGATGAGGTGGGAAATAAAAAGTACTTGCTCCCCTTGGCGGGGAGCAGGGGTGGCGGACGCCGACCAGCTTGCGCCCTCCTCTATGGGAGATCGGCACCTGACCGTGGTAGGAAGATACCTGTCAGCTTTGAGCTTGATGATGGTGCCGACGGTGACTGTGGAGCATAACCACTACCCCCTTTGCCGGCAACTTCGGCCTCGGTACCCTTCCCCGTGCCAGCCATTTCGTGCAAGGGAAAAGAAGAACAAAAGGGGCAAGAGTCAGAAGTGGATTCGAAGCACTTGGGATTGCGGCAGGTTCCCGCACTACAGAAAAAATACACTTCCGTGATGATACGTCTTTGTCACAGTAGGTCACGTTTTCTGTCATGCATGTACATCCATGACAAATTTATGACAGAATCAAGATAGTCATACCTGTGCTGTCGTAGAAGTGTCCCATGACATTACCAAAATTATCATCACGAAAGTGTCCACTTCCATGACGATAAATCGCACGTCATAGAAGTGCTTTCGTCAAGGGTGACCGACACGTGGCATCCACCGTAACGGAACACCGTTAAGCTATCGGGTCCGGTTTTGGATCTGATAACACGTTAACAATCGGGACCAATGGGAAATTTCCACGTGTAAAATTCTGATTGGCCGGAGGGAACACCTGTCAGCTCGTCAGTGGGCCAGATGTCACCCGTCCATTGGAGGAAACATGCCTACGATACGTCAACACGTGGCTGGGCCCAACAGAGGCCCATATAGGTTAAAAAGGCCGGCCCAGTCAAAGGCCCATAGTACTTACTCAGGTACTAGTGGGCCAACCCAATAACGGCCTGCTTAATAAAGGCCCATTTACGGCCCGAAGCCAGATCTGCCCGTTAATTGTTCGCCGAATATTTGGGCCCATTTACGGCCCGAAGCCAGATCTGTCCCGTTAATTGTTCGCCGAATATTTGGGCCCAATTACAACCCAGTGACTTTCGGCCTGTTAGAGGCCCGATGTAGACATGGGCCCATTTCAGCCCGGTGTGACTTTCGGCCTGGGAATGGCCCGTGCTGCCCATGGGCCATATATGGTCCGACAGGACATCGGGCCCACTAACGGCACATGATAAAGGTGGGAGTTAAGCCCAACGTGACTTTGGGCCTGTTAAAGGCCTATCGCATAAGTCGGCCCGTTGACGTCTGTACTAAGCTTTCGGCCTCTTAAAGGCCCATGATATCAGTGGGCCAACTAAGGCCCGAGATATGTTTCGGCCTGGTAACTGCCCGTGATATAACTAGGCCCAAAAAGGCTCGGTCTACATTTCAGCCTGCTGAAGGCCCGTCGACGACTAGTGAAAATTGAGGCCCAACAGGCATTTCGGCCTGCTAAAGGCCCATGGTTTCATTTGGGCCGTAACAGGCCAGTACAATATTCAGCCTGTTAATGGCCCAACGCTACCTGGGCCAAACTAAGCGCTGGGTCCGCAAAAGGCCCAACTAAAATATAGGCTGGTGTAAGTTGTGGGCCTTGCGCAAAGTGTGAAGGCCCCAATCATTCGGGCCAAAGAAATATGCAGGCCATCCCAATTGTGGCCCGCTAAACACCAGGCCCATTAGAGGCGAATGTTTCGGCCCGGTCGACTACATCTAATTTTTTTTCAGATAGCGAATGATGGCAGTAACTAGTAGGAATTAAGAACAAACCTACTCTGTACAATAAAAAATTATGTATAGTAACAAAGAATAAACCTACACTATACAATAAAGGATTTATGGTATATTACATCCACTAGGCATCGAAGTTTGCCACCAGTGATCATAAAGTGCAACGAAGAAGCAGATTACAAAAACTGGGCACCATTGCAGCATAACAAAATAATACTAAACCGAGACCACTTCCAAGACAGTTCAAGAAAGGTTAGCCTTGCGCGGTAACTGCTGCGCAAGCTGCTGAGCAAGGCTGTGAGACCAGCCTAGCATGTCGGTCATAGCTTCCAGGTGTAGCTGTTTAGCGATGAGGTTCTCATTGGTGTTCTCCGCAATCTTTCTTAGAGATAGGACTTCAAGTCGAAGTTGAGTTGCAGAATGCCTTTCTGCTAGAACTTGGGACTGAAGAAGTCGAACTAATTCAGACAACGAATTCTGTTAGCTTGTCTGACTGCTAGTCTCAAGTAACTTGAACACTGCATCAAGACAAGACTTTGGGGTTGTCCCGCTATCTTCAAGATGTTTTGCCTTCTTTGCTGCAATATATGTTGGGTTTGTCTCACAGCCTTCAGCAGACTTGTGCATGCCATCAGGCATATCACCCTAAAACAAAGCAGAGAGATGACAGGTTTTGCACGTGTATAAACAAAGATGATAAATGTGCTGTCAATTCCATCCAATTTCAAATTAGAAAATAAAGAGTAAGTTCAAAATATCAATAGCATAATTTGGCATTGTTCATAATGCGGGGAGCTTCACCACACTACTGGATTACCATGTCAACATAACAAGCATAGATGAAGGGCAAAGAAAATCATTGTATCTATTTTGGTTAATGTGCATGGCATGTTGTTCATATCATCAGCCACATCAGTAAGATAAAACAGGAGATGACAAGGTGCAAACGTGGGCTGCTTCACCACACACTGGATTATAGATCCACGAAAACAAGCATACATATAGGGAGTATTGAGTAATGTGCATGGTATGAATAAGGAATTTGGTTTTACAAGTAAAACTTAGAACTTACGGTTCTTGCGAACATGCATTTTGGTAGAAACAGCAAACTAAACAGCAGTAAACGATAGGGAGTATGAGCAAATTAAACATCAGTTGAGGATAAAGGCATTAGAAGGACTGACTTACATTAACAGTTAACACCGGCTTTATAATGCCCTTCTCCATGTCAAGGGAAGGATAACTCGAGAATTTCAGCACAGAATCTTCTTCATAAGCATTGCCTCTACTCTACATTTTGTAGAGAGTAATTATAGATATGATAATACTGGAAGGGATAGAGGATAATGAAGATAAGATGCAGATTGATGCTACATAATCAACTACCAATCCCTGGAAGTAGAAGCGTTACAGGACAAAATGTACTGACAAGAGCAATGGGCTACACTTTTGCACTGACATTGTCTGTGTATTCTACTTTTTGGTAAGATTAAATATAGATCTGATCTTTTTTAGTAAATGGTGGGCGAGGGAGATAAGATGCAGAATGCTACACAATGAACCAATCCCTCTTCCCATAATACAAGAGTGTTTTGAACACTGGTGTACTGTACAAAACGTTCTTATATTATGGGACGGAGGGAGTAGCTGTTAATGTAAGTACAGTGATAGACGACGCTCAGTCCTTACAAGAGGACTGCAGAGCTAAAACTCTTCAAAAGCATTGGGTTGATTCTAAATTTATGTAAGAGTCCATACGGATCTTATAATGTCCACCAAATGGACGATAACGAGGCTAACATGTGTAGTAATGCTACATAATCAAACAGCTATGAAAGTAAGTATGGTCATACAGGGCAAGAGATAGTCACAAGAGCAATGCAGTGTGCAGTATAGTTGCGAGATTCTGTGGTCCCTTGAGAATGAATGTTCATCTGCTAACATTTTTCATACAAGTGAGACGTTAAGGCAAATGCAGAAATGTAGTTCAAATTGTGATGTGATATCATAGACAGTACCTCACGCTACAGCCGAGACCAATGTGTAACAAGATTATTCGAGTCACCGTCGAATAAATGTAGCACCAGAGACTTTATAGAAATTTCGTTTAGAGGCTTGCCATCGAAGTGCGCTTGCCTCAGGTAGGAACGATACTTCATCAACGAGTGCTTGAAAAGCGCAACCAACCCTTGCTCGTCTTCACAATCCAGTTTGGTCCTCGCCTATTTAAAAGACTGAAATCTTGTGTCTTCTGTCAGCAGAAACATATGCGGTAATGACCATGAATAACATTAGTACATTACTTACGCGTAAGTTGTGGAGGAAGACTGGAAATTGTTCTATGTCTGCGGTATAATCTTTCCATGAAGGAAAGATGCGCACAAAGTTCCTGACACAATATAAGCTTTGTCTTCTAAACTGGGAAGAAATGGAACAGGGGTCCTATTTGCTGCAATTGGGGCTCTCTCTGGTTCGAAAAGGGATTTGGCAACTGGATTTGGTGTACTCTTTGTTGGAATGGGGGTTTTGCGTCGTAGAGCTGGTGCTATGTTAACTGGCATAATCATAATGTTTGCTGCAGTTGGGGTCTGCTGAGTTGGGGCATCCGAAATGACCAGTGTAGTAGGGCTAGAGTCTGCTAGAGTTGGGTGTTTTGTGGGTCAGGTGATATTGCAACTACACCTAATGGGCTATTTGATTTATCAGGTGCTACTACCTTTTCCAAATACTTTGCTTGTGCTCCTCCACGATCAGCAATCACCCTCTTCCTTTTGAACGTCTGATACACAAGAACAACATTTGAATGGATAAATATGGTATGATGACAGATGGAATATGTACTGAAAATGGATAGGCAGGGCGTATTCACATACACGATGTGTAAACTAAGCTAATGGCAGTTCAACAAAGTAGAAGCAATGCAAAGCATCAGTTGCAAGATATGTGCGACCAATATAACCTTGGAAAGTTAGGGCAAGCACCTTGATGGGTGAATAAGATAGGGCATCATCCTCTGACTCCTCCACTAGGGAGCTACATTGACTTAGGTCTCCCTCTAGCTCAGAATCACTGTTAGGATCATATTCTGAGCATGAATCTGTAGGTGGAGAGTGTTTGCATTACATTGCATCCAGACTTGATTCCAGTCCCTTAATGCCAAGTTTGACAGCCATGGCATTGTTCTGCTTTATTCTTTTCATGCGCGCAAGCTCATAATCATTATGATGTTGTTCAGAATCTCAGATTCATGAAAACATAAAAGGTAGTCAGATTATCTAGGGAATGCATTGCGGATTCAACTCGAAGAGTGTCTCCCTATAAACCCTTGCATATGCAAAGTTCACCCCCAACCGTGCTGACCAGACCACACACAGAAATACAAACCCCTTATGTCTCTATAACAGGCAGACACACATTTCAAAACTGAAGTAGGAACATTAGAATCATATGAGATTCGTATTTGAACAAATAAACTAAGGAATTATGAGTGACATAATGTTTAGCTTCAAGGGTGGAGTGTTGGTAGTGGGACACAAAGCAAGTAGGCAGATTGAATTCCATGTAAAAGATCGAAGCCTATGTAAAAGCTGGAAATGACACTTTCTTTCTATACAATGCAGTGTTCGTTGCCCACACATGATGGAAGAGATCACATAGAGAAATATTATTCACTCATGTCTACGGTTCCAGTATTTAGAAACATGGTGGTCCACCCTAAAAGAATATTGACAACAAATATGACAAGGCAAGCATAGATGTAGTGAATCAATCATTTACTTGTGAGCTTACTAGGACAGGTATGCAGAATTGTAACTGCAGTAAGAGACCGTCCAAAATCTGAATCAAGAAGTTTGTCTAGCACTTATTGTTTGCAACTAATCGACGTGAATAATTGGATATTATATCGAATGAGTAAGAAAGACAAGGTAAAATTTTCAACAAACCTGGCTTACAGTAGTAATCTGGGTCAATGTCACTACGACCAACAATCCAAAATGACTAGTGTCTGTTCCTAGGGCCGGAATTTTGAAAACCCTGTGAACATTACAGGTACTAAAGATTACCGAAATACATCTGAACCATTAAGTGTAGGTAGCACTGAGCACACAACAAACCCTAATGACAGTCCTGCCTAATGAGTAATGCATCAATTAGAAAATGGGTGATGAGGAGTGGTTGCTGAGTGTTGAGGACGTATCTCAGGATAAATCGGGTTGGCTTAGTGGGTGCTGCACGCCTGAGCCCTGAACGGACTGGGAAGGTAGGCACGGCGGCGCGCCCGGGTAGCGGTGACGCTGTTGGGCGAGCGGCTCCTGAGCTCCTGTTAGTCCGGCGTCTCCTCCTAGAGTCATGCCGTCCGGGGACGGCAAGTCGCCGGCGAGGCAGGCAGTTGGGGGCGAGTAGAGATCGGAAGCGCACAGCAGAACAAAGGGGAATCGGGGCCTGGGAGGACCCAAAATCCCAGGGTGGGCCGGCCCACCGTGGGCACCCTGTAGAGATACACACCCGAGCGGCGAACATGCATTTTCGAAACTAATTTAGGAAAATTTAGCTGACCAATTAAACGAATCTGTTTTAATAATATTAGATTCGTATTTGAACAACTAAGCTTGTTTAGCTTGATGGGTGGAGCAGTGCTATTATGACACGAAGCACGTATTCTGATCGTATAGTGATCATAAAAGGGGGAAACCGGAGAAATGATTGTGCTGTTTGCTTCCTCAACATGTCAACTTCATCTCTAAGTGCAGAAGCAGAATCTCTTTCTACCACTAGTTTAGCCTCTAGAGCATCAGCAGTTGGCAATTCATAATGCACGATTGGGCCGGTGCCACTGCTGTGGGATGATACAACGTCCATGGGGACCTCGCTCTTTGATCTTGGGCTAACCTGTTTTGCCATTAAAGTTCCAATTGGATTCAGAAAAGTTGAAGTCAGCAAAACATCTCAACTGGGAGTTATAACAGCAAACCAGTTAAACAAACAAGGAATTAAAGAGTTTCAATTCGATGTTGAAAAGTAGTTATTAACATCATTGTAACCCGTTGTTGCAGCAGCAAAGCAGTTAAACAAACAAGTAGCTATTTAAGTTCAGGCAAACAGATAATTCTTAACAGTAAGTATCAAACACATAGATAGGCGCAGTCTATAATAGGACTAACATGCTATGGCATTATGTAATCAGTAGCAAACTAAATTAAGCCAAGCAATGTAATTGAACAATTTTGCAATAAGTGGCTAACTAAAATTCCGAGAAGCAGGTAACTGAACTTACGCTAGTTCTTTGTACAGGCACACTGCAACTTCTTTTCACTTACAAGGTTGTACGAAGGAGTCCATGGCATCAATTGCTTGGATACGCAGTCCCAATACTTCTTTCTTCCCACACTGCATTGGTAAGTCGAATGGTTAATCTGGTAAGATGGTGCGTCCTTGATATGTTATATGAGGATGTGTAGTCAGACTAGTTGTAGCCACATACATCACACTAGCTCTTACTGTATATTTCATGCGATTACTTTTGGCATATCGAGATCTAAGCAATCTACAATAGGATGAAAAGACTGGCATCCTTCACATTATTGGTGAACTCAGTTCATAGAAACAAGCAGTTCAACCATTCTGTGGGTAAATCAAAAGCGCCACTGGAATATTTTTCACTACCCCAATCATACACGCAAAAAGGGGCGACGTCACCATAGGGGCTGGTATGGGCGGCCGCCTCAGGTGGCTCAAAAGTGTGCACCTAGTTTGAGTCGTCCAGGTTGGCCCGGGCTAGTTTTGTTCGTCCCAACACACGAGCAGGCAATGTAAAAAATGAAGAAAAATGTTTCAATTTGGATAGGCCAATAACATAAGTCCAAGGCAGACCCTATAGCAGGCTCGCAGCCCAAACAAGCGCCTCCCATATCGATCGACAGCAGGAAAAATCCCAATTCATCCGCTCCAGCCTCCAGTCTAGTTCGCTCCTAACCTAGCTGCTGCTGGACAGACCGACACAGCACTTCCTCGCGCCCTCATTGGAGGGCGATCGCCGGGCTTCAAGCGAACGGAAGGACAAGAAGATAAAGATCCAACCCTGGGTGTAGCCTGCGTGGGAGGCAGAGGCGGCAGCACGGGCATGGCGTCGAGCTTGCGCAAACGGATAGTCGCAGCTTGCAAGAGTAGCATGCGCAACGAGTAGGTACATCACATCCCTGATTATATCTAATTCAACTCTTCAATTTCTGGCCAATAGTTAAACCTGACGGTGTTGTAAAACTGCTTGTATGTAGGGAATCTATGATAAAATGAAACCAATTTCTACTTATTTTATAACTCCCCCAATCAATACTGAACTGACTGAATCTGATGTATCTAATCAAGTTTCTGGTGCAAACATCCAAGCTCATGTTGTTCTTGAGCCTGAAGTGTCTAATGAACAGACTGCTAATGAAGGATTTGATGCAAACATTTTACATGGTCCAAAATTTAAGCCGGTCAGACAGTTCCTTCGGCGGTTTAATGAGGAAAGGCGGAAAGCTATTGGTGAAGAAGTAGCCCGGCTCTTGGCGGCCGGGTTTATCGTTGAAGTTTTTCACCCAGAGTGGTTGGCTAACCCGGTGCTTGTACTCAAGAAGAACGGCACCTGGCGGATGTGTGTGGACTACACGGACTTGAACAAGGCATGTCCGGCTGATCCTTTTGCCCTCCCCCGTATTGATCAAATCATTGATGCTACGGCAGGTTGTGCACGTTTAAGTTTCTTGGATGCTTATTCTGGTTATCATCAGATCAAGATGGCAGTTAAGGACCAGGAGAAGACGGCGTTCATCACTCCCTTTGGAGCCTTCTGCTATGTGTCTATGCCCTTTGGACTCAAGTGTGCACAGGCGACTTACCAGCGTTGTGTACAGAACTGTCTTCATAAACAGATTGGGCGCAATGTCCACGCTTACGTGGACGATATTGTGGTTAAATCCATCAAAGAGGAAACCCTGATAGATGATTTAAGGCAAACCTTTGATAATCTCCGGGTCTATAAGATGATGCTTAACCCGGCCAAGTGTGTCTTTGGTGTTCCTGCAGGCAAACTCTTGGGCTTCTTGGTTTCTGACAGAGGCATTGAGGCTAACCCGGAGAAGATCAAGGCCATCACCTCCCTGGCTAAGCCGGCATGTATAAATGATGTTCAGCGCTTGGCGGGTCGCATCGCTGCTTTAAGCCGGTTTATAAGCCGTTTGGGTGAGAAGGCCATGCCCCTATATCAGTTAATGAAGAAAAATGATACCTTTGTCTGGAATGATGTAGCTAATACCGCCTTTGAGGATTTGAAGAAGCAGCTGGCAGAGCCCCCAGTCCTTGCTGCTCCGGTTGATAAGGAGCCCTTACTACTGTATGTGGTAGCAAACGCACGAGCCGTCGGTGTGGCTATTGTGGTGGAGCGCAAGGAGGAGGGTAAGGAGCATCCGGTTCAGCGGCCGGTTTATTATGTCAGCGAAGTGCTCATCGAATCCAAGCAGCGGTACCCGCATTGGCAGAAGCTGGTATATGGTGTGTTCATGGCAAGCCGGAAACTTAAGCATTATTTTCAGGGTCATCCCATCACTGTGGTCAGCTCTGCTCCCCTTGGCGATATCATTCAAAACAGAGAGGCCACAGGGAGAATTGCCAAGTGGGCTATAGAACTTGGACCTCATGGTCTCAGATATGTGCCACGCACTGCTGTTAAATCTCAGGCCTTGGTGGATTTCATCAATGATTGGACAGAGTCACAAGTGCCCGAGCAAAAGCCGGATAACACCTATTGGACTATTCACTTTGATGGGTCCAGGCAGTTGGAGGGCTCGGGGGCTGGCGTTCTATTGGCTTCCCCTAAGGGTGACAAGTTCCATTATGTGCTACAGTTGATGTTCCCTTGCACTAACAATGCGGCTGAATACGAGGCCTTGCTCCACGGTCTTCGGATGGCTAAGGAGATGAGCTTGAGCCGGGTAAGGTGCTTTGGCGACTCAGACTTGGTGGCTCAACAAGTATCAGGCAAGTGGGATTCTAAGGATCCTCTCATGGCGGCTTATCGCCGCGAGGTTGATGCCATTGTTGGGCACTTTCAGGGCTACCAAGTGGAGCACATTGATCGCAGGAAGAACGAGGCGGCTGGTGCTCTAAGCCGGCTGGGCTCTCAGCGAAAGCCGGTGCCGCCTAACACTTTCCTGGACGTCCTGTATAACCCTTCGGTTAAGTTGCCTATAGAGGAAGACTTGGCTATCCCTGACCCGGAGGCACGACTGGTGGCGGCTCTTCATGTCATACCAGACTGGACAATGCCATATCTGGCTTATATAACCCGGGGAGAGTTGCCTGAGGATGAAACTTTGGCCAGGCAAATAACCCGGCGGGCTAAGTCAATGATCGTTATCGATGGCGAGTTGCATCATCGCAGTGTTACAGGGGCATTTCAGCGTTGTGTCTCCCCCGAGGAAGGTCAAGAGATCTTGCGTGAGATCCATGAAGGGGATTGTGGCCATCATACCGGCTCAAAATCCCTTGTGGCCAAGGCTTTCCGTCATGGTTTTTATTGGTTGACGGCTCATGCTGATGCATAAGACTTGGTCAGTAAATGTGATGGTTGTCAAAGGTTCTCACGGCGGGCTCACGTGCCAGCTCAGGAGTTAAGGATGATCCCAATCACTTGGCCCTTTGCGGTCTGGGGGCTTGATATGGTGGGGCCTTTTAAACGGTCCAAGGATAAGAAGACCCACCTCTTGGTGGCAGTTGACAAATTCACAAAGTGGGTGGAAGCTGAGCCAGTTAGCAAGTGCGATGCAGCCACGGCGGTTCAATTTATGAAAAAGGTGATTTTCCGCTTTGGCTTTCTGCACAGCATTATAACTGACAATGGCACCAATCTTTCCAAAGGTGCCATGGAAGAGTTTTGTCAACGAGAGCATATCCGACTTGATGTTTCTTCAGTGGCTCATCCTCAATCCAATGGTCAAGCTGAGAGAGCTAATCAGGAGATTCTGAAGGGCATCAAGCCCCGGCTTTTGGTCCCTTTGCAACGGACGCCGGGTTGTTGGGTGGAGGAGTTGCCCTCCGTCTTATGGAGCATCAACACTACTCCTAACAGATCTACAGGCTTCACGCCTTTCTTCATGGTTTATGGAGCAGAAGCAGTCCTCCCCAGCGACATCCGTCACGACTCACCTCGCGTGGCGGCTTATGTTGAGGCGGATAATGAACAGGCGCGTCAAGATGCTCTTGACTTGTTGGACAAACAGCGTGATGTGGCAGCAGCCCGTTCAGTGATTTACCAACAAGACCTGCGCCGTTATCATAGCCGCCGGGTCAAATCCCGAGTCTTCCAGGAAGGCGACCTTGTGCTCCGGCTCATCCAGGATCAAACAGATGCACACAAGTTATCCCCACCTTGGGAAGGGCCCTTTGTGGTTAGCAAGAACTTGCACAACGGGTCATATTACCTCATTGACATTCGGGAGCACAAAGATTCACGTAAGTCTGAGGAAGAGACCCGTCGGCCGTGGAACATAGCTCAGCTTCGGCCTTACTACACTTGAGCCACCGGCTCTCGTGGTGTATATATTTCTCTCAGCCATGTATATATTATGATAAGCAATAAAGTAGGACCTCTGTCCTTTTTTCTCCTCCAAATATGCACGTGTTGTTTACATGATGACTTAAGGATCCGGTTTATGATCGTATTTGAATCTAGCCGTAAGCGGTAAAGTCACTTGGGGGCTTCCTGTTCAAACATGGGTCGTATTCGAACCAAAGAGAACATAGCTGTCGATGCCCATTTGATTGGCAAAGTGCCAAGCTCATTGGGAGGTTACCTTTTGGTCATATTTGAATCATGGTTTACCCCCTCTGAGAACCGACGTGGATCGTATTCGAATCAGCGTCGTTAAACAATTCTAAAAATCACTTGGGGGCTTCCTGTTCAAACATGGGTCGTATTCGAACCAAAGAGAACATAGCTGTCGGTACCCTCTTGATTGGCATCGCCACACCCACTGGGGGCTATATGATCGTATCCGAATCTTGGCTTAACCCCTTTGGGCCGGGTCTCTGGTCGTATTCGAACCGGAAGCCCCTAAGGTTCCTCTGCTTTATCACAAGTTTACTCTGATCATGTCAAGGTGTGTACGGCCGGGTCTCACTTTACCGGCTTAACTTTGGTTTACAGTGTTAGTTGAACGCCATGTGTGTCATTATGACAGGTAAATCGGAGTTAAGATACCAACCTTGTTACCTGGGTTATTTAAACAGGAAGTATGCTTACAGACCGCTAAGTGTGTTATTACGGCTGTGTCAAGAAGATAATTGAGGACCGGTCTCTTTTGATTCATATTCCGGGTTATCTATCCAAGACACCTGATTCTCAGGGCGGTAAGCCGCCTTGAGACTTGTGGTTTGCCTTTTTATGCAGGATACTTAAAGGTACCTCTTTGAGGTTGAGAAAAACAAAGGGATAATTATGACCCGGAGAAATATTAAGGAGACAACTTCAAAAGACCTTGGCATTCCATACGTGCATGATGGCATGGCAGAGATAGACTGTTGCACCTACTCTATTACAAAAACTCTTAAAGTCTAAAAGGTGGAACATTGTTTGATAAACCGCCAGCCAAATTATGATGCCCGCTGAGTTGAAGTCCCCGGCTCATTCCTATCTTCTCCTCCGGCTGATCCCAAGACCTCGAAGGTTGATGACTTCCAGTCGATGCCGCTGAGAGCTTCGAATTGGGCTTCTTGATCAATTAACCCGGCCGGGTCAATCTCCGGGGCGAAGGTGTGCTGACGAGCCGGCGGGATCAGATTGAGGGCTTCATAGCGAGGGGTTGGAATCCTCTGATTCTCCGCGTCATAACCCGGCTGGTACTTGGTCAGATTTGTGTCATTCCCGATGAGGGTGGCCACCGGGCGTACAGGCTTCACGCACGCTGCGAAGTCCTTCTGGTCGAAAGCTGAGCCGTCTTCCTTCAGGCTTGGATAACCCAGGGCGATGTCTGCCGGGTCTAGCTCCGGCAGGAATGCCTTGGCCCGGCTCAGCGTGGCGATTGCTCCGGCTCTCGCGGAGGCCCGTCGCAGCTCTTGGATCTGCTGAGGCAGAACGGCGAGCCGGCGCAGGACTTCGGCCAGATGAGTTGGCACCTCGTTGGATAGGGCCACCACAGCTAAGGCACGCTGTGACCCGGTGTAGAGCTGTTCCACCAGGGTATACACGGCCTTTAGCTTGGTGACCATGCTCTGGTTAAGGTTGGCACTTCTGGGGCCTGTTTAACAGAATCAGATAAATGAATATTGAGATATAAACATTCTGACATTGATGAAAGGCGGCGAGGCGACTTACCGAAGATGGCAGCCACCATTTGGGAAACTTGGCGCTTTAGGCCGGAGAGCTCGGCGGTCTTCTCAGAGAGAGCCTTCTCCGCCTATTCCGCCCGGGTCACCAGTGCGGCCTTCTCTTCGGCCCAGGCTTTTCTCTCAGCATCAAACTCGGTCTTCAGCTTTTCTTGAGTGGCGATGCTGGATACAAACTTGGCGTTTGCCTTCCGGGTCTCCATCTCCTGCATTTTCAGCCGGCTCTTGAGATCCGCAAGGTCCGCCTCTAGCTTCTTGCCCACAGCCTGTGTAAATTTCTGGGTTATTAACAGTTATTATATAAGTCCCAAGCATTTTCCAAGCAAAGACACTTGGCACTTGGGGGCTAATGCATATTGAACGTATCTATCTACATACTGCCGGCTCAATTGAGTAAGCCGGAACCTAAGTCTACAACATATTCAATCATAAGTCGTCGACTTGGGGGCTAGCATGGCAAAGGTAACTATGCAGTAAGTAAGAAGACAGCAGAAGAATACCTCAGATTTTTGTTGGATCTGGTTTACCATGGCGACCTCCGCGTCCCGGCTCTTGTGCACCTGGCTGATGTAGCCAGAGACGAGCTCTCCAATGCTCAAGTTGGTGTAGTCGGAGAGGTCCAATTTCACCCGGTGGGGCTGCAGCAACTCCCCCTTCGCGGAGCATTTGGCCAACACGGTCGGTCTCCCCGGCTCAACGAACTCCGTCCAGGTGATTACCACGTCCGGGTCGTCTGCTGGCGGAGCTGAGCCGGAGGCCTCCGGGTTAACCGAAGCTTCGGTCGTTGCGTTGGTAATTGGGGCAGTGGCTTCAGGCGCCGTGTCCATTGGAGTGGTGGCTTCGGGGGCGGAGGCAGCTGGCGGTTCTTGGACTGTCACCGCCGGCTCAGGCAGGTCCGGCACTCCGGCCGACTTGGTTTTCTTCACCCTCTTGGTGAGCTTTGCCTGGGCACTGAAAGAGCAACAAAGGTTGGTACAAAGAATATGAATAAAGATCCGAACAGCATAAGATGATTGTTGTTACCCAGACGCGGTCTTGAAAGCCGGCAGATTTGATTGCATGGAATCACCCGAAGAGGGGGAGGTCTCCTGGTAATTAGAGTCAGAAGAATTGAGTGGCTGACGGATAACGCCCGCCAACGGGTGAAAAGGGTACAAGTGAGAAAGAACCTCAGTTCGACGCTTCCTTGTTGCGTCGGGTAACCCGGCGGAGAGATCGGTGTCCTTATTGGTCCGGGTGTGACGCCGGCTTTCATGAACCTGTCGCTTCAAAATAAATTGAGGGTCTTGGTAAGCTAAAGGATGTGAAAAGCTTACTTTCCGGGTTACCCTTCGGACTTTCAGCTGTGGCAAGGGCTCCGAGTCAGAGGAAAGTGACATTACCTCTTCAACCACCGGGTTACTGGCGCCGGTGTCATCCTGTCAATGAGCAAGTGTTGATAAGGCGGATAGCAACAAACAACAAATACGGCAAGAATTTAAAGGTTTAGGGGTTACCTCTGACTCGGAGCTGTCGCTTAATTGCATCAGCTCCGAAGCAGTAGGTCTGCTTCCTTTTTGCGAGGGGCGGCTTTCTTCGCCTTCCTGGCCTTCTTGGCCGCCTCATGGTCATATTTGACCCGCCAGAACTTATCATCAGCCTGAAAGATACAATGGTGAATTCTTACAACGGTTCAGATGAAGGTTATATGCAGAAAAGGATAATAAGTTAAAGTCAGCGGCTTACCGCTGGGGCTGGGTTGGTCTTGCAGAAGGGGGCTAACCCGGTCCTTCCGCAGTCTGCCAGGCTCTCATTTAAAAGAGCCTTGGTCTCTTCTTCTGCAACGTCTTCTGGAAGATCATTGCGACTGTGCCTCTGAGGGTCATCTTTTCGCCCGGTGTACTCACACATTAAGCCGGGGCGGCGGCTCAATGGGATCACCTGCCATGAGATCCAGACCCGGACCAGGTCGATTCCGTTCAGACCGTTGCCCAGGAGGGCCTTGATCTTATTGATAGTCGGAAGCAGAGGCTGGCGCTCCGCTGCAGTCAGCTTGTCCGACAGTGGGTGAGTCGGCTCTAGACGTGTTGGGCGAAAGCCGGGCAGCGGGCTTTCATCAACCGGGGACGTATCTTGGCAGTAGAACCAAGTCATATTCCAGTCCTTGGGGTGGCTCGGCGGCTCTGCATAAGGGAACAGACAGTCCCTACGCCGTTGGATGGAGATGCCACCTAACTCCAGACTTGGCCCGTTGGCGCACTCATTCTGGCGGTTTAAGTAAAACAGCTCTCTGAAGAGCAGCAGACTAGGCTCTTCTCCAAGGTACACTTCGCAAAAGACTTGGAAATTGCAGATGTTGGATACGGAGTTGGGTCCTATATCTTGAGGCCGCAAGTCGAAGAAGTTGAGCACGTCCCTAAAAAACTTTGAGCCGGGCGGTGCGAAGCCCCGGCTCATATGATCTGCGAAGATCACTACCTCCCCGTCCCTTGGCTGTGGTCTCTCTTCCGACGGGTCAGGGGCACGGTAGGACATGATTTCCTTCTTAGGCAAATATCCGGACTTAACAAAATTGGCCAGGGTCTCGTTGGTGACGTTGGACCTCATCCAGTTGCAAGTGATGGGAGCCTTGGGAGGCATGGTGAAAGTTGGTGGTCTATGACAAAAAGGAAAAATGTCCGGGTTAATTATAAGCCGGAGATCTACAGTTCAAAACTATGGTGGCGGCTTATGAAGGGGACTAATGGTATATACTCAAATACGGTGGTTTTCTTTAAGTCGGAGGATTCTGCGAAGCATGGTTTTCTTTAAGTCGGAGGATTCGGCGGCATGTGGTTTCTTTAACCCGGAATCGTAAGCCGCCAAGATTCAATGGTTGCAGTTTTTACTAAGTGTGGTAAAACAGGTTTCACATATTGCAGTAACTTTTTTGGATCAAAATGGTCGGGTGAAATGAAAATTTTCTAGACCTAGAAACAGACGAGCGGATGTTCTTGAGCTCGAACGAAGCATCTATACAGTGGAAAGAGATCTACTGGCACTTGAAATGAGGCCTAAACAACTACCGCACTAGTTCTATACAAGGCTAAAGATCAAACAAGTGCAGTGACTACAAGAACTACCGAGGCTTGTGGCAATGGCGATGAACGCGAAGAACACAGACGAACCCTACGGTAGATCTATCTGACAGGGCAAGCAAGACTTACCGGAGTTGGAGAGCTGCGGAGGTTGTTGCGTTTCTCTGGTCCGTTCAGGGTGATGCAGCGGCTTGAGCTTGGTGACGACAAGAAGACCCGCGGCGGCGACGGCGGAGGAGCTCGGGCAGAAGAGCGATGGCGCGAGGAGGAAGAAGAGAGCGTGAGAAAGAGCCCGTCGGGCCGGCCTATTTATAAGGCAAGGTCATAAGTGGGCGCGAGATTCAAGGAGACCACGGCGTGGTTATCTCCCCCCCACGATGCCTCGATTTTCAGGATGACAGTAAAAACAAAGATCCGTTGCGGATCTGGCGGAGTAAAAAATGGACTTAATGGAGGATGACGTCACGGCGGATTATCCGGAGTCCAGAGGATGACGTCACTCCGGGTTATGGCCTTCACATGAACGGTAAGCCGGAGCTTTTTTCTGTCAGAAGAGCGGAAGATTGACATGAGCCGGCTCAAATCAATCTGGGGCCGAATGTTGAGGATATAGACCTTAGAGTCACCCGCCGGGAGGGGCCGGGTTACTCGTACGGTCGTTGCCAGAAGCCCGGAGCCAAGTTTGAAGACGATGGGCCAGAGATGGGCTGAGACCCGGATATGGCTTAAGGCCCGTAGTTACAATCATTATTATGGTCGAACTTGTAGTGTAAGGCAAGTATAGTTGAGAGTCCGAGCCGGACACTCTTATGAGCCGGCCGGGACTCTAAAGGCTGCTGGGCGTCAGCCTCCCTATATAAAGGGACGACCCGGCGGCAGTTTAAGGGCGACAACAATCTCATCGAGAGCCGGGCATAGCTGTTTAGCTCCCTGGTGATCGTAACCCTAATCAATACCACCTCGAAATGGACGTAGGCTTTTACCTTCACCGTAAGGGGCCGAACCAGTATAAACCCTCGTGTTCCTTGTCCCGCATAACCCCTCCAAGCTTCCTAGTAGCAATGGCTCCACGACTAAGTCCTAGCTCGAGGACATCTGCCGTGACAATTCGACGACAACAATGATGAAACGTGTCATGATAAACGGAACGGTGGAAAGTTGCATGGCAATATATCTCGGAATGGCTATGGAAATGCCATAATAGGTATGTACGGTGGCTGTTTTGAGGAAGATATAAGGAGGTTTATGTGTGATAGAGCACATCGTATCACGGGGTTTGGATGCACCGGCGACGTTTGCACCAACTCTCAAGGTGAGAAAGGACAATGCACGGTACCGAAGAGGCTAGCAATGATGGAAGGATAAGAGTGCGTATAATCCATGGACTCAACATTAGTCATAAAGAACTCACATACTTATTTCAAAAATCTACAAGTCATCAAAAACCAAGCACTACTTGCATTCTCCTAGGGGGATAGATTGGTAGGAAAAGACCATCGCTCGTCCCGAACCGTCACTCATAAGGAGGACAATCCAAGAACACCTCATGTTTCAAATTTGTTACATAACGTTTACCATACATGCATGCTACGGGACTTGCAAACTTCAACACAAGTATTTCTCAAATTCACAACTACTCAACTAGCATAACTTTAATATCACTACCTCCATATCTCAAAACAATCATCAAGCATCAAACTTTTCTTAGTATTCAACACACGCATAAGAAAGTTTTTACTAATCTTGAATACCTAGCATATTAGGACTAATTTTCCAATTTAAGCAAATTACCATGCTGTTTTTTAGGACTATCAAAATAGTATAAGTGAAGCATGAGAGAACAATAGTTTCTATAAAACAAAACCACCACCGTGCTCTAAAAGATGTAAGTGAAGCACTAGAGCAAAAACTATATAGCTCAAAAGATATAAGTGAAGCACATAGAGTATTCTAATAAATTCCGAATCATGTGTGTCTCTCTCAAAAGGTGTGTACAGCAAGGATGATTGTGGTAAACTAAAAAGCAAAGACTCAAATCATACAAGACGCTCCAAGCAAAACACTTATCATGTGGTGAATAAAAATATAGCTCCAAGTAAAGTTACCGATGGACGAAGACGAAAGAGGGGATGCCTTCCGGGGCATCCCCAAGATTTGGCTTTTTGGTGTCCTTAGATTACCTTGGGGTGCCATGGGCATCCCCAAGCTTAGGCTATTGCCACTCCTTGTTCCATAATCCATGAAATCCTTACCCAAAACTTGAAAACTTCACAACACAAAACTTAACAGAAAATCTCGTGAGCTCCGTTAGCGAAAGAAAACAAAACACCACTTCAAGGTACTGTATTGAACTCATTCTTTATTTATATTTGTGTTAAACCTACTGTATTCCAACTTCTCTATGGTTTATAAACTAATTTACTAGCCATAGATTCATCAAAATAAGCAAACAACACACGAAAAACAGAATCTGACAAAAACAGAACAGTCTGTAGTAATCTGTAACTAACACAAACTTCTGGAACTCAGAAAAATCTACCAAAATAGGACGACCTAAAAAATTTGTTTATTGATCTGCTTCAATTGGAATAAATATTTTATCACGTTCTGGTGATTTTTAACAATTGTTTTCGTGAACAGAAAGTTTCTGGAATTTTCAGCAAGATCAAATAACTATCATCCAAGAAGATCCTATAGGTTTAACTTGGCACAACCACTAATTAAAACACAAAAACAAATCTGACCAGAGGCTATATCAAAGATTTATTACTAAACAGAAATAAAAATCAAAAATAAATAAATTGGGTTGCCTCCTAAGAAGCGCTATCGTTTAACGCCCCTAGCTAGGCATTGAAAAATCTAACGATGCTCACAAGAAAGACAAGAATTGAAGCGCAAAGAGAGCATCATGAAACACATGACAAACACATCTAAGTCTAACATACTTCCTATGCATAGGCATCTTATAAGCAAACAAATTATTATAGCAAGCAGAAACTAGCATATGCAAGGAAGCGGAAAGAAACAATAGCAATCTCAACATAACGAGAGGTAATTTTGTAACATGAAGATTTCTACAACCATATTTTCCTCTCTCATAATAATAATTACGGGATCATGAGCAAATTCAACAAAATAGCTATGACATAAAATATTTTCAACACGATCCACATGCATGCAAAGTTGACACTCTTCCAAAATAGTGGGATTAACATTAACTAAAGTCATGACCTCTCCAAACCCACTTTTATCAAAAATTTCTTAAGATTGAACATTCCCCAAATATGTGGGATCTAAAGTTGACACTATCCCAAACCCACTTTCAATATTATCGCAAAAATTATAATCAATCTCATATTCATCATGGGGCTTAAATAAATTTTCAAGATCATAAGAAGAATCACCCCAATCATGATCATTGCAACAAGTAGTAGACATAGCAAAACTAGCATCCCCAAGCTTAGGGTTTTGCATATTATTAGCACAATTGACATCAAGAGAATTTATAGTAAAATCATTGCATCATGCTTTTTATTCAAGAAGCTATCGTGAATCTCTTCATAAATTTCTTCATCACAATTTCCAGATTCACAAATTTGAAGCAAAACCTCATAAAGATAATCTAGTGCACTCAAATCACTAGAAATTGGTTCATCGTAATTGGATCTCTTAAAAAGATTAGCAAGGGGATGAGGATCGATAAACTTTTAGCAAGCGAAGATGCAAGCAAAAATAAGGCACATGGTAACACAAGATCGAACGGAAGGATGGCGAATAAAACGGCAATGGTGAAGTGGGGCAGAGGAAAACGAGAGGCAAATGGCAAATAATGTAATGCGGAGGATAAGAGTTTGTGATGGGTACTTGGTATATTGACCTTTGCATAGATCTCCCCGGCAACGGCACCAGAAATCCTTCTTGCTACCTCTTGAGCACTGCGTTGGTTTTCCCATGAAGAGGAAAGGGTGATGCAGCAAAGTAGCGTAAGTATTTCCCTCAGTTTATGAGAACCAAGGTATCAATCCAGTAGGAGACCACGCACAAGTCCCTCGCACCTACAGAAACAAATAAGAACCTCGCAACCAACGCAATAAAGGGGTTGTCAATCCCTTCACGGTCACTTACGAGAGTGAGATCTGATAGATATGATAAGATAATATTTTTGGTATTTTTATGATAAAGATGCAAAGTAAAATAAACGGCAATAGAAATAGCTAAGTGATGAAAGATTAATATGATGGAAAATAGACCCGGGGGCCATAGGTTTCACTAGTGGCTTCTCTCAAGATAGCATAAGTATTACGATGGGTGAACAAATTACTGTCGAGCAATTGATAGAATTGAGCATAGTTATGAGAATATTTAGGTATGTGTCAGATCTCGGGTTCCGGCAAAACCCTTAAGGTTCGAACTCTGGGGTGCGCGCGAAGTTCTTTCCCTCCTACCGATCTGCGCCCTAGCTCGCTAAGATCTCGCGGACGAACTCTACCAACTCGCAACACAGAAAGACACGAGATTTATACTGGTTCTGGCCATCGTTGTGGTGTAATACCCTACTCCAGTGTGGTGGTGGTGGGTTGCCTCTTGGGCTGATGATGAACAGTACAAGGGGAAGAACAGCCTCCTGAGGTTGAGGTGTTCTTGTGCTCGACAAACTTGTGTGGGCGAGATGCCTCTGAATCCGTTTTCCCCTACGGTGGTGGCTAGCTCTACTTATATAGGCCCTGGTCCTCTCCCCAAATATTGAGCGGGAAGGGAGCCAACAACGGCGGGCAATTTTGAAGGGGGGCAGCTAGTACAAGCTATCCTGACAAAAGTGGTCTTCGCCTGCAAAAGGCTCTGGTCGTGACGCCGTCTTGGGCTCCATGGTGACCTCCGTCTTGCTGTCCTGCTGGTCTTTGGTCTCGTTGCACCGATATGGAAACCTTTGCTTGATGCCTCGGTACTCCGTGCCTGCGCTTGCCTCCTTAGCGCCAAAGAGGAAACAAGGACACTGCGCACGCTGGTGCCCGCCTGGCGCCCGCCTGGTGTCGATCGTCATGGCTCACATCACGAGAGCCTCGCGAGGTTTCCCCCACCTTGATATCTCCGCTCCTCGCGAGCCCTGGCGAGGCCGCTCCGGAGGAGGTCCTGCGTCGTTCGCCCCGCGAGGCTTGGCCCCTCGCGAGGGTCTTGAATGCCTTGTCGATAAATATGGGCCGTACAGCCTGCTAGCATAGCCACGCCGTGAGCCGCAGGCAGGCAAGTCATGGGACCCCCGTTCCCAGAACGCCGACAGTAGCCCCCGGGCCCAAGGCGCGCTCGGGCTTGGCTTCGAGGCGAAGCCAAAAGGCAAGTACGGAGCGCCGCGGGCCCCAAAAGCCTGCGGCCTCGGTTGACGCGTGGCGGTTGATTGGACGTGGGCGTCTCCGCTTCCCCATGCTGCCTTAGAATCCGCCTGGCTACACGGCCCCCGCAACCTACACAGTTATTCCTCCGTCACCCGCGCCTTGCTTCCCTAATCTCTCTGCTTCCTCGAGACTCAGCTTCTCCTCTCCAATCTGACCTACCTCCTGCCCGCTTCATCGCCATGACGCCGGAATGAGTAGACAAGGGAAGAAGCCCCTGCCTTCGCCAAGTGCGCCTCCGGCCTTCGAGCCTGCGCTCGGCCGATCCTTGGTGCTCAACAACGAGGCCATGGACAAGGTGCACCCAATGCTCGCTTCCAGCTTCAACGAGTGGGGGAGACGGTGGCTTGGCCTGCATCTCGCGCTCGCATCGCTCGCGCAGCCACGGAGATCCCAATCTTCATTGATGCCCTTTGGGCTGGCCTGATTCCTCCCTTCTCCGCCTTCTTCAACACGATGCTCGAGCATTATTAGATCCACATGCTGCATCTCGACCCTCAATCTGTGACTCTTCTTGTCGTCTTCGCCTTTCTGTGCGAAGCCATGGTGGGCATCGCTCCTTCGGTGGCCCTCTTCCGCCAATTTCTTCTCATTGCATCTGACTGACCCTCGGCAAAGCTCGGGGTGCATGAGCTTCCAGGCCGTGGCCGCGATAGCGGGCGCGGGGATCAACTTTGAGCTTCCTCCATCTACGAGCGAATTTCGGACACGATGGGTGTTTGTCGACGCCAGTGTACTCAGCCCTCTGCTCCGTGCTCCGCCAGGGCCTGCCGTTCCCAACTCTAGTTGGGGCCACCAGAGGCTCGCGAGCCCCCGTCTCGCTCCCGTCTGGCTCAGGCTGAGGAGGTTGAAGGATCGCGGCGTGACCGCGCCTATGGTGGTGAAGGAGTTCGTCAAGCGCCGAGTTGCTCCGCTTCAGCGCCATTCCCGCCCGATGTGGGCCTTGCTCAGCAGTCAGGACCATATGAGGTTTCAGGAGGAGGGGCTTCCTCTTAAGACGCGGCAAACGGTGCTTGCGGTCCTGACGGGTGCCCCTCTGCTGGACGACATGCCCAGGAAGAGCTGTCTGTTGTACCGCTGCGAGAACAACACTGAATTTGCCGAAAGCATGCCCTCCTTTGATGAGTGGGGGCTGCGCCCGATCGGCCTGGTGGGGCCCCGCGAGAACCCCGTTGACATGATTTCCTTCCTCGCCGCCGGTTCCGAGCTTGTCCCAAGTGTGGGTGCTTGGGGGCTGGCTCCGATGGAGGTCGGCGGCTTGAGTGCTGAGGAGCTGGTGTTGCCTGGCGATCCTGGGGCATCGTCCTCGGGAGCTCGCGATTCCTCCTCGGGGGCGTCGGTCATTGAGGCGGCGCAGCATGTGGCTCCCGAGGTCAAAGTCCCGGAAGCCTCGGGAGGCCGTGGTGAGACGGCGCCCGGATGTTCACCGCAGCCGGGCACCCCAGTAGGTTCCCTCCAAGCTCTTCCTTGACCTCGCCCCGCGCCGGCCGCCACGTCCAGTGCTTCGGTCGGCTTTGTGTGGACTTCGAGGAGCTCCATGAGAGGAAAGGATCCCCGAGCGGCAACAACATCTTCGGGCCACTGAAGCGAAGGAAGTACATCGCCGTTGACGTGTAAGTACCGTCCCATTATGGCTTCTTGTGTGCTGTTTTCATCTCCTGACGTCAGCTCTTCAGGGCCCCTTCCGTCGAGGATGCTGCGCCTCCTGAGAAACGGCCTCCTCTTTCTTCGACTCCCCCATTGGCTTTGAGCGCTCCGAGTCCGCTTGCTGCCCCTGGAGCTGGGTTGGTCGGAGGGGCGCGCTTGCCTTCGTGGCGCGCTAATCCTGCGACCTTGTCGTTCCTCCCCCACGACTTGGCATGGAGCTTGGCCGGCGTGCCCAGGACCCCTCCTCTGGTCATGGACAATAGCTGGTTAGCTTCAGTCTTCGGTTCCTCTTCAAGCAGCGGGCCCCGACCGGCTAGGCCCCCCCGCGAGGACTGGCTGGCGCCTGGGGCAGCACCAGCCCCCAGCCCCCTGCCGAGAGGCGGTGCGCCGCTTGATGTCTCGCCTGCGGCCCCCGAGGTGGAGGACGATGTGGGCCGCGCGTTAGAGTCTGAGCGCAGGCGAAGCGTCGTTCACCATGAGCTCTTCCAAGAGGCGATGGGTGCGATGAGCCGACTTGGTGAAGAACTCGCGGGTGTCGACTCGCGTCTTGAGGCTAAAGGTCTTCGGCTGGCGGAAGAGTGGCGTAAGCTGAGGGTGGCTGTCAACCTGGGCCGCTACCAGCGTGATCTTGACAATGCGAAGGCCGAGGCGTCCCTCAAGATTTCCCGTGAGGCTTGCTCCCAGGCCTTGGAGGAGGCTCGCGAGGCTGACCGTCGTCGTGAGGCTGCAGAGAAGTGCGCGTGGGAGCTCCAAGCCTGGAGTGCGTCCCTCGAGCAGCAGGTGGAGGCGCGCAGAGCCGCCCTTGCATCGCTGAGGGGGACGCCCGCCGAGGAAGAAGAGGTCCGGAAGCGCGAGGAGGCGTTGGCCCTGGAAGCCGTGGAGCGCAGGCTCGAGCTCGAGCGGTTGGAGATGAGGGAACGCCAAGTTGCCCAGGCAGAGGATACCGTTGGGGCTCGCGAGGCCAGGGTTCAGGAGGAGGTCGATCGCCGGGTGGCCGAGGTTCACGTGGATCTTGAAGGTCGGAGCGACCTGCAGCTAAAGCTCGCGGGGACTGAGGCCGCGGGCAGGACCGCCACCCTCAGGCCCAGGCTAGACGAGGTGGAGAGGCGTGGGGAGGCCACGGCTGCCGCCCTGGTCATGGCGCAGGCGGACTTGGCATCTGCCCGCGCCGAGCTGCTTTCGCTTCGGAAACGGGTTGATGATGCCGAGGCCGTCGCATGGCAGAACAGGGAGGAAGTGCTTCAATGGTGGACGCTGGAGCGAGAGCACGCCCCCATGCTTCAGGACCTCCGGAACAGGGCTAACACCGCCCTGTGCTTCATCTGCGACAAGAATGCACCACCCCCCACTCGAATGACTACGCCAGCCACCTGATCTTCTTCACCAACGTGGTGACGCGCCTGGAAGCCCGGTCTGACAGGGCTCGCCAGCTCGTGGAAGAGAGAAGTCGGGGCTTGCTCGGGCGCGCGTTCTCCCGCGTCTTCAGCCATCTTCGGAACACCATTCCCGACCTCGACTTCGACGCCGCCATTGCCCCCGTGCCACAGGCCGTCCGGGGCGACCTGGCGCGGTGGGTGGAGGACAACGTGGATGCGCTGGTCAGAGCCTTTGCCTCCGACGACGACGCGGTGGTGGTCGCCGCGGACGAAGGCAATGTGGTTGACGACAGCGACGGAGGCGTCGCCGAAGGCGGCGACGGTGACGACGCGAGTGACGCGTCCGAGGGCGATGTAGCGAGTGACATATCTGGCTGATCCCATGTTCTCTTGTCGTTTTATCCTGTACTCAAAAACTTGGGCATGGTGCCTAAAGATTGTGAGAGCATTTTGAGAGGGGGAGCCCCTCGTGCAAGCGGACCGATGCCTTTATTCTTTTGTGTCGAGCTGAATGTGTACCTTTGTGAATTCATGAGTCTGGCAGCGGGTTTGCCGCATCAACTTGCCTTGGTCGTGATGCGCCTCGAATGGGATCGCGAGGTCTTGAGCTCCTGAGGAATTCCTGAAGGGCCCGCAGACTCACCCGAGTGGGCCTTGCGAGGATCATGTGCTAATAATGGTGTCGGCGCATGTGCTACACGTGCTGCGCCCAGCCCTTCTCGCGAGGGGCCCGCGAGGGGGAGGTGACGATCTTGCGCTTCGTGACAAAGCAAGAGCCAGACGGCGATAAATCGCTCGAACAAGAAAAGGTACCCCCGCGCGCATCAAAGAATACTCAACTTCAACTTAAATCCAAAACCAGAAAGCAAGGCTACAGAAGAAGAGATCCAAAGCAAATGGCCGCGTCCGGCGCCTAGTCTAGTCTTCTGGTCTTTGAGTCTTCTCACCAGCGCAAAGCTAAGTGCTGCCACTAGGCGTGGGAGGGAGCCCCAGGGCCTAAGGCCGGCACCCCTGAGACACCGGGGCGTGTACAGCCCCACTCATTATTACGTGAGAGTGTCACGGGCGGCGAGTTTCACAGGCACTGGGCCTTCTTCACAGGAACCGGCCTTGCTTCATATCGCCAGACGAGGGCCCCGCCTTGCGCCACCCTCGACCACCTTTGAGCCGACCGGCAACCTGGACGACACAAAGGGGGGAAAGGGGACGCCAGCGGTGCCCTCGGCGACCACGGGTCCTCTGCCGGGGGAAGGCTCGCCGGCACCTCCCCGGCAGAGGGCCTACCTCCGGGCGTTGCCTCGCTTCACGTGACGTGGGGAGGGGCCTTGCTCCTGGCTCGCCCCGTGCGGCCCCCAGCGTGCTTCCCCCAGCAGAAGGGATGCTGCCATGCCGGGGTCGTCGACCGATGCTATGACCTGATTCACTTGCAGCCCATGGTTAGCGTAAGCCTGCTCCTGAGAGATTAGCGGTACCCTGTAGTTGTTGTTGCTGGCGCGATCGTCGCCATTCTCCGTCAGTTCTTGGAAGGCTTCAACTTCTAGCGTCCCTTCATCCCAATCTTCTCCGAGGAACGAGCCAGGGTCGTCCTCCGACGCATACTCCTGGTCCATCATGCGGGGCACATAGGCTTCCGGGGCCGTTATCCCGAACACCTCGCTGTAGTGCCCCACACTCCATGTTGCCCGGCCTAGCGCGGCGTCCTGAGGATGGCAGCGCGGCATCTCACTGGGACCATGGGAGGCGACACTCGTGCCGATGCTTGTCGCGGGCGGCACGTGGGCGGTGGAGCCCCCGGCGCCGCCGGTCGTGCTGGTGTTGACGAAGCCCCCAGGCACACCTGAGGCGCGTGGTTGTGGCGAGGCCCGCCGTGAGATCTCGTAGCGGCCTGAGAGGGAAGCAGATAACAGAAGGGCGGCGCTCCTGACGCCGCCGCGTCCAAAGGCTCGACGACGCGTTCTAGCAGGGCATCCCGGCCACTCTCCATCAGCCGGCACCGCGGCAACTCCCGCGCCACCGTGAGCGCGGCCCGCATGTTCGCCTGCTCCCGCCGTGTGCGCGGCGCCGTTGCCGCGGCGTGGCTTGCGGCCCTTGCAGCGGACCGCGCTTGTCGTGGAGTGAGGATGGACGATGCCCCGCCACGCCGGCCGCGCCCCGCTGCGTTGGGCGGCGCTCGGGCCCCTTGGAGCGCGGGCTGAGTTCTTCATGGGCAGGTTGCGCCGCCCGGGCCGGCCAGGCTGCCCAGCGGTCGGAGTCAGCCCTTGGGTCGCCGGACATCGTGGCCGCGGAGCGTCGGCAGGTCGATTGGCGGAGAAGAAGCTCCAGCGCACCCCTACCTGGCGCGCCAAATGTCGGATCTCGGGTTCCAGCAAAACCCTTAAGGTTCGAACTCTTGGGTGCGCGCGAAGTTCTTTCCCTCCTACCGATCTGCGCCCTAGCTCGCTAAGATCTCGCGGACGAACTCTACCAACTCGCAACACAGAAAGACACGAGATTTATACTGGTTCTGGCCACCGTTGTGGTGTAATACCCAACTCCAGGGTGGTGGTGGTGGGTTGCCTCTTGGGCTGATGATGAACAGTACAAGGGGAAGAACAGCCTCCTGAGGTTGAGGTGTTCTTGTGCTCGACGAACTTGTGTGGGCAAGATGCCTCTGAATCCGTTTTCCCCTACGGTGGTGGCTAGCTCTACTTATATAGGCCCTGGTCCTCTCCCCAAATATCGAGCGGGAAGGGAGCCAACAACGGCGGGTAATTTTGAAGGGGGACAGCTAGTACAAGCTATCCTGACAAAAGTGGTCTTCGCCTGCAAAAGGCTCTGGTGGTGACGCCGTCTTGGGCTCCATGGTGACCTTCGTTTTGCCGTCCTGCTGGTCTTCGGTCTCGTTGCACCGATATGGAAACCTTTGCTTGATGCCTCGGTACTCCGTGCCTGCGTTTGACTCCTTAGCACCAAAGAGGAAACAAGGACACTACACGCGCTGGCGCCCGCCTGGTGTCGATCGTCATGGCTCACGTCACGAGAGCCTCGCGAGGTTTCCCCTGCCTTGATATCTCCACTCCTCGTGAGCCTGCCTGGCGAGGCCGCTCCGAAGGAGGTCCTGCGTCGTCCGCCCCACGAGGCTTGGCCCCTCGCGAGGGTCTTGAATGCCTTGTTGATGAAGATGGGCCGTACGGCCTGCTAGCATAGCCACGCCGTGGGCCGCAGGTAGGCAAGTCTGGGGACCCCCGTTCCCAGAACGCCGATAGTATGATCATGTATATAGGCATCACATCTGTGACAAGTAGACCAAAACGATTCTGCATCTACTACTATTACTCCACACATCGGCCGCTATCCAGCATGCATCTAGAGTATTAAGTTCATAAGAACAGAGTAATGCTTTAAGTAAGATGACATGATGTAGAGGGATAAACTCATGCAATATGATATAAACCCCATCTTTTTATCCTCGATGGCAACAATACAATACGTGCCTTGTTGCCCCTGCTGTCACTGGGAAAGGACACTGCAAGATTGAACCCAAAGCTAAGCACTTCTCCCATTGCAAGAAAGATCAATCTAGTAGGCCAAACCAAACTAATAATTCGAAGAGACTTGCAAAAATAACCAATCATACATAAAAGAATTCAGAGAAGATTCAAATATTGTTCATAGATAATCTTGATCATAAACCCACAATTCGGTCTCGACAAACACACCGCAAAAAGAAGAGTTACATCAAATAGATCTCCAAGAGAATCAAGGAGAACTTTGTATTGAGATCCAAAGAGAGAGAAGAAGCCATCTAGCTAATAACTATGGACCCGAAGGTCTGAGGTAAACTACTCACACATCATCGGAGAGGCTATGGTGTTGATGTAGAAGCCCTCCGTGATCAATGCCCCCTCCGGCAGGACGCCGGAAAAGGCCCCAAGATGGGATCTCACGGGTACAGAAGGTTGCGGCAGTGGAATTAGGTTTTCGTGGATGCCTCTGATGGTTTGGGGGTACGTAGGTATATATAGGAGGAAGAAGTACGTCGGTGGAGCAACGTGGGCCCCACGAGGGTGGAGGGTGCTCCTGGGGGAGGTGGGCGCGCCCCCCTACCTCGTGCTCTCCTTGTTGATTGCGTTACGTAGACTCCAAGTCCTCTGCATCACGTTTGTTCCGAAAATCACGTTCCCGAAGGTTTCATTCTGTTTGGACTTTGTTTGATATTCCTTTTCTGTGAAACACTGAAATAGGCAAAAAAAAGCAATTTGGGCTGGGCCTCTGGTTAATAGGTTAGTCCCAAAAATAATATAAAAGTGTATAACAAAGCCCATTAAACATCCAAAACAGAATATAATATAGCATGGGACAATAAAAAATTATAGATACGTTGGAGACGTATCAGTGAAGCGCACCTGATGCGGTGGAAGTCGGTGTGTGTGAGGCACGTCGGTTGCGGCGGCCGACGTTGTCGGTGGACCACCCGGTGCGGTGGACGAGGGCATAGATGAGGTAGCTCCGGTGCGGTGGTGAAGCGCGACTGTCATCTTCGTCATCGTCGTCCGGCACAGAGGTGGGGAAAGAGACGAGACGAGGGGCGATTCGAACTTTGCTTGGGTTGGCGGTGAATTAGGGATTTGAGCAATCTGGGCGCGGAAGGGGAGGGTGGAGAAAGGAGATTTTGCAGGGCTGGAATTGGGGCCACCAAATATTTCAATCCAAAACATGGAAGCACGAACTTATTTTGTCGTCGTCCTTTTGGGGGGGGGGAGGGGGTGGGTGGCTGGGTGCTAAGCGTCCGTCCGACACGGGCGACCACCCCGACATGACCCTGGTCTGCCTGGTGCGCCTACATTTGAGAATGCAAACGAATCTGTATGTATTACCATGCCCGTGTTTTCCTTGCAATAATTAGTCATTCAAAACGAGATACTATAAATTAATTAATGAGGAGTTATTTGAAAAAAATCGAAACGGTATCCACGATATCCACGCTAACGTGGATTAGAGTGTGTGTCACATAATTAGTTATTTGAATTAGAGTGTGTGTCACATAGCGATCTCCAATTCTAACGTGGATTTCGCATTTCACTGTATCCACACTACTTTTTTAATACAAATTCATATGTATATGATGAACACCATGGTAGAGAGAAAACTTTTGGATGGATTCAAACATATGACCTACAAAATAGCACAACAAATCGAGTCAATGTCAACTTTTCGAAACCTAGTATGGCACAAATTCGAAATAATTACCAATATGCATGGTCCTCAGTTCAAATCTTACAATGTACACCGAATTGAAACATTGATATTAAGTCTCGTACTATCTACATTCAAATGTTGTTTTT